>NC_064627.1:445891443-446220111 GCF_023864275.1 Schistocerca cancellata
ATGATTAAAAATTGGCAGCCTCCCCTCCACCACTTGTGTGGTGTGTTACTGTTGGTGCTCTCCCTCTTGCTCTCTCCCCCCCCCCCCCCCCCATGCGTCAGAGCGCCACCGTCCAGTTCTAACTACGGCCACGAGGCGCCGTGATTCATATTCTCACACACCTGACCAGTTGCAGTGCACACCCCCCCCCCCCCCCATAACCACAAGCCTCTACAGGGTGCCCAGCAACAAGAAGTGCACGTAGCATTTGTGCTCTGTACGTCGGTCAATCACTAGCAGCAAATTCACGTGATATTTGCCACTTCAGTTTTGTGATTTGCTACAGAGTATTGTGCTCAATGGCACTTTGGCGAACACACCAACGTCTGACCTCCTCCCCCCACAGCTATTTATAGTTTTGGGGCAATTTGTTGCAGCTTTACCAATTTACTCACAGTACTTCAAATATCCACGTTTCCATTCTAAGACACATGTAAATACGATACTTTAAAAATTTCACAATTAGGCACAATTTGATATTTTTACAACTTACACTGACATCCGATGTTAAACAATCTTTGCTATGCCACATTTAACAACAAATGCTCTCTTGCTAAATACCAACTCTTTGTTTCACTGTAAGAAACTTATCTCTACAACAGTAGTGTGTTAAAAAAACGATGACGTTACTATCAGCTAACCTAAGAGGAGAATAGCACTATAACATAAAACTGAACTTGTAAATAATGGCAGGAAGGTTTCTACAGTTTCGCACGTGCACTCTGCCGCACTATGGACATTCCTGGCCTCGGATAGTCGTACCTGATCATCCAGTCGCTAAAAATTGTTACTGCACAGGTCTTTATGCAGCAGAAAATACAATGAAGCGCCAAAGAAACTGGTATAGGCAGAGATATGTAAACAGGCAGAATACGGCGCTGCGGTCAGCAACGCCTATATAAGGCAACAAGTGTCTGGCGCAGTTGTTAGATCGGTTACTGCTGCTACGATGCCACGTTATCAAGATTTGACTGAGCTTTAACGTGGTGTTATAGTCCGCGCATGAGCGATGGCACATAGCACCTCCAGGTAGCTGTGAAGGGGGGATTCTCCCATACTACCATTTCACGAGTGTACCGTGAATATCAGGAATCCTGTAAAACATGAAATATTCGACATGGCTGCGGCCAGAAAAGGATCCTGCAATAACGGGACCAACAACGACTGACGAGAATCGTTCAACGTGACAGAAGTACAACCCTTCCGCAAATTGCTGCAGATTTCAATGCTGGTCCATCAACAAATGTCAGCGTGTGAACCATTCAACGAAACATCATCGATATGGGCTTTCGAAGGCCCGCTCGTGTATCCTTGACGACTGCAAGACACAAAGCTTTACGCCAAGCATGGGGCCGTCAACACCGACGCTGGACTGTTGATGACGAGAAACATGTTGCCTGCTCGGACGAATCTCGTTTCAAATTGCATCGAGTGGATGGACGTGTACGGGTTTATAGACAACCTCATGGATCCATGGACCCTGCATGTCAGTATGGGACTGTTCAAGCTGGTGGAGACTCTGTAATGATGGGCGTGTGCAGCTGGAGTGATGTGGGACCCCTGATACGTCTAGAAACGACTCTTGACAGGTGACATGTACGTAAGCATCCTGTCAGATCACCTGCATCCATTCATGTCCATTCTGCATTCCGACAGACTTGGGTAATTACAGCAGGACAATACGACCCCCCACGTCCAGAACTGCTACAGAGTGGCTTCTGAGTTTAAACACCAAACTCCCCAGATATGAACAATATTGAGCGTGTCTGGGATGCCTTGCAACTGGCTGTTCAAAAGAGATCTGCACACCCTCGTACTCTTACAGATTTACAGGCAGCCCTGCAGGATTCATGGTGTCATTTCCCTCCAGCATTATTTCAGACATTAGTTGAGTCGATGCCACGCTGTGTTGTGGCACTTCCGCGTGCTCGCTGGGGCCCTACACGATACTTGGCAAGTGTACCAATTTGTTAGACTCTTCAGTGTACGTCTGTGTGATGGAACGAGGGAGAGCCTGTGCAGAGACGTTGTCTAGAAGGCAAACTATGTTAAGGTATTTCCAAGTGGTACCGTATAGTCATTATCGGATTCCTAGAGGATATGAATTGACGGAAAAAAGATAACTATACCAAGAAGAAGTTGTGCGACATGAACGAAAGTTGGTAGGCGTGTTTCTAAATATGGAAGTTGATGTCTATTCAGATTTGACGACGGTCGCATAAGAGTGGCGCTAGTAGCGCCACTATGACAATGAAAATTTGGTTTGCTTTAAATACGCGCTGTAACACTCATAAGCGTTAGTTAGCTTTGAGGCTGGGCGTGGTAAGTTATTGTTAGCCAGGAATGTCTTCAAGGCGACAAAGACGCCATTATCAACAACTCACTGCGTTTGAACGATTTCGTGTAACAGGGCGACGGAACTCTCGATATTCCTTGTGCTATATTGCAGAAAGACTTGACAGGAATATAGCCGCTGAACATGATTGCTGGCAGCGGTGGTTAACGAGAATGTACGGCAGCAAAAAGCTCTGGCTCAAATGGTTCAAATGACTCTGAGCGCTATGGGGATTAGCTTCTGAGGTCACCAGTCCCCTGGAACTTAGAATTACTAAACCTATCTAACCTAAGAACATCACACACATCCATACCCGAGGCAGGATTCGAACCTGCGACTGTGGTGGTCTCGCGGTTCCAGACTGTAGCGCCTAGAACCACTCGGCCATCCCGGCCGGCTAAGATCGGGCTCCGGACGGCAACATCGCACTACCCTGTTCGGCTCAAAAATGGTTCAAATGGCTCTCAGTACCCCATACTTAGAACTACTTAAACCTAATTAACCTAAGGACATCAGAAACATCCAAGCCCGAGGCAGGATTCAAACCTGCAACCTAGCAGCCGCGCGGCGCCGGACTGAAGCGCCTAGAACCGCTCGACCACAGCAGCCGGCTTCGTGTTTGGCGTATGGCTCTGACATATCGTACTGCATCTGCAATAACTATCTGAGCAGCAACTGGCACCACAGTGATACAACGAACTGTTACAGATTTATTATTTGAAGGGCAGCAACAAGCCAGACGTCCTGTGGCGTGTACTCCACTGACCGCAAACCACTGCCTTTTGCGGCTTCAGTGGTGTCAAGCGAGAGCCCTTTGGAGGGCATGGTGGAGATCTGTTGTGTTTTCCGAGGAAGGCTGGTACTAACTCGGTGCCAATGATGGCCACGTGTTGGTTAAAAGGAGGCCAGATGAGGGCCTGCAACCAATCTGTATGCATGCCAGACACACTGTACCTACACCTGAAGTTATGGTCTGGGGTGAGATTTCGTATGACAGCAGGAGCACTCTCGTGAATATCCCACGCACCCTGACTACAAATCTGTACGCCAGTCTGGCGATTCGACCTATTTTGCAGCCATTCATAACAGCATTCCAGGGGGTATTTTCCAACAGAATAATGCGCACCCATACACCGCTGTTGTAACACGGTATGCCCTACAGAGTGTCGACATTTTGCCTTGGCTTGCTCGATCACTATATCTGTCTTCAAACGAGCACATGTGGGACACCATCGGACCACAACACCTCGTCTCAGAGGCGCTGGCTGCGCACCTCGGGTTGCAATTAACAACAGGACTGTGCGATGGCAGCAGCACTGGCTGTGGCTGCTGACGAATGCTGCACAGAGACGGGGCGAGTGTTCTGCTGGGGAGACATCCAGCATTTTATGGCTTTTAAATAGAGATTTAATACCCCCCTCGCTCCCCGCCCCCACCCTATCAAGTCCAGCATAATCTTATAGTGTCATATTTCTCTTAGGTGTGGTGATAGTGACATCACTGTTTTTCAACACACTAATAGTACAGGGATAAATTCCTTGCTGTGAAACATAGAGGTAGTCTGTAGCAAGAGCGTATTTCTTAGTAATATTGCATTGCAGAAACGGTTTAATACAGGGTATTGGTGTCATTTGTTTAAATATCGCACTTTGGTAATTTTTTAACATTTAAAATAACTTATTTACCCATGTGTCTTCGGAATACTGCAAAAAAAACGACAAAATTGTAACGAGTTGTCCCAGAGTTGCAAAAAGCAAACATTGGTGTGCTTGCAGAAGGTAAGTAGCAGGAGTGTATTTGTTGTTAAATAATACATTGCAGAAATTTTCTGAGGCAGGATATCGGTGTATTTTGTTCAAATGTCACACTTTGCTAATTGTTGAACATTTAAAGTCTCGTATATTGTGTGTGTCTTAGGATGGAAAATCGGGTATTTGAAATACTGTGAGAAAATCGGCAAAATTCCAACAAAATGTCCCAAAACTATAAACAGCAAGGGGTGGAGGGCGTCATAGATTGGTATGATTGTAGAAATTCCATTAGATGCAATACTCTGCTGCAAATTACGAAAAAGAAGTTCCCAGTATCAACTGAATTAGCTACTGCTGCTGCTGTTGATCGACTGGCATACAGATCGTGAATGCTAGGTCCAGCTCTTGACGCTGGTTCCCCTGCAGAGTGGTGATGGTGGGAGGGGCCAGGGCATCAGAGGAACGCAAGACACAAGTGATGGTGTGGACGCCAGTTTTTGGACCATAAATTATGTGAATTAAGATTATACTAAAAAATTTTGTGATTAATCAAATTTCCATAAAGCTAAGAGTGCAAGTGGACTGCTTGGTGGCCATCTTGGATCATAAATTATGGCCACTAAGGTAATAGTTGTGGATAATTAATTAGATCCTAAATAAACGTAAGAGAGCAAGTGAGCAATTCGTTTAAATTAGTGTCAAAAATTACACCTGTTTGTTTAGATAAGGATGCAAAGCCAAGTGACTGGTTTGTTTACAGGAGGACATTGAGCCCATTGTTTTAGTATACCCACTCCTATCCTACCAGTATGAATAAATTTTTGTACTGAATACACTTGTGAAGATTTCAGAGCACTGATGGTCAGAGCAGATGAAAAACTTTCTGCTTTGATGGCTCCTAACCTGCTCCAGTGGCTCCAGGATTCCGTAGATCTCGACATCATATGTGTATTTATTTTATATGCAGATAACGCGCTGATGAGCAAGCTGTAGATAGCCGTAAATTCACCATCATCGCCATAATCGTTATCATTGTCATCATCATCATCATCATCTCTCTCCTCTTCTTTCACGTCTCTCCGTCTGTATTTAGAGAACAAATTGGTCAAAATCTTTGAGACACTGCTTCAATATGCCCCAAAATTTGTGCGTAATCGGGAATATATTTCCTGTCCAACGGGTTGTGACCAGTAATATCTGTGTACAAGTGTGGTGAACACAAGCGTCCCAATGGTGGATAGTTCAAATGGTTCAAATGGTTCTGAGCACTATGCGACTTAACATCTGAGGTCATCAGTCCCCTAGAACTTAGAACTACTTAAACCTAAATAACCTAAGGACATCACACACATCCATGCCCGAGGCAGGATTTGAACCTGCGACCGTAGCGGTCGCGCGGTTCCTGACCGAAGCGCCTAGAACCGCTCGGCCACAACGGCCGGCTGGTGGGTAGTGATCAACACTTTCAGTTGTCTAGTACTGTGGGGAGTTACAGTGGAACGTTGCAAGTCTTCGATAGAAGAGGTCCTGGTTCTTTTACGAGGACAGCCAAACGTGTATATAATTTAAAAAACTTATGTTAGCAATGCGCCGTTGGTGTGTACAACTGTTAAGACAAATCAGTTGTTAGCAGACAGCCTCTGAGGTAACTACTGCATTTCCGTTGTATTAAAATTGTTCATGTAGACAGGACTTCTCATTAACTGGCTGTTGCTTCCCTAACAGCTTGGAGTAATTGTGCGGAGTCTATAATTCAGGTTCCACTGGTAATAATACTAATGTCATATGGCGTAACAGCTTGGTGGAAGTCTTTCAGTTGGAGTCACTTCATCGACTACATGCCCCGGAGCCAACGGCGCCTGGTTTTCCCATGTGGTCACCCATCCAAATACTAGCTGGGTCCGACTGTGCTTGACTTCGATGGTTGGGTGAGAACCGGCAACGATCTTGCCATCATGGCAGAACCATTGGCATTTCCAGTTGTCAAATTAAGAGTGCACACACAGCCCACCAAAAAGGCCATGGTTTGTTACTCCATCTGAGAAGATTTCTAAACCTACTGAAGGAAATAATTACAAACCACATATCATTATGAATTACGTATTTACCATTATTCCTTTCTGTATTCATAAGGCGTTGAACAGTTTTGTAGCGCCTCTTAAGCGAAAAAGGAAGGTCTGAAATGGTACACTCCTGGTCGAGTCAGCGAGATTTTCCCAAGAAATATTTGGCGAGTATCTGATACAGAGAGCAGCATACCATGTGAGACTATAGTAAAGTGATCCTCAATAGGCAGTGCATTACGTACCCTGAAACGAAAATGATTCGACAGTAGTGAAAATAAGATGTGAATGAGAAGTTAAAATTTGTTCGTGTATATCGTGTACGAAAGTTGTTGGTTTGACGACACGCAACAGCTGCTGCGACAAGTTTTAGGTAAGCAGATCTGAAAATGGCCTATACTGGGTGAAGCGGCTCATCAAAAATAAAAATACTCAGAAAATGTTTCAGAGTACATAGCATTTGCCGTCATTCACATAGAAGTTCCTCCTTGTTACGCAATCCCATGAAATCTTTCAGTCGTCTATGATTCAGGAATAGCACCATGAAAAGAAACGTAAAAATCGTATGTAACTGTTGGCTGGGATAACGCGTAGAGGGTCAGCCGCCTAGATGGGAAAGCCGTTCTATGTGACATACTGAGAATGGTGGTGGAATCTCAGAATCTTTCTCAAAGCAGTTATAACGCTACAGTGCATTTATCATTGATTTGGAGCAATGACTTTTTGACACATACAGATATTAGCTACACTGACGACTTTTATTAAGACTGTTTTGTAGATGTATGAGCGCAGTATTCTGATCTGTGTCTGCTGCTGATTTTTTCCTAGCTAGTCAGTGGAGTAATAGTGCACGTACTTGATTTACGCGCCATTAATATCGGAGATTATGTTGATTCTGGCCATGTTCGCGAGTGGACTTCGCGTGACACCACACCACATATCCGAAGACACTGACGCAAACTTCGGGATCCGTATCATCTTCAGATGCATCAGCTTGTCATTCGTTGGAGCAAAATAGCCTGGAGGCTCCGCTGCTGTTATTTTGGGATTGGTGCTATTGCTCTTTAAATTTCATTTCTTAGGGATGGTAGTAAAAATTATTTTGGGAGCCATTGTACCCTTTTTGTTTCCCTGACCAACATGTAAGAATCTAAGCGACACATTAGTCTAATGCCTCGGGTCATTCAGCTTTAGACAGTACAGTATGTTCGTTACAGCTGCGATGCAGGAAATAACCTGCTCAAAAAAAGTTTGGCAGAACCCTCATCACTTGCACAATTTGTGCTTGTTTAATTTGAGAGCTTTTCCTGAATACATTGACCATAGGAAATCGCTACATTCAGTTACTTGTTTAGTTAAGCTAAAGCAAATTTGAATCTGAAATTGCAGTACAGTAGAGTGCACTGTATCTCCAACCTGTAATGGCACACTACTGTTTGTGCACATTCCTTAGGCCGTCAACGAGCACCGGAGGGTTATTTCAAGCTTAGATCTGGCACGCATCATTACTTTACGGTTAGAAGGGTTGACAGCATGGGAAGAAGTCCACCGAATTCGCTTACAGCACTAATGTTACTCGACATTCAGCTGCCCGTATGAGACGCTAAAAATTTAACAGCTGTCCCTTAGCCGTCGCTCGAGGCGAACAACAATAGCTGACGACTTCTAGTTGCAAATGATGGCTCTCAGGTACTCCAAGGGTACGCAACAGAACTACGCACTGCCTTTTCAGGCAACCGAAAGGGCTGTGATTATGCAGATAGTACACAACCACATTAGCACTATCCATTTGGCTTCTAGCCGTCCGTTACCAGTACAGCCCTCCACCATCCCCCCACCCTCTCAGTGCAAAAGAGGTGGGCTGGGAACACTTAGAATGTAACGTGGCTCGATAAGAACGTGGAACAATAAGAACATGGAGGAACACGGTCAGATTCCCTTCACCAACGAGTGGAGTATATGTCTGAAGACTGATGATTATTGTAGACGAGCGTGGAGGCAGCCAGGTGCCAAAACACGTCTTGGGCATGCAGTCCCAAGTATTCAGAAGAGATGTAGGCCAGTCATGTATTGGGTTGATATCATCTACAGATGTCGGACGCCTGTCATTGGTATTGACGGTAATGTGAGAGCTATGCAGTATCGTGAAAGGATACTCTACCCTACTGTCAAGCTCTAAAGTCGATGACTTCGTCTTTCAAGGGAGTAATGCACGAGCATATCGTGCCCACGTCGTGTTCACCTTTACCCAAATGACAAGAACGTTCAGTCCGGAACCGCTCTCCCGCTACGGTCGTAGGTTCGAATCCTGCCTCGGGCATAGATGTGTGCGATGTCCTTAGGTTAGTTAGGTTTAAGTAGTTCTAAGTCTAGCGGACTGATGACCTGAGATGTTAAGTCCCATAGTGCTTAGAGCCATTTGAACCACTTGACAGGAACGAACAAAATGGAATTTATGCGGTATCTGGTGACATAAACCCGACTGGGTATGCTTGCCACGAGCTGACTCTTGCCGTGCTTTGTCGTAGGAACACTCTTCACGTAAGAATGCCCTCAGGAGATCCATCATGGAATAGCCTAACAGGCTGAAGTAGCACTGTCTCCACGCTCGAGTGGGCAGCACGCCAAGCGTGTTACAATGCACGAGGTGCAGCAACACGGTACTGAATATTGCCCAGCAGTGGATATTGATTTCACAGGCGTGCAAAGATGTGCAATCAAAGGCTTGCCTTTATTTTGGCAATCGTTTTTTTTATTTCGCAGTAAAGTTATTTCCTTAGTGGCTTATTCTTTAATTCCTTGCTCTCCTTAAATCTAAACCCACATACCTTCGCCAATACGCTGTTGGTGCAAAACATTGTCTGGTCGGTTCATTTTGATGTGTTTGCTTCCTATGTGTAACCTGCTTCAAGGAGTCCAAGCTTTGCGCGTTGCAAAAAGGTCAAAATAACGTCAACTTTACCATCTGACTACACCCTTCACACAGGGAAATTGCACACTCGACTGGGTAAATCTCGATGGTTATTTACTGTAAATGATCACCGTCCTCTTTGCATTTTATTATTTTAGTGAACACGCTTAACTTTAGAACACTCGCATCTTTATTAGTACATGACATTGCCATATCAATGAGTTGAGTTTCTTAATGCTCCTTTGTGGCTCTGTACGTTTACACTACTGGCCATTAAAACTGATACACCACGAAGATGACGTGCTACAGACGCGAAATTTAACCGACAGGAAGAAGATGCTGTGATATGCAAATGATTAGCTTTTCAGAGCATTCACACAAGGTTGGCGCCGGTGGCGACGCCTACAACGTGCTGACATGAGGAAAGTTTCCAACCGATTTCTCATACACAAACAGCAGTTGGCCGGCGTTGCCTGGTGAAACGTTGTTGTGATGCCCCGTGTAAGGAGGAGAAATGCGTACCATCACGTTTCCGACTTTGATAAAGGTCGGATGGTAGACTATCGCGATTGCGATTTATCGTATCGCGACATTGCTGCTCGCGTTGGTCGAGATCCAATGACTGTTAGCAGAATATGGAATCGGTGGGTTCAGGAGGGTAATACGGAACGCCGTGCTGGATCCTAACGGCCTCGTATCACTAGCAGTCGAGATGACAGGCATCTTATCCTCATGGCTGCGGTTACCCTTGACGCTGCATCACAGACAGGAGCGCCTGTGATGGTGTATTCAACGACGAACCTGGGTGCACGAATGGCAAAACGTCATTTTTTATGATGAATCCAGCTTCTGTTTACAGCATCATAATGGTCGCATCCGTGTTTAGCGACATCGCGGTGAACGCACATTGGAAGCGTGTATTCGTCATTGCCATACTGGCGTATCACCCGGCGTGATGGTAAGGGGTGCCATTGGTTACACGTTTCGGTCACCTCTTGTTCGCATTGACGGCACTTTGAACAGTGGACGTTACATTTCAGATGTGTTACGACCTGTGGCTCTACTCTTCATTCGATCCCTGCGAAACCCAACATTTCAGTAGGATAATGCACGACCGCATGTTGCAGGTCCTGTACGGGCCTTTCTGGATGTTCGACTGCTGCCCTGGATAGCACATTCTCCAGATCTCTCACCAATTGAAAACGTCTGGTCAATGGTGGCCGAGCAACTGGCTCGTCACAATACGCCAGTCACTACTCTTGATGAACTGTGGTATCTTGTTGAAGCTGCATGGGCAGCTGTACATGTACACGCCATCCTAGCTCTGTTTGACTCAATGCCCAGGCGTATCAATGCCGTTATTACGGCCAGAGGTGGTTGTTCTGGGTACTGATTTCTCAGGATCTATGCACCCAAATTGCGTGAAAATGTAATCACGTATCAGTTATAGTATAATATATTTGTCCAATAAATACCCGTTTATCATCTGCATTTCTTCTTGGTGTAGCAATTTTAATGGCCAGTAGTGTATTTCCCACTTTCTTGTTGCATATTTAGAGAAGTCAATTTCTTCTCTATACTTGCCATAGTAAAAATGCAGCATTGACAAGCCCTTAATAAAAGTTCCTTACCTATCTTTGTATCTTCTAGTTCCCTCACCCAAATCATCGTCAACTGAATATCATGAAAAAATATCTTTAATGCAGATTTCTATTTTCGACACTGTGAATAAATTTTGCAATTTAAATCGATAGTTATATCAGAAACGGCGTCAGGATATTAAAGGTTCTGCATAACTTTGAGGCGTTTGATGTGAACTTGTTGTACCGTGTGGTATTTCTTTCCCCCATATACTTGAACCTTTCACATTGAATTAGGGTTTAAAAACCTTTAGGCCGGAGCGTATACTGCATGAAGCCTCTCCGCGAGGAGAGAAAAATGTGCTGGAATTCCATGCTATTAGCAAATTTCTCACTGCATACAAGGTACATGTCTCTTTCAATTATTGAAAAGAAATTTACTGTAATTTTATCCTTTCATGTCTGGCACATCTTTCCATTACGCCCTTCGAAGCAAATGGAAGTAGGCGACGCTTTCTAAAAGCTTTTCCAGAGCAAGATCAAATATACTGCATATCTTATTGAATATATAATGACTCAGAATTGTGACGTGATCGACCTGATGTCTGGTGGTACGAATAACGGTAGTGGAGAACACATCCATACTCAAAAATAGCAAGCAAGGGAGTTGATGCTATGGTGTACCGTTACTGATCGTCAGACTACGCACTGCTGTCTTACATCAGCTGATAACCGCTCTGCAATTTACTATGGAGCGAGGGTGTAAGAAAATGTTTCTGACCCTTTAGTCGAATGGAGGCATTAAACATGGATATTTCCCTTGCATTTTTCAAACGAGAAGGAGCTTTCACAATTTCTTTGGTGATACATAACTCATAAAGACGGAAAAAAGAAGGTTGTTAGTGCAATGGATCAAATATTCATCTCTTCACTTGATGACAAACTCATTAAGACTGTTCGCAGACTGTGCGGTTGTCTATAAGAAAGTAGTAACGCCAGAAGACATTATGGATTTTCAGAATACCCTATAGAGGATTGATGAAGGAAGGAGGTCCTGGCCTTTGATCCTGAACTTAGATAAATGTAACACATTGCGCGTACGCAGGAAAAGAAATCGACTATTGTATAACTGCACTATTGATGAAAAGTTTCAGGAAATAGTATATGTCGTAAAATATCTTGGAGTAACTGTCAAGAGCGACCTTCAGTGGAATGAGCACATAAAACAAATAATAGAAAAAGCAGATGCCATACTTCAATATTTTAAACATAGCTGCACAACAGCAACGGTTTCACGTAATAAAATTATAAACAGCCGACCAGTTGCAACGGACAAAGAAATTCCTTACCTAGGTTTCGACAAATATAAATTTATCTTCTTCAGAAGGTAGCAAATTGCTACCTTCCGAAGAAGATAAATTTATATTTGTCGAAACCTAGGTAAGGAATTTCTTTGTCCGTTGCAACTGGTCGGCTGTTTATAATTTTGTTAGATGCCATACTGGTATTCAGATCAAAAACCTTAAGGAAATGTAGCTAATCCACGAACCAAGTGGCTTATAAGACGCTTGTTCGATTGATTTTTGAGTACTGTTATTCAATCTGCGATCCTTACCAGGTAATACTGATAGAAGAGATAGAGAAAATCCAACGAAGAATGGCGCGTTTCGTCACGGGATCGTTTAGTAGGCGCGAGAGCGTTACCGAGATGTTCAACAAACTCCACTGACAGACGTCGCAAGAGAGCTATTGTGCGTCACACGGAGAGGTTTACTATTGACATTTTGAGACAGCACTTTCCGGGAAGAGTGAGACAACATATTACTTCCTCCCATGTGCATCTCTCGAAAAGACTACGACGAGAAAATATGGAAAATTGGAGCCAATACAGAGGGTCACCGGCAATCATTCTTCCCACGTGCCACTTTCGAGTGGAACTGGAATGGGAGGGATCGGTTAGTGGTAGCATATCCTTCGCCACACAGTCAGGTGGCTTGCGGAGTAACGTGTAGATGTAGTTACGTTATACATGTTATACACGTTGCTTCCTAAGGCATGTTGTATCTGTGTGTTGTACCAAGATTTAAATAACATGAGACGTGAACTGCAAATAGCCAAATACTTGTGTTCGCCACACCAAAATCATAGGTATTTTAAGAACCGCCTTATAAGTGACATACTACTGAACTTCCACTAAACCGCCTCGGAACGTATGTTAGTAAACGACTAAAACCTTCACCCAGCCCCAGTTGCCGACTGTCTGCCTAATGGTTTCCAGGATCCGCAAAATAAGATTTTCAGCATTCCAAATAATTAATGATTGATTTCAAAAATTTAAACGACTGTTGTAATCAAATGCTTAAGAGGTATAATATTACGTTATAACTTTAACATAATGAGTGAAGCATTTTAAGTTAGAAACGGTGTATATATCTTATGGCAGAGTAACCCACGGCACGCAGAATACACATATTTCATGTTATATCTACATTGACATCATTATTCTGCAACTCGCAACCAAGTACCTGGCAGAGGGTTCCTCGAACTACTTTCGAGCTATTTCTCTACTTTTCCACTCTCGGGAAAAACAAACACTTAAATCTTTCCATGCGAACTCTGATTCTTCTTATTTTATTACAATCATCATTTCTCCCTAGGGCACCAATAAAATATTTTCGCACTCGGAGGATAAAGATTGTCATTGAAATTTCATGAGAAGATCTATCGTAACGAAAAACTCCTTTATTTCAATGATTGCCACCCCGATATCAACACATTTGTAAAGTCATGAGACGTTTAAAGCTATTTCATTCATAGGTTCTTTAAATAATTGGAGGGTGGAGGGGTTCCTGGTGTTATTACTGACTGAAATTTGTCTGTGTATGTCCTTTTACTAATAAAGTACAGATTCACACGACTAAACCTCTGAACAGTCTCATATGGCAGGATAAGCTATCGCCGTCATTGCCTTAGTTACGTGACAATCTAAGACAGTCCGCCTGCTTCCCTTCTGTGCATCTGTGTGTGATTTTCGGAAACAAAAAAATAATGTTAAGTGTACTTCTCATGTACCAAATGTTTAAATCGAAGACATCAAAATAAAACTAAGCCTTTTTAGTATCAGCAGTCACGAGTTTTCGCTTGAAGGTCACCCGCTTCGCACGCCTGCGCTACGGTCAGGCGGTAGGGCAGTTTTGCGTATGGGCCTCCTTATCAAGCAGCCGCCAAGGCCTCCTGGCCAGCCACTAATCTGCACGGAAAGCGCAGCAGGAGCCTGCAAACTCGACCTGCCTCCGGCCCTCGCTTTGCGCTCGAAGCACGACCGGAAGTCTCTGCTATTGGCGACTCCAGTAGAGATGATGTTTTCCTTTTTCACTCCTTAACGAAGTATGTGCTGGGATTATGATTTTGTGATTATTGAAAACTGTTCTGGTTTGCGAATATTATTCTGATTCCTAGCTTTCGTGGGTAGTGTGCTCCTGAGCTATCCCAGCACGCTTCACGAATCGATGGAAAGCTTGAACATGCCACTGGTTGCCTTCATTATCTGTCAAATTCCACAGAAATCTCTCACTATGTGCTGCATTAACATTCTTTGAGTAGGATTGTTAGGTGTGCTGGGGAAGCCCAGTTGCTAGCGCATGGAGGGCAGAAGGTAGCGAACCGGAATCGAACAACTGTACGGCACGAAGTTTTTACCTGCAAAAATCACTACTGCGTGTTGGCCGCTAAGGCTTAAAAACTTATCGCTGAAATCCTTGAGGTTAGCCGAATCTCTGTTACAACCATTTCCGTTGCCCTTGTTAGTGAAAATGTGCTTGAAATGTAAAATTTTCGATTAAGCCCCGTCTAATATGACTCATGTCATCCATGACCTACCTTAGCAAGAAATACAGCACTTCTTGAGCGTATTACATGTTACAATTTACATTCGCACGCGTTGAAGGACGTACTCCACACGTTGTCCTCGTATTTGGATGGAACTATGCACTGGTTTCTTCAATGAGTTACAGTTCATTCCAATACTGCTGGATCATTTCGTAAATCTTGGCAAGACTGTACAGCTTGCTGCTGCAGTTCTTCAACCATATAAACGTGAATGCTGCATTCTTCTCGTCTGAGATTATCCGGATGGAAAATTCCAGTGGATTGAGGGCAGATGGAAACCAAGCTACACACATTGCTCGACTGACACACCTTCGATTATATCGAAGCGTGAGATTTCTTCTTACATCAGCAGAAAAATGTATCGGTGCCGCATCATGCATGTACCACATTTGGCTCGTCGGTTGGATGCTTAAAGGGACCAAACTACTGGGCCATCAGACCCTTTGTCCTCGAACAGACTATGTGACGGTAGACTGGAGATAGCCTACGGCGCAAAATCCATGGGAAGAAAATCCCAAGGGCTACCAACGTCAGCGAAGCTGAGATAAGGAACAAAAAGCAGAAAGCCAGATAGAGAAAGAAAGGCAAGCAGTGCTCCCCATCTATGTACCAGCCGGAAGCCCCTGACACTTACCAGAGGTACTGTACTCCGAGATTGCTTGGAAAAGACTAGCAACACGTTCAGAGCAAGACAAGCACAGAGAGGCAGAAGCCGACTAAGTCTAGGAGATCACACGAGAATGGGAGGAGGGAAGAGAAGAGTAAAAGGGCAGGTGGGGTGAGGACCCGGATGGACCACCAAGTCCAGACCGCTGTAGCTCGGTCTGTACAAAGGAGACAACAGAGTAATCTGCCAACCTGTCAAAGGGCCGATAAGGTTAAATGGCCCTCCCTGAAAGAGAATGGTAAATGACCACTTCTGTAATAAAACGTAAAACTAATTCAGCCGCTAGGGCATCGTCTCCTAACACCAGGGGTTGCGAGTCAGGAAGATTAAGATTCTGTCGCAGGGTGGCTATGTTGGGACAGTCCAGCTAAATGAAGACCACTGTCAAACGGGAGCCACAACGAGAGTGGGGTAGGTCTTCGCTACGGAGCGGATGACCATGAGTCAGCCAAGTATGGGCGATGCGGAACCAGCAAACGACGGTAGAGTCCTTGTGAGAAGTCTGCATGGAGGACCTCCACAGAATCGTAGTCTCCTGTATCACCTGTAGTTTGTAAGCCATTCCGTATTCCAGGCATCTAAAACTTGACGGCGTAATTTCCGGAATACCGATCTCAAGAGTCGGTTCACTGGTAGGCAGTTAGGCGTGGCTATCGACGAGTTCATTCCCCGATCTCCTGATGCGGCCCGGGGTCCAGACGAAGGTCCGCACTGTTCAAGGGCATACAGGGAATCCTGGATCGCAATGACTAATGGTTGGCGAGTTTAGCACTGGGCGAGAGCTTGCAAACTGCTCAAGGAGTCGCTGCCGATGAGAAAGGACCCCACCAGTGCAGTAATGGATATGCTCAAGGGCTCGAGAGAATCTGCAGTTCAAATATTCTTGTAATGACTACGACAATATTTCATGCTGAGGTCAGTGGCGTTTCGTAACAGCACATTCGCAATTATCTCACAAACGAAGCCTCTGTGGACCTACATTTACTGGAACGTTTTGCCGTCTTTCCTACGAGGGTTAAACGCCTCCAAGTTCGTTAATTGGGTTTTGACGGGAATATTTTAATAAATCAAACCCAGAAATAATGCTTAAAATGTGATCTTTAATTACCAATATTCACTTTTTCACAAATAACTAGCCAATTGGATACATTTCTCTCAACGATGAACAAGTTTCCTGAAGCCGTTACGGAAGAAGCCGACACTCTGTTTCCGCAACCACAGTCTCACAGTTCTCGCAACGTCTTCATCAGAAGCATCTCCTGTCACAATTGAATAGAGAAAGGCGTCACCTTCATTTTCGTAACGGGAGAAGAGTTCCTGGCAAATTTCAAGTCTGTGCGCTTTCATTTCAGGTGTCAGCATCCGGGATACCCGTCGTGCATAGAACTTCTGATAACCAAGCAAAGCAATAATGTGACCCGCACGCTCTTGTGAAATGCCGACTGTGCTTGCTATTTCTCTCTGAATGATACGACGATAGTCCTGAATCAACATGTCAACATTTTGCTTGTGAAACTCTGTGGTTGCTGTCACAGGACGTCCAACTCTCTGTTTGTCATGCAGGTCAGATGATCCCGCTTCAACATCTTTAAACTTACTCGCCCAACGATGCACAGTATTCACATCAACACAATCACCACAAACTGCTTTCATTCTCTGATGAATCTGCTTTGGGGTGGCACTTTCTGCCATCAAGAATTCAGTGACTGCACGTTGCTTAAATAGCATTGACCGACCGTATGTGCAGAGTTCCATACTTTACACTGTAACAACACAACCGTTCAATGCTAAGGCTTCCCGCCAGCTCGAGCTATAGAGAAGAGGCTACGGAATAGGCCAGTACCTGCCATATACCAATGCCGCCAACTGTTAAAGAGTTACGAAGGTGGAGGCATTACTTTTCAGTCAACCCTCGTAGTATAGCTTCACGCCTGTGAATTTTCGCTATTAGTCATGTTTACATACACATATATACTCCTCAAGCCACAGTATGATGCGTGGTGCAGGGTACCTTGTACCACTACCTGCCATTCCTCTTTTCCCACTCGCAAATGGAACAAGGGAATAACGACCGTCCATATACCTCCGTACGGGACCTAGTTTCTCTTATTTTGTCTCCATGACCCTTTTGCGACATGTATGTCGGCGGCAGCCGCAAATGTCGACACTCTAAATTTCTCTCAATAGTGTTTCACAAAATCAATGGACTGAAAGAAGAACAAATGTGTCCATTATTGAGGAACTCACTATCCTCAGGAGCCTTTCTTCCCGCGTCAACCAAGCATTCACTAGTTCTTGGCCCTATTCTGAGAAGAGATGGGGAAAGTGTAGAGAAAATAATCATGGAAGGAAGATTGAGGGTAAGAGCAGCGAGCAGGTGCACAGATCAAATCAAGAGATCTGGTCTACGCCTTCAGCAGGCTCTATGAGAAGCCTGCAACTGTCCGGGATGGAGACCCTTGGTTGATGGAGTCATGAAGCTCAGCAATGAATCCAGCGGCTTGTGACTAGTGTTTCGTGAAAAGAACGTGTTCTATCTAGGGATTCCCACTTGAGTTCTGGAAGCGTTACTGTAATACTCGCGTGTTGATCGAACCTACCGATGACAGTTCTAGCAGTCCGCCTCTGAGCTGCATCGATTTCTTCTAGTCCGACCTGCGATTCCAAATACTCGAGCTGCACTCAGGCATTGGTCGTACTAGTGTTTTATATGTGGTCTCCTTTGAGATAAACTACATATTCCTAAAATTATCGCCATCCTTTCGGCTTCCATGCTACTCTATCCTGTGCACGCTTCTTCATCTTCCAGTACCTCCTGCAGCCTACATCCTTCTGAATCTGCTTAGTGTACTCATCTCTTGGTCTCCCTCTACGATTTTTACCCTCCACACTGCCCTCCAGTACTAAATTGGTGATCCCTTGATGCCTCAGAACATGTCCCACCAACCAATCCCTTCTTCTAGTCAAGTTGTACCACAAACTCCTCTTCTCCCCAATTCTATTCAATACCTCCTCATTAGTTATGTCTTCAGCATTCTTCTGTAGCACCACATTTCCAAAGCTTCTATTCTCTTTTTGTCTAAACTATTTATCGTCCACGTTTCACTTCCATACATGACTACACTCCATACAAATACTTTCGAAACACTTAAATCAATACTCGATGTTAACAAATTTCTCTTCTTCAGAAACGCTTTCCTTGCCATTGCCAGTCTACATTTTATATCCTCTCTACTTCGACCATCATCAGTTATTTTGCTCCCCAAATAGCAAAACTCCATTACTACTTTAAGTGTCTAATTTCCTAATCTAATTAATTCGATTACATTCCATTATCCTTGTTTTGCTTTTGTTGATGTACATCTTATATCCTCCTTTCAAGACACTGTCCGTTCCGTTCAACTGCTCTTCCAAGTCTATTGCTGTCTCTGACAGAATTACAATGTCATCGGCGAACCCCAAAGTTTTTATTTCTTCTCCATGAATTTTAATATCTACTCCGAACTTTTCTTTTGTTTCCTTTAGTGCTTGCTCAATATAGAGATTGAACAACATGGGGGAGAGGCTACAACCCTGTCTCACTCCTTTGCCAACCACTGCTTCCCTTTCATGTCCCTCGACTCTTTTAACTGCCATCTGGTTTCTGTACAAATTGTAAATAGCCTTTCGCTCCCTGTATTTTACCCCTGCCACCTTCAGCACTTGAAAGAGAGTATTCCAGTCAACATTGTCAAAAGCTTTCTCTAAGTCTAAAAATGCTAGAAACGTAGGTTTGCCTTTCCTTAATCTTTCTTCTAAGATAAGTCGTATGGTCAGTATTGCCTCACGTGTTCCAACATTTCTACGGAATCCAAACTGATCGTCCCCGAGGCCGGCTTCTACCAGTTCTTCCATTCGTCGGTAAAGAATTCGCATTAGTATTTTGCAGCTGTGACTTATTAAACTGATAGTTCGGTAATTTTCGCATCTGTCAACACCTGCTTTCTTTGGGATTGGAATTATTATATTCTTCTTGAAGTCTGAGGGAATTTCGCCTGTCTCATACATCTTGCCCACCAGATGGTAGAGTTTTGTCAGGACTGGCTCTCCCAAGGCTGTCAGTAGTTCTAATGGAATGTTGTCTACTCCTGGGGCCTTGTTTCGACTTATGTCTTTCAGTGCTCTGTCAAACTCTTCACGCAGTATCATATCTCCCACTTCATCTTCATCTACCTCCTCTTCCACTTGCATAATATTGTTCTCAAGAACATCGCCCCTGTATAGACCCTCTATATACTCCTTCCACCTTTCTGCTTTTCCTTCTTTGCTTAGAACTGGGTTTCCATCTGAGCTCTGGATATTCTTGCAAGTGGTTCTCTTTTCTCCAAAGGTCTCTTTAATTTTCCTGTAGGCAGTATCTATCTTACCCCTCGTGAAATAAGTCTCTACATCCTTACATTTGTCCTCTAGCCATCCCTCTTTAGCCATTTTGCACTTCCTGTTGATCTCATTTTTGACACGTTTGTATTCCTTTTTGCCTGCTTCACTTACTGCATTTTTGTATTTTCTCCTTTCATCAATTAAATTCAGTATCTCTTCTGTTACCCAAGGATTTCTACTAGCCCTCGTCTTTTTACCTACTTGATCCCCTGCTGGCTTCACTAATTCATTCCTCAAAGCTACCCATTCTTGTTCTACTGTATTTCTTTCCCCCATTCATGTCAATTGTTACCTTATGCTCTCCCTGAAACTCTGTACAACCTCTGGTTTAGTCAGTTTATCCAGGTCCCATCTCCTTAAATTCCCACCTTTTTGCAGTTTCTTCAGTTTTAATCTACAGTTCATAACCAATAGATTGTGGTCAGAGTCCACATCTGCCCCTGGAAATGTCTTACAATTTAAAACCTGGTTCCTAAATCTCTGTCCTACCAGTAGATAATCTATCTGAAACCTTTGAGTGTCTCCAGGCCTCTTCCACGTATACAACCTTCTTTTATGATTCTTGAACCAAGTGTTAGCTATGATTAAGTTATGCTCTGTGCAAAATTCTACCAGGCGACTTCCTCTTTCATTTCTTAGCCCCAATCCATATTCACCTACTACGTTTCCTTCTCTCCCTTTTCCTGCTGTCGAATTCCAGTGACCCATGACTATTAAGTTTTCGTCTCCCTTCACTACCTGAATAATTTCTTTTATCTCATCACACATTTCATCAATTTGTTCATCATCTGCAGAGCTAGTTGGCATATAAACTTGTACTACTGCAGCAGGCGTGGGCTTCGTGTCTATCTTGTAACGTTACACCTCCATATTTAATCGACGTTACTATGTCAAACAGCGCACCACTAATACTGTATCCGAGTACTACGTGGCTGCTTTTCCTACTCAACTGCGTTAACTTACATTTTTCTACAATTAGAGCAAGCTATCACTCATCGCATCAAATAGAAATTGTGTTTAAGTCCTCACGTATCGTCTAAGTCACTCAACCACGCTTCCCTGTATGCTACAGCGTCAGCAGCATACCAGCTTAGTACCCACACATACACACGCACACACACACACTCTCTCTCACACACACACACTTTTTTCGCGACAAAATCGCGGCTTCAGTCGAGCATTATTGGAAAGCTATCTGATAATCAATTGCCTTTGGCGTCAACACGGCAAGGAATTCGAGAGCTACATGTTCTCCCTCACAGGTCGGACCTCACCCCACCTCATGCAGAGTCTCATTTTAGACGTGAGCCATGGCGAAAGTTGGCGGCGTGCACCGGCGGCTGAGCGGACCCTTCAGAACACTGACTTGCGAGGCGGCGGCGGGCGCGCGGCAACGCTATCAGGTGTCGGCCAGCGACCTGCTGCTCCAGAGGAATCTCTCTCTTCTCTACGCGTGGTTGCCTCATTACCCGGTGTTTAAAGTACCGACTTAAGGCGTCCGGTCAGGTCTGTGCTTTCAAGAAAAGTGAAGCGTTAAAACTTACTGCTGGAGTTATGGTTTGAAGAAAGGAAGCTTAAAGTTTAACGTCCCGTCGACAGCACAGTCACTAGTGTCGGAGGAGAAACTCTGATTACGAAAGGAGGGGGAAGGAAATCTGCCGTGCCCTCTTCAAAAGAACCATCCTGTCATTTTCCTGGAGCGGTTTAGAGAAATCGTGGAAAACCCAAATCTGGATGGCCGGATGAGGTTTCAACTGTAGTCCTCCCAAATGCGAGTGCTGTGTGCTAACCACTGCGCCACCTCGCTCGGTAGGGCTTAAAGGGTTCGCAACGAGAAGTCAACCCCTGATAAAGATGTAACTACGAAAGTAACAGTCCTAGGGGTACTGCTACGAAAGTAACAGTCCTAGGGATGCTACCTTCTCTCCCCACTCAACGTAAGCAAGTCAAAGAAAATCTTAGTAAATTTTTTCGGCACAGCAAATAAATCTCACGAAATTTATAGCGGAACGATGTGAAGTGAAAATCCTACTACCCCTCCGTCCATTTAATGCTGTGACTCGCTTTTAGAAATTGTCAGCGTTTATCGGGAACGGTTTATTTGGTTTTCAAACAACTCACCGAAATGTTCTGACTTGTCCCCTAAAGCACCGACAATACATCGTTTGAAGAAAACAAACATTGATCTTTCTCCAGGAGTACGTAGCCCATAATAGGAGGGAAATAAAGATACGAATAGCCGATAGGAGGTTCATCAAGAGCTGTCCGAGGTTGTTGTTTCATTTTGCTTTAGGGCACAAAAAACAACTGGGGTCATACGCGCCCAAGTCAGAACTATAGAACACGAGGGATAAAAAAAAAAAAAAACGACTATATGTCAGTCCCAAGTGACATTAGAGAAGACAGCTAAAAACAGGGACATGAAGAAATGGATAAAAAGACACCATACAGAAACCGAGGTCCAAAACTAAAAATTAAATTGGAGGATAAAAAGTAAAGTGCGGTCGAAGCCCGCGCGTCATTTGCTAAAATGGCCGATAACACAGACAGAAAACCCAAGCGCGAACGTAAACGGTTAAAAAAATGGGCATTCCGTCAGGAAGTGGCGGACATTTATGACTTAGGCGAAATGTGTACAAAGTGCTGGGGTAGCGCCACTTATCAAACGACGATGCATAAAAAGGCAGTGCACAATACGCAGCCTAGTTAAGATGACCTCCTCTCAGCGGGGGTGCCGAGAGGTGGTCGTCCAAGCCGCTGGGAGAGGCTTAATAAGCCGGAGCTTATTCTCCTGAAGGATGGATCATTGGCGATGCCAAAGGAACGTCACCTCTTGACAGACGGCAACACGGATATCATCAGAGGGAGTATAGTAATTAGAGGGCTGAGGTACGAAGACTGCAGCATGGCAGCAGCGTGAGCAGCCTCGTTTCCTGGCAGACCAACATGACCAGGAACCCACAGAAACATCACACTGGCTCCACCGAGACTGAGCAAGTGACAATTTTCCTGGATCCGCTGCACTAAGGGATGGGCGGTGTACAGCACACATAGACCTTGAAGGGCGCTGAGTGAGTCTGAGCAGAGGACGCAATTGAAAAGTCCGTGTCGTCGGATGTACTCCGTGGCCTGATACAGGGCGAAGAGTTCTGCTGTAAATACTGAATTTAAATTTATCCATGTTATATGGTTGTTGTTTGAGATCTGCTACTATATTATGAGATTATGTGGAATAATTTATACTGCTGCAGTTACTTTTTACTAAAATTTTACTAGCACAATGCGTTTCGGCAGCACGCTGCCATCATCAGGTGCATTATACAGTTACTTATACATCAGCTGATAGGTTATGTACATCAGCTGTGTGTGCCAGTGGGGTTAAGAATAGAAAAATAAACCTGTGTGGAAGGATAAATCTGTTACAGTGTGTACATTATGTGAATAGCATGATTAGGTAATATATTAATACGTTTACTTACATTTCTGTTGGCGATTTCATTTTTTGGCACACACCGCGCGACTGCTACGGTCGCAGGTTTGAATCCTGCCTCGGGCATGGATGTGTGTCATGTCCTTAGGTTAGTTAGGTTTAAGTAGTTCTAAGTTCTAGGGGACTGATGACCTCAGAAGTTAAGTCCCATAGTGCTCAGAGCCATTTTTTGGAATGACTACATAAAAGAAATAGTAGGAAAACAAATGCCTGACACATTCATAGGACGAATCTTTAGGAAATGTAACGCATCGGCGGAGGAAGTGGATTACAATTATTACAAGACGCTTGTTCGGCCGATTCTTGATTATTGTTCATCAATCTGAGAACCTTACCAGATAGGAGTGATAGAGGAGACGGAGAAGATCCAACGAAGAGTGGCGTGTTTCGTCACAGGATCGTTTAGTCGGCGCGAGAGCGTTTTTACGGAAACGCTCAACAAACTCCAGCGGCAGACGTTACAAGAGAAGCATTGTGCATCGAACGGAGAGGAGGTTTGCTATTGAAATTTCGAGTGTGTACTTTCCGAGAAGAACAGGACGACTTATTATTTCTCCCTACATACGTCTCGTGAAATGATCACGACGAGAAAATTCGAGAAATACAGAGATTTACCGACAGTCATTTATCCCATGCGCCACTCGTGATTCGAACAGGGTAGGAGGGATTAGTTACTGGTACTGGAAGTAACCTCCGCCACACACCACTTGTTGGGTTGCGGAGTGTGATGTACACACCTGGAAATTGAAATAAGAACACCGTGAATTCACTGTCCCAGGAAGGGGAAACTTTATTGACACATTCCTGGGGTCAGATACATCACATGATCACACTGACAGAACCACAGGCACATAGACACAGGCAACAGAGCATGCACAATGTCGGCACTAGTACAGTGTATATCTACCTTTCGCAGCAATGCAGGCTGCTATTCTCCCATGGAGACGATCGTAGAGATGCTGGATGTAGTCCTGTGGAACGGCTTGCCATGCCATTTCCACCTGGCGCCTCAGTTGGACCAGCGTTCGTGCTGGACGTGCAGACCGCGTGAGACGACGCTTCATCCAGTCCCAAACATGCTCAATGGGGGACAGATCCGGAGATCTTGCTGGCCAGGGTAGTTAACTTACACCTTCTAGAGCACGTTGGGTGGCACGGGATACATGCGGACGTGCATTGTCCTGTTGGAACAGCAAGTTCCCTTGCCGGTCTAGGAATGGTAGAACGATGGGTTCGATGACGGTTTGGATGTACCGTGCACTATTCAGTGTCCCCTCGACGATCACCAGTGGTGTACGGCCAGTGTAGGAGATCGCTCCCCACACCATGATGCCGGGTGTTGGCCCTGTGTGCCTCGGTCGTATGCAGTCCTGATTGTGGCGCTCACCTGCACGGCGCCAAACACGCATACGACCATCATTGGCACCAAGGCAGAAGTGACTCTCATCGCTGAAGACGACACGTCTCCATTCGTCCCTCCATTCACGCCTGTCGCGACACCACTGGAGGCGGGCTGCACGATGTTGGGGCGTGAGCGGAAGACGGCCTAACGGTGTGCGGGACCGTAGCCCAGCTTCATGGAGACGGTTGCGAATGGTCCTCGCCGATACCCCAGGAGCAACAGTGTCCCTAATTTGCTGGGAAGTGGCGGTGCGGTCCCCTACGGCACTGCGTAGGATCCTACGGTCTTGGCGTGCATCCGTGCGTCGCTGCAGTCCGGTCCCAGGTCGACGGGCACGTGCACCTTCAGCCGACCACTGGCGACAATATCGATGTACTGTGGAGACCTCACGCCCCACGTGTTGAGCAATTCGGCGGTACGTCCACCCGGCCTCCCGCATGCCCACTATACGCCCTCGCTCAAAGTCCGTCAACTGCACATACGGTTCACGTCCACGCTGTCGCGGCATGCTACCAGTGTTAAAGACTGCGATGGAGCTCCGTATGCCACGGCAAAGTGGCTGACACTGACGGCGGCGGTGCACAAATGCTGCGCAGCTAGCGCCATTCGACGGCCAACACCGCGGTTCCTGGTGTGTCCGCTGTGCCGTGCGTGTGATCATTGCTTGTACAGCCCTCTCGCAGTGTCCGGAGCAAGTATGGTGGGTCTGACACACCGGTGTCAATGTGTTCTTTTTTCCATTTCCAGGAGTGTAGATGTAGATGTAGATGAGACGTGTTGCACACCCCCATATACGACCACTGTTCAGGAAGTGAAACAGAGATTGGTTTCCCCCCTTAGCTACATACAGATGTTAATGAGAACTTCGTTGACTCTCTCCGGAAAATATCTCACGCTAATGTTTAAGCAGGTCGAGAGTCTAAAAGTAGCCAAACAAGTTCACAGGACAAAATATTACTCATCCTCTTAAAGTAGTACGCTGATCGGTTTGGAGCAATGAAGATGCTGTAGAACTAGTACCAGGCGCTCGTGTCACCCTCGGCCTCTGACGCATTTCATGAAAGTGAAGCGCTGTTTCTGTACCGGTAGCGTGTACTGAATTAGTGCAGTAAGAAAGGCGCAGGAAGGAGCTATGATATTCTCGGTATTCTGACACTGGCCTCGCACTATACAGGTGAACCGAGATCCCTCACAGGTCCCTCACAAAATTTCGTCTCGCGAGTACATGAGGCAAAAAAGGACGTTAAAGAGTGGCGATCTGGCAACTCTGTAACCATATTTATGGTAAATACCTCTATCAGGACATATTAGACTTGCTGTGCAGTTGGTGCAGTGGATATAGTTTTGGGATAGCATGCAGGAAGTCGATGGTTCGATCCTCGATTGGGGCGCATTTTTTTATTTGCTAATTTCATTCTGACATTTCATACTGTAATATAGAACGTTTCTTAGGTCACATGTATCCTAAATTTACATCATTTTGTAACGCTCAACATTACAAATACGTGGTTAGACAAATAAGAAGTAGACAGTTTGTAACACCAAAAATGCAGGATGCATGGTACCTGCTACCGATATATAATTTTTTTAATTGTATGTAAATATTTGTAATTTAAATGCTTTCTTTTAATAAGTAAGGACATTGCTTCACTGTATGTGTACATTTAGGTAGAAGTCTGATGACGTTTTATTGTATTTATCTGTGTTTTACTGTGAAACTTATAAGCTCTGGGAAAAAGCCAAAGGAATTGTTATTTGCATCGACTAGCAACGATAATAGCAGTGCTTGTGCGTTGTAAAATCTTTGGGTAGGGGGTTGTTGCGCAGAGAGCGCGTAGAGTAGGAGGAGACGGGTTCCAGCGCTTGTAGTGTGCGGAAGTGTGGTGTTAATACTCTCGCAGTAGAGTGTACCATCATGTCTGCGCGCCGGCTAGACTAGTAGCAGGAGGAAGGACAGTGGACGGGCGGAAGACGCTGTATTAATTACGATTACCCGTTCTTGCAATTAACTGTGGCGCCACAAGATGCTACCGTCTTCAACAACAGCAGCAGTTCCAGCAACACAGATTTGTCGTCGGCTCTGAGTTTCGTCGCACGCACAGCACTGAAGCAAGACTGTTCATTGGTAGAAAGTATTAACAGCTATCCCAGCAGCACAACTGAATGTTATTTGATTAATGAACTTTATTTAAATAATAATCAGTTAAATTCAGGGTGATTGTGTCCTTATTGCCCCCAGACGTTGTTACCAAGCAAGGTCCTTGTTCCCTTTTTTCCTTGTATGCTAACCGAAGTTTGAGAATCTATCACTGGACAAAATCCAAATCTAAAGAGAATTCAGAAATTAAGAGTGCGGAAGCTTTATTTATTTTACATATAGCTTGGAGCGCATGGCTGTTTGGTTTGGTACGTATTCTAGTATTTAATTCTATTCAAGTCAGTAAAAAAGGCTCAGTTGTTCAGACAATAATATGAAATACAATTTGAAAATTAAGTAACTGCAAAGTAAAAAGTGCTTGCCTTTCTCTAAATTTCTTTGATGACGTTATGTTGAGGTCTCTGAAAGCCATTGTTCACGTAACGAAGTTCAATACTACCATACAGTTTAAGTGGATAATTTCAAATCATTACTCGATTGCCTTTTTCAAAATTTAAAGACAAACTTAACGTAAAAGTGACTTCTCAGTATTTTTATCATTACATACTCACTTAAAATTAGTGTCAAAAATGTGGCAACCTTCAGTTTTTCGCTTTTTTTTCGCTTGCATGTGAAGAGTCGCGCTGCGAAGCCCGAGTGCGCAAATTCTGCATCACCCTGTATATAGTCTTTACTGTCGTTTCTTCTTTACAGTACCAGTTTATTTCCAAGAATTAATAGCTTTCACTCAGTTAATACTAGACAGGAATCCAATCTGCATTTGGATCACACTTCCTGGACTCTTGTGCAGGAAGATGTGCAGTATAATGCTGCATCCATTTTCAACAAGTTACCATAAGAATTCAAAGATCTTAGTAGTAATCCACGCGCGTTCAAATCGAAACTGGAGAGTTACTTCGTGGATCACTCCTTCTATTCTGTCGAGGAGTTCCTTGAAAAATTAAGCCGATTCCTATGTTACATTATTGATTTCGTTTTCATAAACTTAGGGTTTGTCTTTTTTTGGGTTCATAAACATTTTATTACATCTGTTATTACTTTTATGTTGTAATTTCATGTACTGAAGCGTTCCACGACCTTGGAGATTTGCTCCTCAATTTGGTCCTACAGAGCTAGACGTGTAAAGTAAATAAAATAAAAATCACGATGTCAATAAAGTTGTCCGATTTGTTGGTGTATCAAATGGGACTATCTTACTTGTGTACGAGGGATGGTGTACTGCTCGCAGCCCCGTAACACAGCGTAAGAACGGAGGACGTAAAAATATTCAACCACAATCGGTTTAAAATCCGACAGCAATTGCTGATGTTAGTAAAAGTGGGTTCATCTCGTCCATTTTCTGAGTGAAAGGAACTGTGTCCATGAACATTTGGAAGTGCGAACCTCGCAAAATATTCAAAAACCTGCACGTCTTCAGTGAACCGAACAACACAAAAACTGGATAGTAACTGACTGGAGGAGTGTAGCCTGGAGAATTTGCTCCTTTTCAGATGATGAAACCCAATGAGGCGTTTAACATACAGCGTCTCGAGCATGTGGTTCAGTACAGAGGAAAAAGTGTAATGTTTTGGCGAGGTTTCCGTTCCATGACTTGGGCCCACTCATTCAAGTTCCCTTGAACATTAACCAAGATTTTTGTAGTCCTGTCTTCCTCAGTTGCGTGCAATATTACGGTATATTGATAATTTTTACTTATGGACCGTCTGACAGCAACTGAATAAAACACAATTTTAGTGCGTAATGATTAACCAAGATGTTTGTTTAAAGTTTTTGGCCGCCAAATATTGTGTTTTCTTCTAAATCTTCATGATATGTTTGCTGTGGCAAGTCTTGTCTCCCGAGTTGACAACAGTCATGTTTAAAGTGCTGCACGCAGTTGTTCCTGGTTTGACGAACCGTCAAGGACACCATCGTACTGTGACTGACCCACTAAATCACTCCACCTCAGTCTCAAAGAAAGATTTTAAATGAAAGTTCCGCCACTTGACTGTACAGTTCTTGTCCCCTTGCCTTTCCTCCCCCATCTCACTCAGCTATTCTCCCATCTTATCATGTTCTCCTTTACCATCTCCCTCCACCCCTACCCTCGTATCCCTATATTCATTTACGTTACTATATTTTGCTACATCTCCCTACTGCCCCCCTACTTTCCCCTTCCCTTTCCCCTCCTTGTCCCCTTCATCCCTAGTACCCCATGCCCACTCTATTATACGCATATTCATTTATATTTTTTTTATTCTGCTACATCTCCTCGCTGCACTCCCTCCACCCCGTCAGAACTGCACCTATATCTCATTACTCTTCCTTCTACCACCTATTCCGTACTCCCCCCTCCCGCCACGGCTTCCATTATCCTCCCTTCCGTCCTCCCTTTCTTTGCTTCCACATCTTACATTTTGACCGATACAACTATGTGCACAGCTGCTGTGAAATATACTGTTGCATTTGTAGTATGGAACGTTTGTGTGGTGAACATCCGTAGACTCTTTCATGGAACGATTGTATACAATCCATTGGTCCACTTCACAATGCACGACGACACGTAGCTCCATCATGTTGCTTTACAGCAGACCTGTGATGTACTAAGACATGATTATATCGCATATTCCAAGTAGTACGAGATATATAACCGTCCCTTCCTACTATGGTTAAATTTCCTGGCATAAGTGTATTTGTTTACACTATGTATTTACAGTCACCATGAACCTTATTCAATTTATGTAGCTCCTGTTTAGTACCTTCATGGCTTCCCTCGAGTAACCACAGAGTACGCCACATACACCTACAGCCTGCAGTTGTTTATCTTTGGCTTACATCAAATAGCAAATTCGACAGTGTGGCTTGAGATAATGGTGCCTGCACTTGTAGACAGTTCTTGGTGACCATTTTATGGGATAGTTATTCAACGTATGTCAAATATGTTTGTTTTGTTTCTGCCAGACAAGACACTTTCTGAATATCTTAATAATATTTTTTTAAATTTTAAATTAAAAAAATCTGATTCTACATTGTACCTTTTTAATGATACACTTTTCTGATCCACTGCATTTTGCACTTTCATGCATTATATATATATATATATATATATATATATATATATATATATAAGTTTTGTATCACCCCAGTTCCCAGAACTCCTGAAGACAGACGCTGACTGTGGAAGTTGTATCACAGACACAGTCCCTTTGACTGTTCAGAAATGTCACTAAACGCACCCAGAGATGTAAACAACCATGCATGAGCAGCGCCTATTAGACGGAGCGGACCGACAGCCGATCAGTTCCAGTTACTCCACCGGGAAGGAGGTACACGGCTCGTGTTGTCTGTAGTTCAACCATGCCTAGGCGGTGAATGCCGCCGTTCGATCATGTCCGCATTGTTACTTTGTGCCAGGAGGGGCTCTCAACAAGGGAAGTGTCCAGGCGTCTGGGAGTGAACCAAAGCGAAACTGTTCGGACATGGAGGAGATACAGAGAGACATGATCTGCCGATGACATGCCTCGCTCAGGCCGACCAACAGCTACTGTTGCAGTGGATGACCGCTACCTACGGATTATGGCTCGGAGGAACCCTGACAGCAACGCCACCATGTTGAATAATGCTTTTCGTGCAGCCACAGGACGTTATGTTACGACTCAAACTGTGCGCAATAGTCTGCATGATGCACAACTTTACTCCCGAAGTCCATGGCGAGGCCCATCTTTGCAACCAAACCACCATGCAGCGCGGTACAGATGGGCCCAACAACATGCCGAATGGACTGCTCAGGAATGGCATCACGTTCTCCTCACCGATGAGTGTCGCATATGACTTCAGCCAGACAATTGTCGGAGACGTGTTTGAAAGCAACCGGTTAGGCTGAACGCCTTAGACACACTGTCCAGTGAGTGCAGCGAGGTGGAGGTTCCCTTATGTCTTGGCGTGGCATTATGTGGGGCCGACGTACGCCGCTAGTGGTCATGGAAGGCGCCGTAACGGCTGTACGATACGTGAATGCCATCCTCCGACCGATGATGCAACCATATCGGCAGCATATTGGCGTCCCCATTGTGCACATCTTGAGAATGACTTCCTTCAGGATAATGACATCGCTCGACTAGAGTGGCCAGCATGTTCTCCAGACATAAACCCTATCGAACATGCCTGGAATAGATTGAAAATGGGTGTTTATGGAGGACGTTACCCACCAACCACTCTGAGGGATCTACGCCGAATCGCCGTTGAGGAGGGGGACAATCTGGACCAACAGTGCCTTGATGAACTTGTGGAAAGTGTGCCACGACGAATACAGGCATGTATAAATGCAAGATGACGTGCTACTGGGTATTAGAGGTACCGAAGTGTACAGCAATCTGGACCACCAACTCTACCTATATCTTTTTTTCGACGTGGTACCTGAAAAGCGCCGGCCGAAGTGGCCGTGCGGTTCTGGGCGCTACAGTCTGGAGCCGAGCGACCGCTACGGTCGCAGGTTCGAATTCTGCCTCGGGTATGGATGTGTGTGATGTCCTTAGGTTAGTTAGGTTTAATTAGTTCTTAGTTCTAGGCGACTGATGACCTCAGAAGTTGGGTCGTATAGTGCTCAGAGCCATTTGAACCATTTTTTTGTACCTGAAAAGGGCCAAAGGCCGAAACATTATTGTACAGTAGAATATACGAACTATACATTCAATGGAATATTGCCATAAAATTGTCACCTTTCATGGCCACTGTAAACACGTATTGTAAACAAATGCATTATTGTACAGTAGAATAAACGAGCTATACAGTCAAATGGTGGAACTTCCACTGAAAAACTATTGCATGACTCTGTTCCCAAACCATGGTAAAATTACCCAAGGAAAGTGTTTAGGCCCATTTCGAATAGCGTATGAAGCACTCTCGCAGGCTGGCACTTCTACGGGATCTTCTCATCAATCAGCGGCTTCAGCTCGACATGACATACCTGAAGAAACATGTGGACTCTCTTACCTGTCAAACTGAGTCCATTATGGAAATTGTAGGTTGGAAGACGTATTTGTGGTACAAAAATCAAATACTGCTCCCATAAGTAGTGATGATCTAGTCATGTCACTTTCGAGATACGCAAAATGTATAATTCTTATGCCCCAGAAAAAATAATTTGGAGACGCTATCTGACTTGTTGAAGTTGAATAGATATACACACGCAAGCACTTTCACAAATTTAGCTCAACGAAAATAAATAGGGTCTGTACAACAGATACTTGTATATTGCACAATGATTCTGGTTCGAAAAGGCAATGAACTGATCTGCTTGTAGCGCCCAGTTGTGCTGTAAATCATACATTTCGCTAAAGCATCTTTAACTCACTACAACTGTCTCTTTCGCACAGGCCCCCTGGGAAAAAGATTTGTAACCACTACCTCTCTCTCAGTTATGTGCCTCACACATAACTTAGCCGTTTCTTGTGAACTTTTTAGGAGAAGTGTAAGTGCCAGAAAACTACCGTCACCTTTCCTCACCCCACGGCAGTCGCAAAAACGCGCAACTCACGCAGGTGAACAATGTGTTCGTCCCTACAGCTTCCAAAATAGTTCAAGTTTAGTTCTTTCAGCCAGTATACCTCGTGACTAAAGCGTAGTTGGCTTCTGTTTCGGACATGGAAGTCCCTATGGGCGCTGTCCACTCTACTACCCATTAGGCACCTCTGCGTTGTATTGCCTCCTGGCAGAAATTCAAACCACTACTGTTTTTAAGCTAACCCATAAATGTTTACCTGGTCTGACAAGATATCATTCCACTTTTTGCACAGCGTCACCTGGGCTTTTAGAGTGCTGGCAACATTCTGGAGAGCCAACTGGGGAAATCGCATCAAATTCGCTAACATTTGCCGAAAAAGAAAGGAGCCATCGGTGACAAACTTGAGAGTAATTTTGCGGAAAAAAAATTACGAGTACCTCATTATAACAGATGACCTACACATAAGGATTATGACATACTTCTCTGAATAAAAATCGCAATCGGGGAATGAGGTTCTAAAACAATATGTTGCGCTTTAAGCGAAATGAAAATTTGTTTCTCGCGTGAGCCGTATAAACGCCAGTAGTCAGCAGTAGTGTGCTACAAAACAGAGAGAGAACACAAAATTTCATTGAGAATATAATGAGATGATATCAAACCGAGAGAAAAATTTTATGTTACTGATCACTCATGTGCAGCCAGAAAGCATTTTTAGAGTAGCGATAAAATGAGACAAGAAAATTGACAGTAAGAGAGAGTGGCTCAGTTGCTGCAGTCGACTGTTCGATAGGCTCATCACCTTTGTTCAATCATCTATTGTAATGTAGTAACAAATTCTGCAATCTCGCCTAATAAACTGTACTTTGCTAACTTATTACAATCAGCCACAACAAGAGGATCTGGAAGGATAAATTACGATTGCACTTTCTTGGTGTCACTCCGGAAGTTCATAAAACTAGTAAGATTGCATTATATACTCAGTACTCTTGAGAGGTTTGTTAAAAGTGATTCTTCATGATTCCCATTTATTGTAAATACGTTCTATGCTACAAATAGTAATTTTTATGTCACGTTGAGTCAAAAAATAATAGGCACAAACCTGTGTATGTCTGTGTCTGTTATTCCGTATGACGACTCACGCTACGGGAACGCAGAGAGTTCTGTGGTTGAAAGGAAAGGGCGAAAAATGCAGAGAACTCACAGTTTTTGCTATAATATTGAACAATCCAGCTATCGTAATGATTGTTTCCGTTCCTTGAGCTCACTAAGTTATTTTTTGGCTACGCGGTCTGTTATAATGTCCTGTCCGTGTATCTCAGACAACAGCCGGCAGATGTCTGCCGACTTCCACGAAACGAGCACAATTCTGACTGCGACACGCTCTTCGGCGACTAGAAACTGTTGGGTCGCCACCTTCCTCTTAGCACTGCGATGCTAATGAGACTGTTTTCACGGCGCTGCGACTTCAATACTTCACGGTCACGTAACCTCTCTATCCGCCACCTGCAAACAGATGTCAAGATTCAGCCACTGGCGAAGCTGACGACTGCTGTCGGCCAGCCGGTGTGGCCAAGCGGTTAAAGGAGCTGGAACCGCGTGACCGCTACGGTCGCAGGTTCGAATCCTGCCTCGGGCATGGATGTATGTGATGTTCTTAAGTTAGTTAGGTTTTAGTAGTTCTAAGTTTTATGGGACTGATGACCTCAGAAGTTTAGTCCCATAGTGCTCAGAGCCATTTGAACCAATGGGGTGTGGCCATTAGTATGCTTCTCTGTAATTGATGTAATATAGCAGTTGTCCCCCCGCGAACAACGGATCTTGCCGTGTGGGGTGTATCAACGGTACAGGTAGCCGTACCATACGTGTAATCACAACTGAGGGGTACCAGCGGAAAGGTCAGACAAACATGTGGTTCCTGAAGAGAGGCAACATTCTGGATGATTGACTAATCTGACCTTGTAACATCAACTGAAATGGCCTTGCTGTCATGGTACTGTGAACGACTGAAAGTAAGGGGAAACCAGAGCCGTTATTTTTCCCAAGACGTTGCAGCTCTTCTGTGTGGTTAAATGACGGTGGCAACATCTTGGGTAGAATATTGCAGAGGTCAAATAGTCCCTCGTTCGGAATTCTAGGTGGGTAGTTGGGCTATGCACGGATCTGTTCTAAAAAGAATAGCTTGATTTAGTCATAGGGTCGAGATGCGCACGTCTGATTTCATTCCCAGCAGCTAACTCGCAGCAAATAATAACCTGTAGCTGTGATCTTGCAGTCATATAGTCTATGTATTGGCTCGAATTTCGAATTAATGAAATACGCAGAAATATTAAATAAAAGATAAATGAATAATTTAATAAAAAGGGTTGCATTCTAACGTTTTTAATTGTTGTTGACGACAGACGATTATGTTGGATAGTATATATTCAAGAAAGGACATCTCAAATAAACGAAAAGTGGTCCTACTATATCCACTTAAAATACAGACAGAAAATATCCTTATCACATGCAGTAAAGCTGTGTCGAGAGCATTACAAGAATGGTGGTAGAATCCCCAGATTAAATAGTCATCAAAGACATGCGAAAACTGAATCTGTTTCATGATCACAATACTCAAAATATTCACCAGTTCATGATAGTTCAGAGTTCAATATGATGATTTACAAATCGATACACACGAGATAAAGAGTAGAAACTCATACTCTGTCTATTCTCAGTTCCATAGTGCAACAGGAAAACTTAGAGTCCGACACCAGAGCACATTCAGACCTCTCGTAATATAAAGTCCCTTCAGAAATTAAAGTAACGTCACGGCCGTTGACTGCCAAGAGTCTATCACTGACACGACTGAATATCACACGCTACCACAGGCAGGTCTGCCTTAAACCAATTCTCAACGTAAAGTATAGAACCACTCCCTCGAGCTTTTCACTCGAAGAGTCTCAGTCTCCAGTTGACTCCCGTAGTCTTTCGCCACTGTCTGCCTTTCCATTGCCTGAAGGTTGTCCCCACCAAAAATACATCGTACTTAAGTTCTACAGACATGTTTTGACTCAAGTTGACCACTTCCCGGTCTAAACTAATGTAGTGCAACAGTATTTAAATAAACGAAATCTTGTAAGCATTCAGTGACACTCAGATCATTCACAATAAATTACAAATAAAGGTTTGTTCATAAATAAATAAGCCAGTATTGTTGCTCAAGTGCACTCACTTTAAATCACAGTTCGTTGTCGCTAAATACTGTGTAAACAATAATTTATATCTGCTTGATATAAGTGTCTTCTGGCACTCTTTACAATGGTGGCGTCTGCTAACACACGCTATTGACCACTTCTTAAATTACCATGATTTTATATTAGCAATTTTAGTCAATAGTTAAATAAATATCTGGCAAAAATAGTTACATATACATTAATTAAATACACAAGTATGACAAAATGAGGTATTCATGCTGCGTTCTACGTTTTTGTGGAAAACATAATGTTCATACATACATTTGTATAATGAAAATAGAAGCAAAAAGTCCTTTTTTGTGGAGAATATGATGTTCAGACAAATATTTAAATAACGAAAAGATATAAAAAAATGCTACAATCTGAAATACATTCTGTTGAAAGCGCGTGAAGTGTTTAAAAGTTGTTAGTTCAGAGGTTCATGGTGAAAATGTCGTCACTGTACATTACTAACATTTGTTGTTTTATAGGTATTGAAAATATCGCTGTATCACTGAATGTACCTCATTTTTCTGAGATCTCAAACGTATTCAGATTTGCTTAAATATTTGTCTGTCAATTACTGTCGAATTTCAGAGAGCTGTAAGAAGCCATATTTCATCTTGTCTCAGAGCCCACCATTGCTGTTGCATTCTGCATTCTGCTGAGTGAACTATCGTTGTCCAGCGGCGCATTCCGCGATTTTCTCCATTTCTAGTCATGCTGCCAATCCTCGTTCACGACTGGCCACTACCAGTCACCTAGCCAGATCAGCCATGGCACGCCCTCTACCCTGGGCGTGTTAGTGTTCAGCCGTACAACAAATTCACCTTATCTCGTACCAGTTTCATGCAGCCGAATAACTCGTCTAAATACGTGTAACGTTATAAAAGGGAACATCAGTGGCATGATATGTACATACTTATGTGCATATTATTTAGTTTTACGTATTAGACACTGAACTTTTAGGTTACAAACAGTTATGGCACTTTTTGACTTACTACACCTGACAGTTTGGTGTTCCTATTCTTCTCCTTCGTTGTGTGTGTACATACGAATTAATCACGCCGGTTATTTCTTAGGCGAGCGTATTTCTGGTACCCGACAAGGAGAGCAGCAGAAGACTGGTACAGTCTTCTATTATTTAGCTCTTTTAATGAGTTTCTTACTGTAGGATTCAGTTCGTAGCCTGCATGTATTCGCTATGAAGCACACATAAACAGTACTGTGAAAATAGTTGTACCGAAATCAAAATTAGTTTTTAAAATATTTTGTTAATATTTTCGCGTGTTTCAAATTAAAATGCACTTCAAAAATTTTGAACACATTAATTTCCCACAAGTTAAAAGAGAACTCCGTAAAACTCAGTATTTACAAAGAAAATTGCCAACTACCTCTTAAATGTAACCAGAGATATTGATTGCTGCTCGCAGAAGCAGTTAACTTTGTTCATACAGCAAACTCGTTCTTCTGTAACTAACTTCCCAACACTTTTGTTTTTGATAAATCAGGATAGAAATTAACTTTTCCTTTAAAACAGTTAAAATCTTCTCTTTCTACCCCTTAATCTCTTTATGTTGTCACCACTACCCCAATAGGAGGTCGCTGCATTTTACCCCCACGGTATTTATTTCCAGACAGTAGTAGTATGTGTACCAAATTTGGTTGAAATATATCTGTAGGCTTAGGAGGTGCTTGTTACCCATGACTTTGCCCATGTGTGTAAATGTCTCACATATATAAAATATTTCACACACATGTAGCTCACCTGTATCTCTAGCGAATTTCGCCCTGTTGTTTCGTTTCCACACATCTCAGTGATTAGAACGTCAGTCTCCTGAACTGTGTCGTACTATGATGTAATTTTGTAGGTATATTCACCAGTGTTTGTGGATAGTTTCCATGAAAGGTGATGCAGATAGAGTTAGTATCAACCAGGTAACAGCTTAAAATGGCGTGTCTTATGTGGCACTTTTACTGCATGAAATGCAAAAATATAATAAGCGATAATCTTTCTTTTCATCATTTTGTGGGGACTGTCAGCAACAAAAAGTTTCGTAAAGGTTTGAAATCATGTGTAAAGTTTATTTCAAGTCACTACGTGCTGTCTTCGTCAGATATTGGATGAATAAACTCTGGGTATTTGTACGTCGTGTGTTACACTTATTTTTCACCCGAATCTCTACCCCTTTCACAGGCACGTGGTTCTTGTATTAACAGTGATCCTTATTATACAGTAAGTGGCGTGTGTAGCAAATTTGGTTGAGTTCAGTCCAGTGGTTTAGGGGGATATGTGGAACAAACGTTCATGCATATATACATGCATTATTTTTGATAATTTGTATGGATATGCACTATTTTCTTTTCATACTTCTTTTTAACATTATTCTCACTGATTTTCAACTTATTTCCTAAGTTTTTTTATTAGATTCCTTCCATTTGCTGTTGAAGTTTATCTGCATTAGCGGCAAACAGTACAGTGTCATCAGCATAACAAAGATACTTCAAGTAAGTTCCATTAAGACGAATTATTTATTCTCTTACCAATTTAAAGATTGGAATACTTTCTCTAGTATTGCCTAAAATAATTTTGAAATAGAGTATAATCATATTCGACTTTCCTTTCACCCTTGAATTTTTCAGTATGCAGATGATATCTGCTGGTTGCTGTGATATTGACATATATGTTCCTCATGTACTCACATCATAGTTAATTGCCTATATGAATGCAATGACGACTTTCGATAATATTTGCACTTTGGCCATTGGACTGCCAACATTCAAGGGAAATACATGATGTGTTCACACCGCTCCCAAGACACATCCTCCTACCTAAGCCTTGCCCCTACATCACTCTTCCTCTCTCTCCCCTTCTTCATTTCTATCCAGGAGTGTAAAAAAGCCCCTTAGCATTAATGCAAAAACTGCAAGGTACTTTCAACCCACCACCTTCAAAACTGATTTCTTCTCTGTTATTTGAAAAATAATACATGTGTAGATTTGAGCACATCAACAACTCTTGACTTGTCAGAGATATTGCCAATTAAGCATATATATCGCCCCTCCACAGCCCTCCTCACTTCAGTAACGTTATGGGGACAGTGTTAAGTCAGCTTAGTCAGCAAGACCTTAGAACAAGTCAGGAATTGTTGACATGTTCAAACTAGCACACCTCTCTTTTCTCGTATTGTAGATATACAGGCTGCACATGTGCATTGAAGGAATCATTGGTGCCATTTTGCACATGGGCTGCACCATCACCAAATGTGACATATACTTTTTTAGCATATTTTTATTTTTCCTTTATAGTCCTATATGTGAAATACTCTTCATGAATAGTGAGCACTTCCTTTCTTTCGTTATATTGCGTAAGATTGCCATATTCATTCTTATCTCTTTTTGTCGTGTGTTTCCTTTGTTAGATGTCCTGTATATGTGCAATGGGTGCATTATTGTCTTCAGTGTTCTTGTATGTAGGGGAAAGTGTTGCACCTTGCAAAACTTTCAGGCTTTCACCTCTAGCCAGCTCTGTAATAGAAGTTTAATATATTTTCTTGTTCTGTTTTCAAACTACAGTATTCACTTTATGTACACTGTTGTCTTTTTGTGAAATTACAAAAATTGCTTTGGAAAAGTAAGGTTTTTCCAAACATGAAGAACTGCTCCAAGGTACAGTAATGCCATGTACCTAAGAACTACTATTCTATTCAACTTTAAAACTGTCGCAGTCGTAGTTTTAACCTCCTTTTGTATTTTGCTATTTGTCTACTGTTTTTGAAGATTTACTGATTTTATGTGTGAGATGGCAGTGCTATGTTATGCTACGCCATTTTGTGTTTGTATTGTGGAATGAGTTTTCTGGGGTCAGTGTGCGTTTTGTGTTACAGTTATGTGTCAGTATATCTGGCTTATTTTTATTTTTACTAATCTTCTGTTTCTATCTTATTCTAATGGTGTTGTGTGTCTTGTGTACTATCCTGCTGTTGTATCCATTCTTTAGTGCTATATTGCAGATAATGTTCAGGTCTTCTTATTAATGACTTTTGCTTAGAGGTGGTCTACATTGTGTCTGATGAATGCTATGTTTATTTTTGAATGTGTTGAAGCTGTGTCTGTTAATGGGCTTTGTAATTCTGAAGTCTTGTTAGTGTGTTTCTTACATTCTCATTTCCATGGTGAATGTAATAATGGAATGTTATTGTGTGTGTTCCATTTCTGCATGTGTGATCTTTATACACATTCTTGTTCCTCTCTAAGGTATGCGAGATTGTCCAGATATATATGGTAGTATAAGACTATTCTTTTTACTCCACTTATTGCAAAAACCCTGTTTTCAGTGTGATTCATTAAGATGCCAATTAGTATGCGAGACTGGGCTTCCCTTTAGGATGCTTCCCTTCATAAATAGAATGAACTGTTAAACTGAATTTAGTTATGCTTGGTGACAACTTTTGTTATTTGTATCAGTTCTTCTATAATGGTACTGGACATTTTCTGGCTTCCTTTCAGTTGTTCTTTGCTAATTGAGCCACAAAGGGGGATTAAACTGTAAACGTGGTGGACATCAAAGAAAATCAGTTTTCCAGTTGTTGAGATGTGTCTCTTGTAGTTTGTAGACTAATGTTAACGAGTTTCATATACTTCTATTGTCTTCTATTTTGTGATATTCAGTTAAGTGTTAGTGTCCCGACTTTGCAATATGACATGTGGAAGCATTCTTGAAACTAATCAGTCTCATGGGACTATTGTCTTCATGTATTTTGGACAAGCATCTGACCGTTGGTACTGCTGATTTTTCTGTTATGTTTTGTTTGTTTTTGTGAATCCTTTTTTTTTTTTTTTAATTTTGATATTGTTTCAGTTTCAGTTGTAATCTAATAGTAGGCTCTGACTTTAGTCCTTCAACATACTTTTTATGATATTTCATTTTTTTTATATATTCCTATATCTTCATCAATACTACAGTGTTACTTCAATCAACTTTTATAGTTATTCCTCCTCTTTCCTGAAGTTTTTTCTTTATTGACTTAATTGTTAGTACTCTTAACTAATAATAACATACTGAAAGAAAAGATTAATGCTAATGGTTTTATGTTTTATGGCAGGGTTATCAACTTATCAATACCAAATAGTACAATTTATTGCATAAAGAGATCGCTTATAACGTAGATCAGGAGCCTAAAACTAGTAACGTTATCACAACACACTTTATGCTGTGGGCAGTCACAGATGTAAGTATAAATTATTGTTAAACAAAACCACAGCAGCTGTTGAATAATCCTTTATTAGTACAACCAGTTTACAACCTAAAGATGCATCATAAGGTACATGAAATCAATATTTAACTTCAATGCTATTTAGATACTAAACATACGAAAAAGTGCAGTAACCCTGAAGAGAATCGTGTGTGCAAAAAGCAGTACATTCACATTCAAATCATTTACGGCGAAGCATAGAGATTGTTGGATCCCCCATCACTCTCAGCCAAGTTGTATTAATGCATCCTTAAAAGGTACAGTAGTCCAAATAAGAGTGGTGGAAGGAGTTTATCGTAGTAAATTCCTCAATTCTAAAGAAACATGGAGTATAATATAGTGAAATATATCAACTGGACAAAGGAATGGATAAAACTCCAAACTGTCTGTTGTATTATGCCCACCTGAAGGAAAATAGACATATTATCGTACATATCTACATCTACATCTACATCCATACTCCGCAAGCCACCTGACGGTTTGTGGCGGAGGGTACTTTGAGTATCTCTATCGATCCTCACATGGACATGAAATGGACAGTGTTATAAAAATACTAAAATCATGTCACCTGTAGTGAAATAAGGTGGGCAGAAGACAGAAAGAGTGGCATGGAAAACAATAAATTGAAGGGTAAAAATCACAAAACTTATCGTATGCATTCGACGTATCACGACTTGTTCTCGCATTACAAAAGAAGTGAAGTGCGCCAGGAGGGAAGGGGGAAACGAAATCAAACTTACGAGCCCACTTATCAGTATAATGTTGCACGCCATCTGGCCTGGAAGTGTGCACTGAGTCAGTTGGGAAGGGTTTCGTAAAGCCGTTCTATCCTCTCTTGAGACAAGCTGCCCACAACTGTTGTAACAGGTCCTTGATATCTTGAATATGGTTCTGGGACAACATAGACGTCCGAGCTGGTCCCACAACTGTTGTAACAGATCCTTGATATCTTGAATATGGTTCTGGGACAACATAGACGTCCGAGCTGGTCCCACATACGTTCTATCAGGACAAATCTGGATACCTCACTGGCCATAGGAGTACCTCAACATCACGCAAACAACTCACCGAGACATGCAGGTGTGACAATAACGTAATGAGACTGATGTGAAAAAAAGTGTTGCTTACCATTTTAGTCAAGTTTAGTGTTGTCTCCTTCAAAGTAGTTCCCTTCTGATTGCACACACATTTTCCAGCGCTTCTGATATTGATGGTAACATTTATGGAACTCATCTTCTGTAATATCCTCCAAAACTCACGTCACAGCTTTTTGGACATCTTGTGTTGTTTGAAAATGGTGTCCCTTGACCGCTGTTTTGACTCTTGGAAATAGAAAAAAGTCGCATGGAGCGATATCTGGTGAATAAGCTGCCTGAGGTAGTACTGAAATTTGTTTTGAGGTTAAAAGTTGCTGTACTGTCAGAGCAGTATGGGATGGCGCATTATCGTGATGCAGAATCCAATTATCAGCAATATTGGCATGGACGCGAAGAACTCTTTTACAAAGTCTCACTAAAATTTCTTTGTAGTTATATTGGTTAACTGTTTGTCCAGGAGGCACCCACTCTTTATGAACAATTCCCTTGGAATCAAAGAAACACACAAACATGCATTTCACTTTTGACTTTGACATGCGAGCTTTATTTGGTCTGGATGTTCCCTTTGAGCTCTTGACATAACCTCCTCTTCAAAATGAGGTTTTGCTTTGCCTAGAAGCAGCTTATAAACCAAGGTCAAAGATATTGTGCCTACGCAAGCCTGCAGGGTTGCCACATCTTGCAAAGAAAATCAGTCTCATTACTTTATTGTCGCACCCCGTATGCCTTGTGTGAACAAGAAATGTTCTGTAGAAAAATGACGCCACAATACTGTGAGAGCTAAGACACAAGGACGGAGTATGTCCATAATATACCGTTGTTCCATCAGAGATCGCTCAATCACTATCAGTCGTGAATTTGAAGTCATACCCAATGGTTCACCACAACATAATTTCAGGAGTAACAGTCCTGTGCACCGCCAAAACATCGAAAGAAAGGGGCCTCTACCCCCGTCACCACAGAAGTCACCAATGACTATCATCCAATGTATGCATTTGACTTGCAGGTCTCTGGTCAAGCATTGGTACATTTAAGCTTTGAGTGTATAGTAGGAAAGGGCTCACTGCCTTCCCCTTATTTCCATTCCACAACGATAAGAAGAAAAACAGTTTGTTACATAAAAATACTTAATGCAGTATTAAGCAAGATGCTATTCCTTAGTGCGTCATAAATTACACACGTCTGCCTGCTGCAGTGCTTGGCTGGCCGAGACACACTTCCATTCACTATGGTGTCTCCAGGCTACCTAGCACATCCGCTCTCAACAGACGCTCATCACTAACTGCATTCACAATGGATCTGGTAAGTCCTGTTCTGCACACGCAATATTCCCATTATGGAGCAGGCCATACTAGAAAAGATAACCTGTCCAGTTTGCAAGATAACAAAGATGGCACTTGGAGTGGCAGAACGAGTTATGGAGCTCAACATCTGGGACTGTGTAGAAACACGATTCGCCACTGAACACAATGTGATGCCATTCATCAGAAATCCAAGCTTTCTGGGCACAGCACCACTCCAAACACAGCCGTTTGTGTTGTGTTAACGCATCCTATGCACGGGACGGTAATTCCCTAGTCTTGGTGCTGCTAGTCTATGATCTACAGTGTTGGATGACACACTACGTTACAGGGAGTCCATTATTTGTCATCAGATGCCGGGTGCAGACGTGAAGGAGTTACGATATGCCTGGTGCATATAACATGGTGATCTTTCCTTCTGGTGGTCAAACATGCTCGACCTGAACCTTGACCTCAAGTATACATTGACATGCAATCCATCATCGGGTTACTGTCGCACACGAATGCCTCACACCTCTAGATGTTCCATTATTTGACCATCTGGTTGAATGGAGGCCCACAATGAAGCCGCTTTCAAACTTTGTCAGGTGCTGAGAATGCTGTCTCATTCAAAGATGGGGCTCTCTGTGTTCTTCACAGTGGCCACTCTATACCTGACGGCGTTCACTTCCCTTATATATTATACCAGGCCTGATAACAACATTAAAGATAAACAACATGAATACACTCTGGTGGTCGTTCTGCCCATCACAGAGAACTGCATCTCTGATCATTTACATACCCGCCAATGGAGTGTATGTGGACGAAGTTAAAGTGACGTCCGACCATGTGTTCTGAGTGCCTGAGTCTATTTTTGTCAGGTAGTTCATATAGTGACTGCATGTCACAGATGTATCTAGATATCTCATGGATAAAAGAAGACCTGCAATAAAAAAACTCTGTCGTGGCCACCAGCTCCACCTTCCCATCCTAAGACAGTAGCATCCCATATGACCCACAAGTATGGTCGTTAGAGTGGAACTGATATAACATATACACACGATAGCCTTTGTACCACAGACGTAAGACGAGTAATGGACCCTATGGTGATCACATAGGCACGGGTATGTTAGGTTTTAGACGCCCACAGGGTTCTATATTTTCTAGATCCACATCAGTTTTAACATTATAAAGACTTCATTTTGATAAGAATGTCATTTAGTATAGAAAACACAATTTGGTAATTAACATTATATATTTTTTATTGTACTGTATACGAAATGATCCTATATTATAGTCATCGATATATATATATATATATATATATATATATATATATATATATATATATATATATATATATTTCCTCTGTGTCAGATGTACAGATAATAGGCACTAAACCTGAATACTGGTGTGCAATTACATGTTTCTACATGCAGGTAATTGGGTACAACGAGATGAACTTTAAGAAATCTTCTTGTTTGTTTATATGAGTTTTCTTGCTTTTGATGAAGCCATTCATTTGTTTTACTATCTGTTCTCTGATTATAGTGTGGAGAGGAGGAAGGTAGGGAGGGTAGGGGAAGGGTGAGGATGAGAGGAGGGGAGCCGTTGGGGAGGGGGAACGTAGGCCAAGGTAAGGCTGTCGGTATAGATCCTGCTGAAGCCGAAACATTAAAGACACGCAAGTAAGTAAAGAACACTTTTTATGAATTATTTAAATACATTGTAAAGTCTGTTATAAAGAATCTGTGTGGTCTGTGTGAGAAAATCATCCGTAAAAGATGTAGGGAAGGGGCTCTAAGATGTGGCGTGCAGATGCGCGCTCTAGTATTGTAGGCTCGCAATTCACTAGGGGTAGCGATAGCTGACCGTATCCAGTCACGGGCGTCGAAGGTATCGACGAAGTGTCCAAGTGAAGCGATTATGGACCTAACATTCTTAGCTGCCCGTTGAACAATGCAACAGCTTAAAAGTTTATTTAAGTACAATTACAGACCTACACTTTATTGCTTTTATTTTATTTATTGATATTTCTTTGTTTGCAACTTGTTTCGGGGTCGCAACCTCTTTCTCAGTTCTAGACTAACTGTTGCCTGCTGTGATGCCTGGTTGTTAACTCGGCAACTTCGCAGATTGCAAGAGTCAGCGCTTGAGAATAGAGCTGCGACCCGGAGACTAGTGGCAAAGAATGAAGTATAAATAGTTGAAATAAAAGCAACTAGAGAAACCGTCAGTTGCTTTTTAATCCATTTCAACAAACTGGCTGCCTCCGCAAAGGATGAAGCGTGGGCTTAGCACGTGTGTCAGACGAGAACTAGATTATAGAGAACTTTGTGTGCACCCCAAGTAAGTTAAGCAACAGCCCTAGTAGAAATCTTGGAACAACTCAACTAAATTTTTGGCGAGTTTTGAGGTGGCATTTTCTGTGCGAACCTTACCGCTTACATCCTGTTTATCTTCTTGCTGGAAACAATAAAGAAAAGGGTATTGAATTTTGAGATGAGATGTGAATAAAGATGAAATATGACACGTTTCTCCTGCGATTAATTTTTAGAGTCGAAACGACCTTCCACGTTAATGGGAAGGTGAATATACAGTGTCCTCATGTTGTGTCTGCAAAGTCCCTGTGAAGGGCTGCAACATGAAAGTGATTTATCGAAGCCAAAACGTAACTTATACTGTACCTTATCGCAAAACAATCTTTGTACGCCATTCTTTCTTGTGGAGGGAACTGTTAGTGGAATAAAGTACCTGGATATGTATGAACAACGGTTTTTCCTTAAATTTCGGAAGACTGACAAGACTTCATTTCCCAGCAGGTTGGAGGTGCCCCCACTGGGACTTGATGGCACTGACCACAAAGATCCCCTGGTCGCACGTCAACTTACTTTTCCTTGTGGGGCTTCGTAGAAGAGGCAGTTCTCTCAACAACTGTGGCGGAACCGTATGACTGCTGTGCTGATCTCAGTAACAGAAGAAATAATCCTTCGCACGTTGAACGAGTTCTGCTACCGTTTAGATGTTTGCTGTGCGTCAGATAAGGGACACACTAAACAGTTATAACCTGTGTTTGTAAATTTTAGAAGCTCCTGTTCCTCTCTGTATTTATATCATCCTATGAAAAGTATCCACACACACTTACTAGTGGACATTAACGTGGCGTTTTCCATACTTTGCCTTTCTGATGTCTTCAACTCTGCCGGGTACACTTTCAGTGAGGCGTCTGAATGCCTGTGGAGAAATGGAGTCCATTGTCCCCCTAGAGTCGAAACCAGGGAATATAGTTATGTAGTACGCTGGGGCCTGAAGTGAAGCTGGCGTTCTAAATTAGTCCAATGGTCTTCCATTGTATTCAGATCGGGACTCTGGACAGCCCAGTCCATTCCAGGAATGTTGTCCACTAACCGCTGCCTCACGTTTGTTGAAATGCGTGATGAACACAATGTGTCCTATAAATCATGTTATTCACGATCGATTTCCGTCAAGACCATTTTCACAGAGCTGTACACATAAAACGAAATCAACAAAAAATAGCGAACTTCGAAATCGAAATACAGTTTACACAGGAAATCGCAATCGGAGATTTTAAGGACTTGACATTTCAGCCATTTTTGTTATTTAATCTTCATGATCTTTTCTGCATAGTCGAACTATTTTGTGCAGGGACATAATAATATACATAGTTTATCATCTAGAATTTACACTACATGAGTGTTTGGTTTTACTATTTGAGAAAATTTCAATACCATGTGGTATATGCTGGATCACATGTCCTAGTATTTTTTCCTTTTAATAGACATGCATAGTTGTAGAATCAGAACCAAATTTTATATTATGGCTGATACTATTTCTACAGATTTACTTGAGTAAAACATGTTGTCGGCACTTATTTCGACATGTAGATAAAATGATGTATAAAAAACTGTATATAATTACAATCCACGTTCGATTAATAGCTCATTTTCCACTGATCGTATACTTCTTTGTGAAGATGTTATGTTGTACTTCGCTTTCTTCTTCGTATTTGGCCATATGATCTTCAGATCAGCTTTGTGACCTCCTAGATAACACTTCTAACCTGGACTGTCAGTAGTCTATTTGTCTGAGTCAGTGCCGTAATGCTGAGTACTTGTGTTCTTCTGTTTTTCAGATCATTTAATAGTCTTCCTATCATTTGCAAGTGATGTTGCCTTTGTAATAGATATTTTTCGCGAGTATTTAAAATCTCTTCCATTGCGATTTCCTGTGAAATTGTATCTCGATTTCGAAATTCATTATTTTTTGTTGCTTTTGTTTTATGTGTAGCACTATGAAAATGATCTTATAACTGAAACTGATCGGGAATAAATTGATTCACAAGACGGCAGTGTGTTCATCATACATGTTAACAGTTGCCTGAAAAAATTTTTTTTTATTGCCTCATAGCTGCTGCTTTATGACAGCGTGTATTGTCATGCTTATGCGAACAGATATAGTCTTCGAACTGTTTCTCTACAGTATGCAGTTCTGTAAAATGTCTTCATATCCTTCGCATTTAACGTTTTCTTGAGCATAATAAGGGGACCACGTCATAACGACGGTAGCACTGAACAGGATTGCTATATTGTTGTCTACTACTTATCTACACGATTCCCGCAGCGTCGGCTGTTACGTACAGTGCATGCGGAGGAGGGATTTAGATAAGTTAGCGCTCAAAGCAATATTTCACTTGCTGTGGCTGAATAGTTCAATGCCTATTTAATGGTTGCACTGAGTCATGACTGATTAAAATGAGATATTTGGCCTAACACTTCTCTCTTAAACCTGTTTGACAAAAGAAATAAACTCATGTAGTTGAAATGCTAAGAGCCAGTATAACCACGCAGTGACGATTCTTATTCGGCGTGCATTTTCTTTGATAGATCACCAATAACGGTTGGGTACCCTATGATGGAGAGGAATATGAAATGAACTAACATGATAATTAATTCGTGTACGATTGACTAATGATTTATTACAGAAATTCAACATTTTTCGTCACACATGTTAAACATCAGTTACCTACTACAGTCCCTTACGTTCAACACGCGTTTAAAGTTTCGGATGTGAGACGTCAGCGCGGGATAGTCTCGTTATACGTGAGATTCGATCTGATTTGTGGTAGTAAAGCGGACAAGCACTCAACCTAAGGAACTGGCACAGACAGAAACTAAGAAAACAGACGATAACGTCGCGAACTCTATCTGACTTCAATAATGCCGTCAATAAACTATTTGGTACGGGGAAAGTTCTTTAAATGGGCAATCCATGGCTCACTTTAATTACTTGAATTGCCGCTGTAATGACAGCGACCCGTGACCACGAGGCAACTGATCCAGTGTTAGCACAAGTACAGGTTCGCTCGACAGTGTGAGTCCTCCACAATCCGAAACACGTTTGACTGTTTAAAACAGCAGTGGCTCGCGGGTCGCATACAGTCCAGTGCAAGTCCCAGTGCGACCCAAGAAGTGATAGTTTATCACACGACCGTGGAAAACAATCCATAAGATTCCGTTTATGTATAATTATGATAAACTGAATATTTTCAACCTGGAACTACTTTTAATAGTGTTAAGTGTATTATGTGCGCCCCAAAATACTCGACTTCTTCCAGGGTGACTCAGGAAAGCTAAAATACTGGGCACCCGTGGTCCAAAGAAGGCAGTACAAAACTCGCCGCTGACTTCCTGATATGGCCACAGGGGTGGTTCGTGGCTAACACAAGACTCACGTGGTCGATCTAAAACGTCACAGGAAATGATTAAATTACACCAACGATTGTCAAAGTGAATACAGTGAATCACTCCCTACTCCTGGTGGCGCTGATGCCAACAGATTTGAATGCGAGATAACTCATAAATATCAACCCAGATTAACACTGAGATCTACGCTATAGCAGAAACGTGTGTGCTCAGACATGTCTGGAAGAAGAGCGTCCTCTCGTCAAGAGCTTAACCGCTACCGGCGGACGCTGAGTCCAGAGCAAAAATCTTTTGGTGGGGCCAAATACGGCCAAGCTCCAAGCCCACTACATAACGCGATACACTAAGCCCATCAGAGGAACTGGCAAAACACAAGTGGCTTGTGGCCTCAGTTCCATGAGGACAAGGAGCTTCCGGTACATTCTGGAAGTTTCCTCGCACGATCTCTCTTTCAGCAATCGAAAGACTTGATTTTGAAAATGGCGAAAAGTGCTTTCCCCCATTTGTGGTCGCTCCCGCCGGCCCAGTTTGAAGGAGGCCGACGAATTTCGCCGGCCCGTGTGGCCGAGCGGTTCTAGGCGCTTCAGTTCGGAATCGCACTGCTGCTACCGTCGCAGGTTCGAATCCTGCCTCGGGCATGGATGTGTTTGATGTCCTTAGGTTAGTTAGGTTTAAGTAGTTCTAAGTTCTAGGGGACTGATGACCTCAGCAGTTAAGTCCCATAGTGCTCAGAACCATTTGAACCATTTTTTTTCTCCATATCCGTACACGTTCATCCGCTCGATACAATATGAAACGAGACTGTTCTGACCAGGCAACATGTTTCCAGACACCAGCAGTCCAATGTCGGTGTTGACGGGCCCAGGTGAGGCGTAGAGCTTTGTGTCGTGCAGATATCAAAGGTACACTAGTGGGCCTTCGGCTCCGAAAGCCCATATCGATGATGTTTCGTTGAATCGTTCGCACGGTGACACTTGTTAATGGCCCAGCTTTGAAATCTGCAGCAATTTGGGGAAGGGTTGCACTTCTGTCAAGTTGAACAATTCTCTTCGGAAGTAGTTGTTCCCGTTTTCCAGGATATTTTTCCAGCCGCAGCGATGCCGGAGACTTGATGTTTTACCAGATTCTTGATATTCACGATACACTCGTGAAATGGTCGTACGGGAAAATCCCCACTTCATCGCTACCTCGGAGAGGTAGCATCGCTCGTGCGCCGACTGTTACACCACGTTCAGATCCACTTAAATCTTGATAACCTGCCATTGTAGCAGCAGTAAGCGATGTAACAACAGCGCCAGACACTTGTTGTCTCATATAGATGCTGCCGACCGCAGCGCCGTATTCCGCCTATTTACATATGTCTATATTTGAATACGCATGTCTACACCAGTTTCTTCGGCGCTCAGTGTATGATTCGTAACTCAAAATTACTCGTTTGCAGTCAGCTATTGTCCAGGAGGAGGAGATTAGTTTTTAACGTCCTGTCGACAACGAGGTCATTAGAGACGGAGCGGAAGCTCGGATTAGGGAAGGATTGGGAAGGAAATCGGCCGTGCCCTGCCAAAGGAACCATCCCGGCATTTGCCTGAAACGATTTAGGGAAATCACGGAAAACCTAAATCAGGATGGCCGGAGATGGGTTGGAACCGTCGTCCTCCCGAAAGCGAGTCCAGTGTGCTAACCACTGCGCCGCCCCGCTCGGTCGCTACTGTAGAATGCCGTCGCTCTTACACCACCTCAAGCATCGCTTAGCAGTGACCAGAGAAATGTTTGGCTTATGAGGAGCTGTTCGACTACTATCATCTATCCTTTTCAACTCCATACCCAAAGTCATTGTACTAGCTTGACTGCTGATAGTACTTTTGCATTTTGCACGCGAGTGATTCCTTACGCTAATTTCATGCGATTTTTTACAACCTCCGCAATTCCCGACCGTCCCTGACCTACTGCACATGAGGTCTTGACTGGTCTTTGTTTAGCTGTTGTTGTTCCCTCGAGTTCCCACTTCACAGCCCCATCTCCAAAAGGCAACTCGGATAGCTTTAGAAGACTGAAAAGTCACTGAAGGACCTATTACTCAGGTGAACCCAATCCTTGTTCGATATCACTGACCTATCCTGACCGACCAATCATGTTGCTGTTTCTCTACTGACAACACAATACTTCCTGCCTCCCTTTATACACGCGGGCCCGTTTCTCTGTCATCCAGTGGTCAGTTCTTCATCACCTAGGGGCCTCCACATAGTTTTGATCAGATAGTGTAGATTATTCATATGCAGTTTATTTTTCACGAAATAAAACTTGATTAAACTGGGTCCATAATTTGAATACGCCTGTATTTGATAACGTACACTACTAATAAATCTTAAATGCTGCTGACCATAGAAATGTGTAAATTACGTAGAATTTACTGTAAATATCTTATGTATACTGATGACCTCCATTTATATTTAAGTGTAAAACCAATAAACTAGAAGAGAATTATCGAGAATTTTAGGTTTGAGCCGTGTTCACTATCAAAACGGGCATAGAGTAAAGTGCAGCCCATCCGAAAACTAAGCAGTGCTGGTTGATTGTCCTGAGCTTATTAGCCCGAAATATCGGAAGTCCCTACCATCTTTAATCCTAAATGGAACATATATCAATTTCTCTCCCTCAGCACAGAGCCGTGGGATAATTACAGATAAAAACGTAAACTAGGGCCCGCATCTCGTGGTCGTGCGATAGCGTTCTCGCTTCCCACGCCCGGGTTCCCGGGTTCGATTCCCGGCGGGGTCAGGGATTTTCTCTGCCTCGTGATGGCTGGGTGTTGTGTGCTGTCTTTAGGTTAGTTAGGTTTAAGTAGTTCTAAGTTCTAGGGGACTTATGACCACAGCAGTTGAGTCCCATAGTGCTCAGAGCCATTTGAACCATTTTTCGTTAACTAGGCTTACCACATAGCTAAAATTTGTATGAAAACATAAGCATTTTCCATGCCCTACGAAAACATCAAGAGCTCCAATTTTTTTGCCCCCCAAAAAGAATATTGTACAAATACCAATTATTGATTATAGCGATGTTATTCTGCGAGGCCTGTCTCAGAGGTCTCACTGCGCTTGGAATTGGTGTTTAGCGCCTGTGTACTATATACCTGTGGTGTTTACTTTTTGACCAGATTCCACCATCTTGTGCACAGCTATCCTAGCTACGTGCAGACAAGCGCAGAGATTTGCATATACCCTGTCTTCTCTGCCATATTATCAACGTACTCCGTCAGCCGAAAAGGTTTCGAGACTGGATGAGTAAAAAAAAGAGAAAATTTAAGATGTAAGCTTTGTGCTCTACATTCCCTCCCGCCACTTGAGTACAACACACAGAAAGTTAATACGACTATGTAACTGTCAGCAAAGTCATTATTTGGGGTGATGTTCTCCTCGAGTGTCACATTGCTGGAATGTTTGTGTCATCAAAACTTTGACCCTTCGTAAGAATTTCATCACTTTCTCGTTTTATAGTAGGTTCGTATTGATAACGGCACGTCTCATCAACCGTCATGGCTTTTCTCAGAAAAGGATTGTCTTCGTTTTGCATTTCAGCGGCAGGCGTCCACGCGTCGTTGTTTTTGCTCGAGAATCAAGGTGTTCTGTACGAACTTTCCACTCGCTCTTCTCTCCTACCAAACATTCTGAAGAAAGCTTTGATCACTTGATGTAGAGGTGCTCCCAACTGCGATTTGTGACAGATCAACGTTAATACGCTACGGCCGCACGTTCACTACTTAACACTGCCTGCTCAATACTCACTGGTCGAATGCACGCCTGTTGCTTACTATTGTTACTTTAAGCTGTCACTGTAATTGCTGGGCGGCTGATATCGCTTATAAGCCAGGAATAAAAGCAGTCACGGGACTTTTTGGGCGGGCGGTGTATCTAGTCCGTCATATCTCTCCTCAACTTTAACGGTCTTGCCTGAGCAACACAGCAGAAACACTCGTTCCCATCACAGTTAAAATCCTTTCTGTCTCACTGCACCACTCCAACGCTTTCTCGAAGTCCTTTTTAGTAGCAAAAACCCGTCTCTGGAATAATGTTCATCATTGTACTGAAGAATGGAATGACATCTCCACTTTCGAAAGACCACCAGTGATATATCTATTACAGCAACAACGATGTCTGCCTTTGTTCCTGTACGCACTAGTTATTCAATTATAAACAAATACTCATCCTTCCAAACAGATCAAACTCTTTCACCAAAGCTTTCAGCTGGTGCAGTCTGCCTAAATTTATCTCCCACAGGACTCTCTCTCTCAGAATATATCACTGTTGTACACGTGCAAATACGTTTTATACATGCTACTGTCGCTATTAATATTAATATTATGACAACAGTAAACACAGCAAAAGAGATCACTAAGCTGGATTTCTTGTTTTATGACTTGTTAGACATTTCCCAGCTGTGTAGGACAGCGTGTTTTGTCAAAGAATAATTAGTGCGGACCCCAGTAAAGTGGCTTTTTGTATCTGGCAGATGTATATTTTATCAGTGTCAACGGTTTTCAAGTCCTCAAGATCTTTCAGCACTGCTCGCACTGCGCCTAGAACTACTTTCGCTTTCCGTCAGAGTTGGTGTTGTTCGAGTTTGAAGTCCTTGTAACCGGTAAATTTTTCAAGTTGTTTTTCCTGTATTCTGCTACCCCTAACGTCGATAAGCAGTGTTTTTTCCTCCACAATTGCCAGATCTGGTGTATTATATTCCACTATTCGATTTGTCTGAAGCAGAAGTCCAAACTAATTTCGTATGTTCGTTTTCGTTGCAATGGATCATTCGTGCCACAACATTGTGCCTCTGCTTGTAATCGGTGCGAGCGATCTTTTTGTGGTACCTCAAGATATGTTCAATTATATTGTCAACTTCTTTCCAGAGCCTGCACTTTAGGTTTTTCGCTCATTTCTCGATTCAGACTTTGATGACGTTATTTCTGATGGCTTGTTCCTGTAGAGCAAAAATCATTTCTTCAGTTTCCTTCTTTAGCCCTCCGTTGATCAGCTAAGGCCAAGTCTTATAGTTATCTATTTTGCCTTCGATCTTCTTCGTAAACTGCGCATGCAGTGCTTTATTTAACAGGGAATCAGACCACTATTGGAGTGAAAATTTCCGGTATTTATTTTTAGTTTATTGTATTTTGGTATGCTTTCCGTTATTGATATAAATGAGAGCTGATTCTTGGATATCTTTCATACAGCCCGCCAGTATATGCTTTTCGTGTTCCACAGTCTGCCTCACTTGCAAGAGTCCTCTATTGTCAGCTTTTCTGGGTAAGTACAACCTGTCGACGTCATTGCAGCGATGAAGTGCATGGAGAATTGTCATGAATTTTCTTGTTTTCCTGGCCGTATTATCTAGCTCTAAAACTTCCAATTCAAGATGCGTGCATTGTGTTTGGTGATGGACATGGCGCAGGTGTCGATTTCCATGATGGTCTGCCGTCATACAGTTCACTTTTCAAAGTTTTTCTGATTTTTCAAGTGTACTATTTGTTGACCACACTTATAGAAGGGATCATCAAAAAATAAGTTACACAGTGTTGTGGTAGGCCAAGTAACATTTATTGGGTGCTGCACTACACTTCGAAGTGACACAGGTACATGAGACTATTTTTCAACATAATTACCAAGTCTCTATAAACGACGGTCGGAAAGCTCTACAAGTCATTCAGTTCCTCGAAGATCGAAATCCGCTCCTCGGTCACGGAGACATTTTAGAACCGCCGTGTGAACTTCGTCGTCCTTGGAAAATCTCTCTCCCTTCAGATGTTCTTTCCGCTCGTGGAAAAGAAGGATATCGCATGGTCGAAGATCCGGACTCCCCGATCAGCATCACTCATGTCTGTGCGGACTTGGTCAAATTGTTGGCATAGTTTCACTGTACCTAGGTGCGACATTGCATTTGGTCCATACACCACAAGAATATCACAGTTAATCTCTTAGACGTTTTTCCCATAAGAAGTGAACTGACCTGCGTGCATCAACTTTGGAGCACGATACCATTTCACACCAGCAATGTAATGCAATTTTTATTCGTACCGAAGCAGAACTGGAAATCCGGACCATGTATTTTATACTGACAATGCGCTAGTCTTGTGGCACAATGGTCTTGGCTTGGGGCGGAATGTTTAACATACTATCTGATGTTCCTACGTACGAGGGGCGTCCTATAATTAAAGCAACACATTTTTTTTCTGAAAGCAGGTTGGTTTTATTGAGAATTCCAGCATACAATACTATTCCCTAGTGTTTTTGCTTGAAAACCCTCTTTTTCAACACGTGCGGTAGCCTGTATGCCTGCACTGTGCCACTCTACTGGTCGACGTCGGAGCCAACGTCCTGCTGCATCAACAACCTCCCAATCATCCATGTACTGCTTCCCGCGGAGTGCGTTCTTCAATGGGCCGAACAGATGGAAGTCGGAAGGCGCGAGATACGGACTCTAGACTGGATGAGGAAGAAGAATCCCGTGATGTTATGTGAGGTTCCATCAGGTGCGCAGACTCGTGTGAGGCCTTACTTTGTCACGGAGGAGAAATTTGAAAGTTCCTGGAAGATTAAAACAGTGCGCCGGACCGAGACTCGAACTCGGAACCTTTGCCTTTCGCGGGCAACTGCTCTACCATCTGAGCTACCCAAGCACGACTCACGGCCCGTCCTCACATGTTTAATTCTGCCAGTACCTCGTCTCCTGCCTTCCAAACTTCAACAGAAGCTCTTCTGCGAAGCTTGCAGAACTAGCACTCCTGGAAGAAAGGATATTGCGGAGACATGGCTTTGCTACAGCCTGGGGGATGTTTGCAGAACTGGCGGAATTAAAGCTGTGAGGACGGGTCGTGACTCGTGCTTGGGTAGCTCAGATGGTAGAGCACTTGCCCGCGAAAGGCAAAGGTCCCGCGTTCGAGTCTCGGTCCGGCTCACAGATTTAATCTGCCAGGAAGTTTTATATCAGCGCACACTGCGCTGCAGAGTGAAAATTTCATTCTGGATGAGAAATTTGTTTGCATTCTTGCAGTGACGAAGATTTTTTTTTGTAGTTTAATCGTATGGCTAGGGCCTCCTGTCGGGTAGCCCGTTCACCGGGTGTCGGTTTTTCAATCGGACGCTACTTCGGCGACCTGCAGTCGATGAGTATGATAGGATGATGATAGCACAGCACCCAGTCGCTGGGCGGAGAAAATTACCCGTCCCAGCCGGGAATCGAACCCGAGCCCAGAGCATTGACAATCGGTCACGTTGACCATTCAGCTACTGGGGTGGGGGGAGGGGGGGGGGACGCGAAGTTGTTGAAGTTATTCTTCAGTCTCCTGAGGGTATCACAGTACACTTCAGAGTTGATCGTTGCACCATTAGGAAGGACATAACCCTTTCAGAGTTCCAGAACACCGCCGCCAAGACTTTATCTGCTGAGGGTGAGGTTTTAAAATTTTCTTCGGAGAATAGGTGGTTGTGTCGCCACTCCATGGATTGCCGTTTTGTTTCCGGTTCAAAACTACGAACACTTGTTTCATCGTCTGTCACGATGTTCGACCAAACTTGTCACGGTCCGCCTCTTTTAACGCACAAGAAATACCCCACAGGTGGTTGTTCTTTGCTCTTTATAGTCTTCTGTTAGGTAGCTGTAGTCCGATCGACGAACGCTGGCGTTTCGCGCATGTTGAGGCACGGAAAGGGGTTGCATTGTTGACGATTTCAAGCGGCAGTTACGATACGCGCATGCGCGTGCTTTCCTCTTGAGGAGAGCGTATATCCTGCAAATTATATCTCTCGCTTGCTTATGCAGAATTTATCACTTACCACCACAATCAGCGATGTCAACTCGCAACTGATTGAATCGAAATTCACTAAACAACTTACTACGATCACATTTAATGCTCGAATTAGCTACGGCATTCACAGCGGAGCGCTGAGAACACTACTGAACGCTCATAGGCTGTTGGAGAACGCGTGAATAGGTGCGGAGAACAAGCCTAAACCCGACCGTCATTGTTCGTGACTCCAACAATAGGAAGGCAGCACGCACGGCCCTTTGAGAACCCCAACTAATGGACGACTGTGTCAGCACTACCAACAGAGACGTCCAGTTGCGCAGCGAGGTGTTTGATTGTGATCCGTCGATCACCTCGAATGAGAGTGTCCGCAGGTTCCAACTTCGCAGGAGTCACAGCAGTGTGAGGCCGGCCGGCACGCGGGAGATCGGACAGAATTGCGGGACCTCGATGCGATGATGACAGACGCCTCGCCCAACGACTTACCGTGCTCTTGTTCACTGCTATGTCTCCGTAGAGAATCTGCAAGCACCTATGAATATCTGTATTGCTCTGGTAATCAGTAAGACCTATCTGAATGCTACGCGCCACCATTACAGACGCTGTTTTGAAAGCTACATATGCCGCCGCCAGCGGGCTGAAGTAGGACTCCACGTTATCTGTTAACAAATTCCGAATGTTTTCAATCGAAACTGGCTGAGAAGAAAAAGTGTTACTCACTTATTGAACGCCCTCGTAAAAAAAAAAAAAAAGAAAAAAAAAAAAAAACTGGTCCAATGTAAGAGAGGCCCGAAGTCCCTAATCTGATCGGGTTAAGTGAATAACATTTGAAAAGTATTAAGTAATTATCACTTGTAAGGACCTGCATTTCCGAATTGTGTTGTTAATTTGCGAGAGCGCGCTTTGCGTGCGGCAGGAGCGCGGCCTGTCGGCGAGGGACAGCGCGTGGCTGTACTCGGTGTCGGTGCGGCGGCTGGTCTACACGGAGGGCTCGCCGCGCACGGCGGCTGGTGGGGACGCCGGCAGCAGCCGCAGCGTGGGCGTGCCGCCGCGGCTCAGGCCCTGCTCCGCGAGGCGCTGAACTCTGTCTGCTCTGTCTCATTAAACACCTGTCTCTCCTGACAACTCGCGCCTTCTGACTGCGACACGCTACCCGCCTTACACCGTAGACGATACCAGCGGAAAAATGCTCCTGTCGGAGCACAAAAAAAAGCCATTATGTTCCTGTTAATAAGGCAGACCGAAAAGTGGGATACCAGTTACCTCATTCTACCTTCCTCGGCACCATTAAAAGTTATCCAAAAAATTTTGGTAATCGAACACACTCACGCTCATTTTAACATGCAACTCAACGCTAACTCCCACGCTGCGTGGAATGGCCGAGCGGTATGAGGCGCCATGTCACGGATTGTGGCGCCCCTCCCACCGGAGGTTCGAGTCCTTCATTGGGCATGGGTGTACGTATGTTGTCCTTAGCATAATTTAAGTTAGTGTAAGTAGTGTGTAAGTCTAGGGACAGATGACCTCAGCAGTTCGAGCCCTTAGGAATTCACACACATTTTAACATTTTTTTCTTACTCCCTCAAACTCCCCTAACTATAACTCTCTCGTATCCACTAGCCCACCGTCGTAAGTCATTACTACCCACCCACTCTTATCTGCCCATTCTCACTCACTCATTCAGCCCAACTCACTTTCATTATCTCTTTGCGTCTCTCTCTCCTGTCGCAGCTACAGTCACCTTCGTTCTGTCCTACTACTAATGCTCCTCTCACAGTCAGTCTCCCTCTTGCGCTCTCTTACTGCTACTATCTTATTCGTTCCTTCCTACTTCTGCTGCCTCTTCTCAGTGTCACTGTCTCTGTCTTCCCTGTTGTCATGCTCATACATTCTGTTCTCATTATCGCTAGCTCTCACCCAGTTCAACTTTCTCCCTCTCTTTATTGCTCTCTCACTGGCACAATCACCTTCACTCTTTGCCTAGCAGTATTCTGTCACTGTCAACTACACAACTGGCCATTAAAATTGCTACCCCACGAAGATGACATGCTACAGACGCGAAATTTAACCTACAGGAAGAAGATCCTGTGATATGCAAATGATTAGCTTTTCAGAGCATTCACACAAGGTTGGTTCCGGTGGCGACACCTACATTGTGCTGACATGAGGAAAGTTTCCAACCGATTTCTCATACACAAACAGCAGTTGACCGGTGCTCCCTGGTGAAACGTTGTTGTGATGCCTCGTGTAACGAAGAGAAATGCGTACCATCACGTTTCCGACTTTGATAAAGGTCGGATTGTAGCCTATCGCGATTGAGGTTTACCGTATCGCGACATTGCTGCTCGCTTTGGTCGAGACACAATGACTGTTGGTAGAATTTGGAATCGGTGGGTTCAGGAGGGTAATACGTAACGCCGTGCTGGATCCCAACGGCTTCGTGTCACTAGCAGTAGAGATGACAGGCATGTTAACCGCATGGCTGTATCGGATCGTGCAGCCACGTCTCGATCCCTGAGTCAACAGATGGTGACATTTGCAAGACAACAACAATCTGCACGAACAGTTCGACGACATTTACTGCAGCAAGGACTATCAGCTCGGAGACCGTGGCTGCTGTTACCCTTGACGCTGCAACACAGACTGGAGCGCCTGCGATGGTGTACTCAACGACGAACCTCGTTGCACGAATGACAAAACGTCATTTTTTCGGATGAAACTAGGTCCTGTTTACAGCATCATGATGGTCGCACCCGTGTTTGGCGACATCGTGGTGAAACCACATTGGAAGCGTGTATTCGTCTTCGCCATACTGGCGTATCACCCGGCGTGATGGTATGGGGTGCCATTGGTTACACGTCTAGGTCACCTCTTGTTCGCATTGACGGCACTTTTGAACGGTGGACGTTACATTTTAGATGTGTTACGACCCGTGGCTCTACCCTTCATTCGATCCCAGCGAAACCCTACATTTCAGCAGGATAATGCACGACCGCACGTTGCTGGCCCTGTACGGCCCTTTCTGGATACAGAAAATGTTCGACTGCTGCCCTGGCCAGCACATTCTCCAGATTTTTCACCAACTGAAAACGTTTGGTCAATGCTGGCCGAGCAACTGGCTCGCCACAATACGCCAGTCACTACTCTTGATGAACTGTGGTATCGTCTTGAAGCTGCATGGGCAGCTGTACCTGCACACGCCATCCAAGCTCTGTTTGACTCAATGCCCAGGCGTATCAAGGCCGTTATGACAGCCTGAGGTGGTTCTTCTGGGTACTGATTTGTCAGGATCTATGCACCCAAACTGCGTGAAAATGTAATCACATATCAATTCTAGTATAATATATTTGTCCAATGAATACCCGTTTATCATCTGAATTTCTTCTTGGTCTAGCAATTTTAATGGCCAGTAGTGTAACTTCCACTGCCCTGTCTTTCTCTCATATTGCCATTGGCTCCTTCAGTCCTCCTACAACACGACCGTTGTCTACTATCTTACAGTATTTATAAGTTATCCGTCCCTTTCCCACTGCCGCTGTCTCCTACTCTACCAGCATAAAAGCGCGAATATGTTCGCATACCAAAATACTCTGGAAAATTTTTATAGGTGATAGGGACAGTAGAATGAGGCAGCTGACTTCTCAGTCAGAGTCTTTTATAGAAGAGAAGCATATTCGTCTCTTTTGTGCTGTGATAGCAGCTTCTTCCCTCTGGTTCCATTCTTTTACCTGCTACAGCAGGGCATGTTACACATATGAAAAGAAATGTATTGGTCAGTAAAATTTTGATAGTTTATTTATGTGAAATTGAAATAACGTGAGCTATATAATTTCACATCTTAGACGGGATTTTATGTGCAGAAACATTTTGTATGTGCTTCAGTACTACACCATGGGGTTTTCAGATGATGACGGAGACACTTTATAGCATATTTCCCGTGCTACGTCACTTCATAAACTACGTTTTTGTCTGACACCGGATTTTACCTGTAAAAGCAGAATAACGTTGAACCTCTGTATCTCGAAAAAGGATATAAAATATCAAGAAAATTTTCATGGTTGTTCGAGATCGGAATCCTAGGAATATATTGTAAAAATTACAGCTATCTGCTGCACAATAGCCATCTTCAAATCCATGACTAGATTTGATACCCAAAAACCATGTTTTTTGTTTGTTTCTGGATATCGGATAAATATTTTTGTAAACGGAAGATGGCACGTCCAGATAAATCCATGGATAATAATACCGTTAAAACAGAGCAGTTTGCGGCGGATAGTTATTTAGATATCTGCTGCTGACGGCGAAAAAATTGTGAAAAACGCTTGTTTCGGGTTTTCTCAGGAACCGACCAGGAACTATGCGGTGCTTCCATAAGCCCTTTAAGACGCGCCGTAAACTGCATCTAAGGCAAAAATAACCAACCTGTTTTTTCCATTTTTCTAAGCTGGAGGAAGTGTGTAATATTCGAAAACCGGCCCTGTACTGTAGGTCAATTACAGTAAGACGATCCTTCTTTTGTGTATACAAATGGTCCCTAGCCCCAGGGCTATTCAAAACACTTCACCCCACGTTTCTATCACCGATAGGATAAGAGGTATGACCCCTGAAAAATCCCGTTTTTGTGCGCGTCGTTTTGGAACATATTGTAACATAATATATAAATAAATACAGACCGCAGGTGAATTGAATTGAAACCAACATTTCGATCAGCTGACTGGTGGTGTCTTCTGTTTATTTCATTTAAACTGTACTGCTTCCAGTAAAACTTTCTTTATGTCAGTGCTGGAATCTTCTGCGGCGCTTGCTCGCATCGAACCATAGGTAAAGTTGTTTCACAAACTCAACATTTCCTAACACACCTTTCGAAACGAAGTTACGGAATTTACTGGCTGAGGCTAAGGAGTTACCAAGCAGATGCGAATAGTCTTCTGTTTGAGAGTATTTATTTTTGTCTATATATTACGAATTGAATGTTAAGGGTCATCATATGGAGAGTGGAAATATCGAACATTGTAAATAGTGCTGTTGTGTTCTCAGTACTGTGTTCCAAATCCCTAGTGTTGTTATAAGTAACCCACACGGATAGCACTGCGTATTAACGCGCTGTTCGCAGACCCCAGATCAAACCCGCTGGGTGGATTAACGACAAGGGTCGGTGTCCCGGCGAGTTTGGATATGATTTCTAGGTGAATACTGTGCTGGTATCGAAGTCCTGCCTCAAATATACGATTCGCAAACATGTAGGAAGAATGAAGTTTTCTTGGGTGTCAATTATCGTGATCAAGTACATAAAGACTCATTTTATAAATTTAAACGCCTTTATCTTGTTGAAGTGATACAGTTTTATTCAATATGCGATATTTCTGGATTGTTTTTGTAAAAATTAGGACGTGAACTGTTTGAAACCAACAAATATCGCACATAAAAACACTGAAGATACCTTAATGTAAAAGACAAAACACGTCGGGAACAAATAAAATAAATTACAGCAAGGTAAAGGTGTTTATAAAACGAAAACTTAGAAAAAAATTTAGCACACTTTCTCATGAATAACACTACACTCAGAAGGTTGTGGTGTATATAAACCTTGCAGGAAGCAATGAGGGAGGTGGGAATGGGCTCGTTACATGAAGGGCATTATGCCATTCTCTTAAAATAATCACGCCAAATTCGTTAATAACCATGCCTACTCTACACCGATGAGGGTCAAAGGCACAAGAAAAAGATGAAGAAGAACAATAGCAAGACTTGTCACAAGTGGCAAATCACCAAGAAAATGTTTCAAACATTCATTACTCTATGGTGCATGCTCTTTGTGGCAAGCAGTGTTTCCCTCTGGAGTTCCAACTGCCTTGAGTCCAAGTCTTTGTTCCACAAGATTTTTCAGCCAGCTAAACCCACATTCCCATTCCATGTAATTCCGATGCACAAAACTGCCTTCTTCCATTTTAAAAATGATGTTGAAACATTGTTATAAATGCACTGTGGTTAAAATGATTCATAATCGTCAATCTCAAAGAACTATTAAATTTTTTGCTCTAAAACTGAAGAATGGGAAACTGGAAACGTATTGAAAAGAGGAAAGAACGTGTTTGATTTATGCTGTGGCAGATTTCATCTAAAAGACCAACCATGTTTATCAGTTGCAAATCAGATGAACCGTTCGCTATGTTACAATTTCTTTCTTACCAGCACTGAAAGTTTTACAGTAAACTTTCAGCGTCTGATCCTAAGAATGGAGTTGTGTAAGAAACAGAAGTCAGTACTCAAAGATTTTAAAGGGAGAGAGAGAGGGAGGGAGGGAGAGAGAGAGAGAGAGAGAGAGAGATGAGAAATACTTGCTTCTTGTTGACTAACTACAGTTCCACTAGTTAAAACATTACCGCTGTATTTCTGCAATTGTATTATCACAAATAAAACGTAATGCTTGATTATTAGCGGCACCTGAAATAAATTCTTTCTTAGCTCAACTCTGAAGCAGTCAGTTTTCTCGTACGGCACTTAAAACGTTCCTGATAAATTATTTGTTTTCTAATTTGTCTCATTATTTTTTCCAGTAATGCAGCATAATTCTGTGGCACTAGTATACCTTTTTTGGATACATATAGGTTACGTGCAAAAAAACAATGATAAATGCGAGTTTTCAAATTTTCACTCATAAAAAAACATTGCTCTTCAGATCTAAATCTCGTTCAATGACGGAGATTTTAAGGCGACAGTATGTTAATGCCAAAAGTTTTCTCTATTATCAGTGGTTTTTAATATGTTATCCTTCCTATCTTGATATTTTTCGGTATCTCTATTCAATAAAGCTAAAGTCGTGAGACATAAACGCTTATTTTATGTATAAACTGACGTAATGGATAGAAATGGATGTCATTTCATATAAACACAGAACAAAACATTTGTCACTGTTGAGGAGCCGTGAGAAAACTTCCAGTCGGACCGATATTTTGTCAGAATGAACTTTTCACTCTGCAGCCCAATGTGCGCTAGTTCGAAACTTCCTGGCACATTAAAACTGTGTGCCGGACGACGACTTGAACCCAGGACATTTGCCTATCGCTGGCAAAGCCCTAGAAGACAGGAGATGGGGGTGCTGTCAGAAGTATAGTTGTGAGGCCTGGTCGTGAGTCGTGATTTTGGTGCTTAGCCAGCAGAGCACTTGCCCGCGAAAAGCTAAGGCCACGGGTTCGAGTCCCGGTCCGGCAGACAAGTTTAATCTGCAAGAAGTTTGACATTCTGTCTTCTGCTTCTAGGGAAACTGGTAACTAAATGCGTTGCATTGTAGCAAATACAGGAATTCACTGAAGAACAGTAATCCTGTCGCCTGTAAAATGAATGAACTGGCAGTCTTTCAAAGTGATTACTACTGTTTCGCCTGGTCAAATGTATAATCCATAACCAAAACATTAATATTGCAAATTTCAGAGTAATTGGGTCAGCTGCACCACTTCATGTGTAATACTGACACAATAAGTTTTCCAGTTGTTAAAATCAACGCTTGATTTCAGCTATAAATGAAAAAAAAAAAACTGTAAATGTCGCCTCTACTTCGTATAATACGCCCTCCCTTAAGTCCCATAGTGCTCAGAGCCATTTTGAAATGCCTGCCATGCAATGGTTTATTATCCGAGGAAAGAGGAATAGGCCACTGTGTGCCATTCAGGAGAATACGGGTAGGGGGGGGGGGGGGGCGACCCGAAACAAGTTGCAAACAAAGAAATATCAATAAATAAAATAAATTACACTAGCCCCTCTCCTCACGTTCGGTCTGTGGAATCGGCTCGTCAGTATTTGATGTGGTTTACGAAATATATCCAGCGGTAACGTTAGGTGACTCACCCTGTATTGTGATGTATCATGGACAGTGGGAAATTCGGAACAGGAAAGAACTGAAGCGTTTAAGATGTGATGTTACAGAAAAGTGTTGAAAATCTGGTGTACTGTAAAAATAAGAAATGTGGAGGTTCTCAAAGAATAGGCGCAGGAATGTCCATATGGAAAACACTAAGAAGAAGAAGAAGGGACAGGGTGACAGGGCATGTCTTAAGATATCAAGGGTAACCTCCATGGTACTTGAGGGAGCAGTAGAGGGGGAAGACAGAGACTGGAATACATCCAACAAATAATTGTGAATGTAGGCTGCGTATGCTGCTCTGAGATGAAGAGGTTAGCGCCATAGAGGAATTCATGGCGGGCCGCATAAACTAGTCAGACTACTGATGAAGCAAAAGTAAATAAATGCGGGAAAGACTTCATTCTCCCTTTACTGTGCTCTATATATAAGCGTGTCCAGTAGTATGAATCCGTGATTGTCTGTCGTAATTTTACAATCGAGTACAGCCTGCGACAGGCAGCGACAGGGGAACCTGCACATGTCGATCTTTATGTGCATACTATTATGAACTTCCCCTCTGTAGCTTCTAAAATACCAATTGTTCTTCATGGGTGCTTTCTTAGGTATAATAACACTAAGTCTGTGAAGCAAGAAGAAAGTTCGAAATAATACTTAACACTAAAATGTACTCATCTGATTCTCGTATATCTTCGTCAATAATGTGGATCATTGAAAACATGGCTCGCTGGAAACGTTAACTGGCTAGGTGGTACGATCAGGTTTGCTCTTAAAATTCGAATACTGCTGGCTTCCGTTTCTTCGCTATTCTCTTTCTTTTCTTCGTCTCATATATCAATATAATGTGACAAAACGGTCTCCATTGTGGTACGATGAACTCATTTGAACAGAACAACTCATAATCACTCCCCCGTAACTAATTCTCTCGCCAACTGCATGACAACTAGTACTACTCCATAACAGTTACTTAACAACTGCTGATTTGGAGAAGTACAAAGATAGAAGAAGTCGCAGTACAGTGTTGTTTAACAATGTCGCCTTACATCCATAAACATTAATATGCAATTAGTTGTTTTACAGATATTATCAAATTGTTATTCAGAGTAACTTATAGGATGCCATTCACAATGTCAAGTGAGACTTTAGTTTTGAATCAAATTGGAAATGTAAAAAAATTAAGTTTTTTGAAAAATATATCCATGCCAACTCCATATTTCATTTCTGTTTATAAAAACAGATGACTATAAACTATTAGATTTAGATTAAGCACAAAGTAACGTTTTTGATTCTGTTGGATTGTGTCATTAATTTCATGTGAGTATCGTTTTCTTCAATACGTGACAGAAAAAAGCGCACGGAAACAAAAGAGATGTTCTAGGCTTTCATATTTTTGTCCAGGCTATATTGGCCCACACGCAAGAGAAAATAGTTACCCTCTCCCTGTTCGGGAAGTTTTCTTTCGTTGTAAGGGAAATACAGAACAGGAAACCCTCTCCTTCCCCTTTCTTATATTTTCAATTGGGACACCTACGACCCACTACAGCTCATTTGATATTTGGCTGAAAAGTCTCTGACTCCACAATGGGTCATTACTGACCAATCTGCTCTCCGTAAAGAACGAACAAAAGGAGTATTTAGTTAAATGAGCTGTCAAAATCCGCACCAGAATTTCGTCTTCTAACCAACGTCAGGGGTACCTGTTGCCAAGGAGACCTCATAGGGTGTGCACCAAGCCGGGTTCATAGGGCCTGCAATGGCCTCAATGGATAAAGCGATTTATCAGATGGGGACAACAATACTATGAGGTTACTGACTGTTGGGGGACTGGGTATTTGTGTTGTCCTATCATTTCATCATCATCATCATCATTCGTGACAATGGTTAGACTGAACTATGTACAAGAATTGGGCTGTGTAACAATGGGGACTTTGTATGGGTGCTGCTGACCTCGCAGTTGAGCGCCCCACAAATCAAACATCATCATCATCAGTACTGACTGTTGATACATTAGCATGGTGGTTGGTTGGCTGTGATAAGACTACATGTCCATAGGTCCTTGTAAATTAGCTGAATTATTCTATAAATGGCTCTAATGAAACATGAGACGCTGGTTGACCATCTAGTAACACATTTAATTAGTGACAGGAAGACGATCTAATTACCAAATTAAACAGGACTCCAAATCAAAATAATTTATTACATATTATTAGAAAACAGTGACATGAATTTAATCGTACAGTCTGACTGATGACTGAAACCCACAAGTACAAAAGCTAAATGATTGTTGATAGAAAAGTCTTGACAAAAACCGGAATAAAAGAGAGGTACGTCTCGTAAAACATCTATACAAATTCGCTGTACCTGCTCAGTGATTACACCAGAAAGTTGGTTATCCAACTTCATGAAGAAATAAGCTGAATGTGCCTTCTAACTCTCTACGAACTAACAAGGTCCGAAACAACTGCTCAATCCTAACGTCGCGCCTATCAATAACGTCTGCGTTTCCTCACTCGTTTGTCTGAGCTCTCGTCATCTTACTAAACTCTACACACCGTGAAGCAGAAGTCACGATTTGCCGCTGATTGTTGCTGGCAGGAAGGAAGCCATCCCTCATCGGCACTCGGTGAGGAAGTGCTCTGCTCCGCTCTCGGCAGTGGTGTTACATTCGGCGTCCAGCAGAGAAGTGTTCTCGTTGCCTAGTGGAGAGGAAGTCCACCCAGTGAATAAGTCTCCTCCTCCGTCTCCAGACCTGCTCTCCTGTGGTATCCACCACTATTACAGCTCCGCACCGAGCAGCAACTTGGCGCTCGGTAACAGAATTATTTGTGTCAGTGGTGTGTCAATAAACCGTAGATTGGTGATATATTTATCGTGTTATTCCTAGTTATTACATCTCCCTTCTGTGTCTGTGCTACTTTCGGTGCGCCAGTCAAACGCTTTTATAAAACTCTGCTCTATGGCATGACTATAAATAAGTCAACACTTTCCGCGTTTGCAATGTTAACCTAAATTTTCAACAAACTGCCCGGATTATTCCGAATGAAGACTTCGCTCTCGTTGTTTCTCACGGTTACACAGAGTGCTCGCCATCTCATAACCCTCGCTTCCGGGAAGGACTTTCCAACATGAAAATAAACATCTTTTTTAAAACAATCTGCGCATTGCTACACCAGCCCGCTAAGCCCAGAGAGACATATGAACTGAAGTGTTCTACCGTAACGTTATCTGATTTACTGGGAAGCTACTGGACCACATGTAATACGAAGTATGACACGGTGATCGCTCTGGGATCCATGGGATCCACCGCAGGCGATACGCAAGACTCAGCCAATGCAGTGGTGAGCGGCTTACACGCTCGGCCGCACGGTATCTCCCAGTACCGGTCGCTCTGAAGTGCTGAATAGGACTTCGCTTCGCGGTGCAAAACAAACTTCTCAGGCAGTGCCTCGGTCTGGGATTCTCCATTCATGAAATCTACAGAAAGATTTGCATGCAACATCCAGTACGTAGATAGAGAAAGTAAGATATCAATTGACGTCCTAAACTCCGAAACCACTGAACATTGCTGTCTATGAACATGAGCATACATCAGCTAGCGCCAATGGAACCCAAACCAAATCTGTTAAAATAAATTGTGACGATAAAACAAAAGATGTGTCAATCAAGCAGAGGCCTGCCATATTTCACAATTCTATATAGATGGTCATAATGAAATGAAGAACGACTTGGACTGTAATTTCACATGGTATAATGAGTAGTAACACTCATTATGTGTGGATACAACAAAGCTAGTACTCCAAACGAGGACAAAGAACCAGATAAGGCTCAATTACAAGAATTCTGGCAATCGTTTCGAGTTCATCACGTGGTCCAAATATTTGGTGGCAGCATTAAGAACCGATATGAAATGGGAGAAACACCCGAAATCAGTGGTAGGGAAGGCGAATGGAAGACTTGGATTTGTCGGAAAGATTCTGGGAATATATGTGTGACATCTGTAACGACAACAGCATACAAGACGCTAGTCTGAAACACTTGGAATCGTAGGCATGCCATCAGACAACGAACATTTTCAGAGTCATGTTGCGAGTATCATGACAGGTCCGTATAGAATAAACGACAGCATCATAGAGATGTTCAGGAAACTTGAATGGAAATTTTTGTTGTTGTTGTTGTTGAGGAAAAGCGACCTGTTCTGACGAAATCCTGTTCCATAAAGTTGGATAACCGCATTTCGACACAATTTTCTGACATTTTTCGCATCTCGTTTTAGGAACATGAGAATATGGTAAGTGGGATTTTATGGTTACCGGGCCATTGCGTGAATGGAAAAGAGAAGAAAATAGCTAAAACTGTTACGAAGTACAATAAGCCTAGACTTCTAGTAGCTCGCGTGGTAACAATTGACCTGGTCGATCAGTGCCACGTGTGTGTGGCTAGGTGGCTGCCTATCCAGTTGCGCATGCGTGGGACTCTCTAGGCCGACAGACAGCAGATCTGACCCCGCCACCACAGACCACAGCTGACCGGGGAGCGGACGGCGCTTGCCCAGCTATTGGAGTCACCTCAAACTGTGGTACACACACACACACACACACACACACACACGCCGGCCGTGGTGGCCGAGCGGTTCTAGGCGCTCAGTCCGGAACCGCGCGACTGCTACGGTCGCAGGTTCGAATCCTGCCTCGGGCATGGATGTGTGTGATGTCCTTAGGTTAGTTAGGTTTAAGTAGTTCTAAGTTCTAGGGGACTGATGACCACAGCTGTTAAGTCCCATAGTGCTCAGAGCCATTTGAACCAAGCCACACACACACACACAAACCAACTAATCGCTTAATGCAGCAATGTTAGGCTAAGAGGACGTCAACACGCCAAGTTGTGAAGTATTTCTTATGCCGTAATGGGTACTACCATTTTCTTTACACTTCGTCCTCGACCACAAGCATCAGCAGATTGGATGAGAGGGGTGGGGAGAGAATCAAGACACTTCCCGCCCCTCATCCCCTCTTCAAAACCCGCACTGTAAGCTGACTACAGACATGTTAATTCATTCAAGAATTCCCACGCCTTTCTAGAAATAACTCCCTGTGCCACTGTTAAACCACACTTATAGAACTGGCGAACACGAAGGTAAATACTGTCAATCCATAAAAAAAATTCAATTTGTTTCGATGTCATGCTGTTCATGGGAAACTGAACTGTTTCCTTTGCTGGGTGACTGTTCCCCGGCTTTCTTGCAGCCAAGGCGGAAATACTGTCAATCCATAAAAAAAATTCAGTTTTTTTCGATGTCATGCTGTTCATGGGAAACTGAACTATTCCCTTTGCTGGGTGACTGTTCCGCGGCTTTCTTGCAGCCAAGGCGGATACTAAGCTTTACACAATAGTGCCGAACTTTACAAACCTTATCGAACTGCAGAAAAGGCCCAGTCCATTTTGTTGAGGCGGAGTCTGCCGTCAGTTCCCAGAAACCTTCTCCGCCTCAACAGCACGATAAAAATATGACTGTAGTACACCTGACCATCATTTGCTAACGGGGTTCTACGAGGAACCCCCTCCCGCAATCTTGGCTCAGTTTAATCCCAACTGTAGTTTATCTCTCATAAACGAGGCCTGAGTTGGTCACAGAAGAGGGATAAGCTAACATGTTGTCCTGTAGCCGTGCTTGTCTTTGTTTCAATTATAGACTCAAATCCATCAGTCAGAACGAGGAAATGCCATTTTGAGAATTACAAGGGAGAAAAAGAGGAGCGAAATTTCAACATCGAAAAGAGCTAGTCTCCATGAGTCGTCACACTCTCGAACCATATAGGACGCAATATTCAGTCAGAGACTTACGAACTGTGCAACCCAGCTCGCATAGCTGCGCAATAACGTGTCCACCTGAAGAGTTGGGGAGCGCCATTCGATCCTAGGATATACACTCCTGGAAATTGAAATAAGAACACCGTGAATTCATTGTCCCAGGAAGGGGAAACTTTATTGACACATTCCTGGGGTCAGATACATCACATGATCACACTGACAGAACCACAGGCACATAGACACAGGCAACAGATCATGCACAAAGTCGGCACTAGTACAGTGTATACCCACCTTTCGCAGCAATGCAGGCTGCTATTCTCCCATGGAGACGATCGTAGAGATGCTGGATGTAGTCCTGTGGAACGGCTTGCCATGCCATTTCCACCTGGCGCCTCAGTTGGACCAGCGTTCGTGCTGGACGTGCAGACCGCGTGAGACGACGCTTCATCCAGACCCAAACATGCTCAATGGGGGACAGATCCGGAGAACCTGCTGGCCAGGGTAGTTGACTTACACCTTCTAGAGCACGTTGGGTGGCACGGGATACATGCGGACGTGCATTGTCCTGTTGGAACAGCAAGTTCCCTTGCCGGTCTAGGAATGGTAGAACGATGGGTTCGATGACGGTTTGGATGTACCGTGCACTATTCAGTGTCCCCTCGACGATCACCAGTGGTGTACGGCCAGTGTAGGAGATCGCTCCCCACACCATGATGCCGGGTGTTGACCCTGTGTGCCTCGGTCGTATGCAGTCCTGATTGTGGCGCTCACCTGCACGGCGCCAAACACGCATACGACCATCATTGGCACCAAGGCAGAAGCTACTCTCATCGCTGAAGACGACACGTCTCCATTCGTCCCTCCATTCACGCCTGTCGCGACACCACTGGAGGCGGGCTGCACGATGTTGGGGCGTGAGCGGAAGACGGCCTAACGGTGTGCGGGACCGTAGCCCAGCTTCATGGAGACGGTTGCGAATGGTCCTCGCCGATACCCCAGGAGCAACAATGTCCCTAATTTGCTGGGAAGTGGCGGTGCGGTCCCCTACGGCACTGCGTAGGATCCTACGGTCTTGGCGTGCATCCGTGCGTCGCTGCGGTCCGGTCCCAGGTCGACGGGCACGTCCACCTTCCGCCGACCACTGGCGACAACATCGATGTACTGTGGAGACCTCACGCCCCACGTGTTGAGCAATTCGGCGGTACGTCCACCCGGCCTCCCGCATGCCCACTATACGCCCTCGCTCAAAGTCCGTCAACTGCACATACGGTTCACGTCCACGCTGTCGCGGCATGCTACCAGTGTTAAAGACTGCGATGGAGCTCCGTATGCCACGGCAAACTGGCTGACACTGACGGTGGCGGTGCACAAATGCTGCGCAGCTAGCGCCATTCGACGGCCAACACCGCGGTTCCTGGTGTGTCCGCTGTGCCGTGCGTGTGATCATTGCTTGTACAGCCCTCTCGCAGTGTCCGGAGCAAGTATGGTGGGTCTGACACACCGGTGTCAATGTGTTCTGTTTTCCATTTCCAGGAGTGTACATCCATTAACCTTACAACTAGCGGAAGTAAAACGCAGTAGGTGCATTCAAAATTGAATCACCGTGTTGGTAAGCGTATTTATTGCTTCTGATTTCTGGAGAAGCATTAGCAAATGACACTCTGTTACGCTTATTTATGTTGATATCCAACAAGATTTTCTCAGTTCCGATTAGCTTCTTGAACATTTACTGGGTAAAAGCTGGAATTGTAAGTAGGCTGTTTAGGTTCTTATATTGGTAACGCCGCCGTCACGTAGCGCTCTCTGTATGAAAATCACTGGCTGTGCTGTGTGCAGTCTGTGGCTAGTTTGTATTGTTGTCAGCCATTTTAGTGTTGGGCAGCTGGATGTTAACAGCGCGTAGCGTTGCGCAGTTGGAGGTGAGCCGCCAGCAGTGGTGGATGTGGGGAGAGAGATGGCGGAGTTTTGAAAGTTTGTAAAAATGGATGTCATAAACTGCTGTATATATTATGACTTTTGATGACTATTAAGGTAAATACATTGTTTGTTCTCTACTAAAATCTTTCATTTGCTAACTATGCCTATTAGTAGTTAGTGCCTTCCGTAATTTGAATCTGTTATTTAGCTGGCAGTAGTGGCGCTCGCTGTATTGCTGTAGCTTGAGTAACGAAGATTTTTGTGAGGTAAGTGATTTGTGAAAGGTATAGGTTAATGTTAGTCAGGGCCATTCTTTTGTAGGGATTTTTGAAAGTCAGATTGCGTTGCGCTAAAAATATTGTGTGTCAGTTTAAGCACAGTCATGTACAATTGTTCTAAGGGGACGTTTCAGAATTAATCATAAGAAACATGATTCCAGATCATTAACTCACAAAGATGGCATCTATTATCATTTTAATAGAATGAAAATGGGTAGAGTTTACTACGGGTAGCCACAACGTTTTGTGACTCTAAAAACAAAATCAAGTTACGTAATTAAACTTTTGTTTGTTTGGAGGTACATTTCAGTAGTCCTGGAACACACTGAAAAGTCTGCCTTGCCAAAGCAATCCAAAACGAAACAGCACAGCCCAATGATAAAGTGGGGTATCGTGCGGAATTTTGTTTTCTGCATTTGAGGGGAACAACGCTACAGCAAAATACGCTGAGTTGGTTTCAAGTGTGCGGCAATGAATGACCATTATTTCACGCACGGCTTAGCTGGTGCAGACGCTTTGAGGGTAGCCAAAAAGCTACAAGTGTGACTGTGTCCCTTGCAGAAAGAGCTGTCACACGTATGCATCTCCCCCCCCCCCCCTACCCGTATTCTCCTGAATGGCACACAGTGGCCTATTCCTCTTTCCTCGGAATTGCCATTGCATGGCAGACATTTCAAAATGGCTCTGAGCACTATGGGACTTAACATCTTAGGTCATCAGTCCCCTAGAACTTAGAACTACTTAAACCTAACTAACCTAAGGACATCACACACATCCATGCCCGAGGCAGGATTCGAACCTGCGAGCGTAGCAGTCCCGCGGTTCCGGACTGAAGCGCCTAGAACCGCACGGCCACCACGGCCGGCGCAGGCATTTCAAGACTGAATTTCATAGTGAAAAGTTTCCTGAATAGCGAAAATGCAGACTTCTACAATCACGCTGTGCTACATCACCCATCGTGTGAAAGAATGAGACGCATTGAACAGTGAATATGTAGAAGGGTGATCGCAGGTTCATTTTTTTGAAGTGATAATTAAAACTCTGTAACCACCCCTCACATGAAGATGAAAGGCAAAGCAGTCATACACCCAAGGGTCGGTTACAACATCACATTGCCTTACTAGGCATTGTGGTAATGGTGGCGTTATGCCATTGCCTTCCTCCGGTCTTTGAACTGGATTACCCAGCCAGTGATAGGGAGACCTAAAGTTTAACGTGGATTTCCAACGTCGATGCAGGTGGCCACTTTGCACATTAGCAAACATTTTTAAGAGGCATATGAAGCGATAAGTGATAAATAAAGCTTCAGGAACTGACTGGTAATCGAACAACACACGCTTAGATCCGTGATCTTATACTTTCCCATTGAACCAATGAGCCACACACCCCTCTGACAGAATCATATGATGTTTACCTTCTACGTTATAAAATAAATTATCTACCGAAAATACTCTTCCAGTTACAACAAGATTTCTGTATCTTTTCAAAAACGAAGTTTCTTAGGTCTGTTTGTCTTCAAACTGACTATTGACTAGTTACCTTTTATTTTTGCTTTTTTGCTATGATGACCTGCTTGGAAGCATGCGTAGCGATCTCACGCTTGTTTTTCTCGGTGGCACATCAGCGCATTGCCCAAAATTTATAGGATGCATCGTTGCTGTTTCTAATGCAAAATGGAGAGGAGCTATAATCATCAGCCGGCCGGAGTGGTCGAGCGGTTCTAGGCGCTACAGTCTGGAACCGCGAGACCGCTACGGTCGTAGGTTCGAATCCTGCATCGGGCATGGATGTGTGTGATGTCCTTAGGTGAGTTAGGTTTAAGTAGTTCTAAGTTCTAGGGGACTGATGACCTCAGAAGTTAAGTCCTATAGTGCTCAGAGCCATTTGAACCATTTTTATAATCATCAACGGGCAACTGCATCGCAGTGCGGTCCACGGTCTCCTGCTACTGATCGCTTGAAGACAACTGAACAGCTTTCTTTGTCCACAACGTTGTGTAATCTAATAGTGCAAATAGAATAAGGTACCCTTGGTCGCAACACATGAGTTACATATGTGTTTGGAAGAGTGAAAAAAGTGGAAGCATCTTGTTTAAAGTCATTGGGGCCGGATTTCTAATAATGACAAGCTAATACAAGTGGCCAGACACGAATTTCACGTCTACTTTTTCCGAATGCCGTACCGTCCGTTGAGAATTCGACCTTGCAGAGACAAAAACTTGAGATCATCGATTAATCCCCGAAATCGTGTACAGTTTTAACTGATCAGTAATGTTCATCCCTCAATTACATCATCCGACAGTACGAACTTTCATTCAGTGCAGTATTAGACAGAGAGCAGTACGCTGCAAAATCTGCGAGGCCGCTGCCATTCACAACCAACTGCAAGTTCCTTCAGCAGCGGTCGAGGAATAATGAGCGAATTACGCAGAACAGTGTGTGAGAGGTACTCAAGAAAAATGGTATGACTTCCCCTGTGCAGTGCTTTATCTCCACAAATTACAGCCTTGCTCACCGCCCACCCGTCTGAGCACTGGGAACGTTGGGCGGGAAAGGCAGTGTCGCCGGAAAATCATTATTCGTAATAGGAGTGCGTTAAACTGAACACAGGCCTGACTCATTGCGACGCACATTTCCTGTCGCGAAGACAGTAATTACCCGGTACAGCCAACTGAAGGTACACCCGGAATGTGGCGCCGTCGTGTTTACGCGCGAGAAATAGGCATGGGGAGCAGCAGTGGCGAATTATCCACTATTCTTACAACTGAAGCACTATCCTGCGCTTAACGTCTTTATTAATTAGATGCCCATTTATTAAAAGAACAGAAAGAGGACGGACAGTTCATTTATGATGCTCATAACGCTTTGCTGGAATTATACGTAGAAGTGTCTTCCTCTCAGACCTCCGCCGGTTGTATGTTGATTCTGCGGCAGCCGTTTAAGTTGCGGATATAAACATGACTCTCAGCTGCGGGCATTATATTTTCAATTCCTCATCCATCAAAACATCACTCCTTCAGTAACTGTAACACATGTTTTTAACGTACCGCTACACTTTCCTCCCGCCTGAAAATGACACAGCAGCAAAAACAAGAGCCATTATTTTCTTTCTCAGTCCCGATTGTGTGATATGTGACACATTACGAGTACGAATCTTATTCTTTGCAAGATTTCAGATCACTTCTGTGCGGTTTACCTCTAGAAGAGGTGGCCCTAGTCGGACAGGAAGAACTGAGTTCTGTTGAAAAAATTTGTGATTTGTTCTTTATATCTGACTCATAACGTATTTGATTGTTGGGCAGCACCGCCTACATTTGCCTAATAGAAGGTGATTTAAAACTCCTGTGTGTTGTGATAGGAACTTAATAAATATTCTTCTTCTAGAAAGTACTTCGCTGTCTTCTTCTGAACGATATTCCGAAATGTTCGCTTTTAAGTCGCATAAGAGAAGTGAATCCGGAACGAAACTCATATCACCGCCAGTAAGTACAGCAATTAAACGTTTACCACTCTTTTGTTTGACAACACTACTTGCACATGGTATATATTCACAGCATAACATGTATTAACCCACCTTTCGTCTGCTATCTTTTCACCTAAAAAATTATCGTAGTATACCTCCTAATCCCATTGCCTTCCCCATTGACATTGTCACAGCCACACTACTTTTCATCGTCACTGAATTACGTATGTTAACAGCAAACTGTCGCGCCTAGCTATAAAGAAATTTTTCGCGATCACTTTAATTCTTGTCATAATAAAGGCGGAAAACTTTGAATTAGAATGTGACTTAACCTAGTCACATGACCAGGTTAGTTCCCTCTACTGTTGGGTCTACGAAAGCAAAATAAACAAAGGCAGGATGAGTGGGTTTGACATGATTTGTGGATCACGGCGAACTGCAACGCACGATGAATGATGGAGTGTCTCAAGGCGGTCGAACGCTTTCCGGTAGGACTGTACCTATCATTTCCTCCGTAAGAGTCAGCTGAAAGATCGGCATCCACAATGTGACGTCGGGCTAGCAAGTGCGACCAGAGAACAGGCTGTCTTCCGAACTCTACTATGAACTCAGGATTTCAGTTGGAGTAGTACCTGCGGGAATTCCGTTTTTTCTATGACAATGTCACGAGAATAAAGACCTCAATGTTCGGTGGACTTTACAAATATTAGCATTCTAGCTGAGAACTGTTAGTCCATCTCCTCGTCATCCCTCTCTCTTTCCATCTCCTCCCCACCCTCTCCCTGTTCATCTCCTCCTCTTTCCGTTCCTTATCCATCTCCACTTCTTTCATCTCTCTGTTCATTTCCCTCTCATCTCACTCTGTCCTTCTCCTCTTCACCCCCGTCTGTGTCCATCTCCTCCTACTCCCTCGCTATCTATGGTCATCAGTCCCCTAGAACTTAGAACTACTTAAACCTAACTAATCTAAGGACATCACACAACACCCAGTCATCGCGAGGCAGAGAAAATCCCTGACCCCGCCGGGAATCGAACCCGGGAACCCGGGCGTGGGAAGCGAAAACGCTACCGCACGACCACGAGCTGCGGACTGTCCATCTCCTCTTTTCCCCTTCTCTGTCTACGTTATCACGCTCACGCCAACTGTAAGCTGGTGGTTCTCACCCTCATGCTATTTCTTTCTAGAACGTGTGTATCAAATTTGGTTGAAATTGTTCTAAGGGTTCATGATAGGCTTTTACGCGTGGGTTTGTCCACATAGGCAGATGTCAAAAACATTTCGCATAGATTTAACGTATTTCACGAGTACTTCACCTGTATCTCTGGCGAACTTCGCCCTCCAGTTTCATTTTCACGCAGCTTATGAAATCGTATCTCCCGAACTACGTGCTGTATGCTGATATAACGTTGCAGGTAGGTCCAGTGGTATAAGTGCCTATCGCCTGCGAAATGTGTTGTGAATAGAGTTAGATGTAAAGAAGCAATAAATTTAAACGTCATGCATGATGCGCCATTTTCCATGCATCTCAGTGTTTATGACGTCATACCTCCTGAACTATGAGTTGTACAATGACAAACACATCAAAAAAAGTTTTGCAGCACCTCGGTTCCGAGAGTTCCAGAACCTGTACAGAAAATTGGAATAGAGATCAACATAAACACTATTTCTGCCCTTTTTATTGCTCATGAAAACCACGCATTGCAAGATGTACCACCATACAGTGAGACCTTCAGAGGTGGTGGTCCGGATTTATCTACACACCTATACCTCTAATACCCAGTAGCACGTCCTCTTGCATTTATACATGCCTGTATTCGTCGTGGCACGCTTTCCACAAGTTCATCAAGGCACTGTTGGTCCAGTTTGTATCACTCCTCAACCGTGATTAGGCGTAGATCCCTCAGAGTAGTTGGTGGATCACATCGTCCAAAAACAGCCCTTTTCAATCTATGGCAGGCATGTCCGATAGGGTTCATGTCTGGAGAACATGCTGGTCACTATAGTCGAGTAATGTCGTTATCCTGAAGGAAGTCATTCACAAGATGTGCATGATGTGGGCGCGAATTGTCGTCCATGAAGAGGAATGCCTCGCCAATATGCTGCCGATATGATTGCACTATCGTTCAGGGGATGGAATTCACGTATCGTACAGGCGTTACGGCGCTTTCCATGACCACCAGCGGCGTAAGTCGGCCCCACATACTGCCACCCCAAAACAGCAGGGAACCTCCCTCTTGCTGCAGTCGCTGGACAGTGTGTCTAAGGCGTTCAGCCTGACCGCGTTGCCTCCAAATACGTCTCCGACGATTGTCTGGGCGAATGCATATGCGACATTCATCGATGAAGAGAACGTGATGTCAATCCTGGGCGGTCCATTCGGCATGTTGTTGCTCCCATCTGTAATGCGCTGAATGGTGTTGTGGTTGCAAAGGTGGACCTCGCCATGCACGCCGGGAGTGAAGTTGCGCATCATGCGGCCTATTGCGCATAGTTTGAGTCGTAACACGACGTACTGTGGCTGGGCGAAAAGCATTATTCAATATGATGGCGCAGCTGTTAGGGTTCCTCCGAGCCGTAGTCCATAGGTAGTGGTCATCCGCTGCAGTAGTAGCCCTTGGGAGGCCTTAACGAGGCATGTCATCGACAATTCCTGTCTCTACGTATCTCCTCCATGTCCGTACAACATCGCTTTGGTTCACTCCGAGTTGCCTGGACACTTCTCTTGTTGAGAGCCCTTCCTGGCACAAAGTAACAATGCGGACGCGATCGAATCGAGGTATTGACCGTCTAGGCATGGCTGAACCACAGACAACACTAGCCGTGTAACTCCTTCCTGGTGGTATTACTGGAACTGATCAACTGTCGGACCCCTCAATCAAATAGGCGCTGCTCGTGCATGGTTGTTTACATCTTTGGGCGGGCTTAGTGACATCTCTGAATAGTCAGAGGGACTGTGTCTGTGATGCAATATCCGCAGTCAACGTCTATCTCCAGGAGTTCTGGGAACCGGGGTGATGCAAAACTTTTTTTGACGTGCGTATAATTTTGTTGGAATATTCAGTGGTATATATCGATACCGTATTGAAAGTATACCTCTAATACAGTTCGACGTGAAGAAGTAATAAATTAGAACGTCATGCTTCATGTGGCAATTTTACAGCTTGAACAGCGATAATATAGCAAGCTATACACGTTTTTCCTTTCATCTTTTTGTGGATGTTGTCAGCGAGAAAACGTTTTGGTTCAAATGGCTCGGAGCACTATGGGACTCAACATCTTAGGTCATAAGTCCCCTAGAACTTAGAACTACTTAAACCTAACTAACCTAAGGACATCACACACACCCATGCCCGAGGCAGGATTCGAACCTGCGACCGTAGCAGTCCCGCGGTTCCGAACTGCAGCGCCAGAACCGCACGGCCACCGCGGCCGGCGAGAAAACGTTTTGGGAAGGTTTGAAATTATGCGTAAATTTTGTTCCAAGTAATAAAGTGCTCTTATTCTCAAGTACTGAACGACTAAATTATGGCTATTCGCGCGTCGTGGGCTGCACTGTTTTTTCACCGCCACCCCTTTGATAGGTAGCTGGTTCTTAACTCCATAACGATGGTTTCCAGACAGTAAGTTATATGTGTACCAAGTTTGGTTGAAATCAGTCCGGTGGCTTAGGAGAAAATGTGGAACATACATAAATTATAAGTACATCTATGTTTTAAATATGTATCGATATATAAACGAAAGTTTTCTGTGGAAAGTGAAAACTGAGTCTCACGACTGAGTGAGGACGGATGTCGCGTATGCTCAAACAGTGGAAAACTCGAAGGAAATTAGATCACTTTGTACTAAATCTACAGCTCTACAAAAAATTAATAAATGGATGAGCAGGTACCAGGAGTTAGAAAGGATTAAGATCATCAAAACAGGGACGGCTGCAGATGTTTACGCATCGTAACTTGGGCAGTTCAGGTTGCCTTCGCTGCGAAAGTATCAAAGCAATACGCGATAATGATGTAGAAGTTTCGGTTCCCACGTAGAAAACTCAGGCTGTGACCTTGAAACTTGTTGCTGATGTCAGTCCTTTTCTGTATACTCATCATTCAGTGCTTTATATTTCTTCCACCTATGGATGATTTGGTGAAGACGTGGCCTGCACAAGTCTACATTTCCGCTGTTCAGGAAACATTATACGCCGAAACCCATCTTTTCTGGAAATACCATGCAATGGTGTCCTGATCTAAGGAAAGAGGAAGAAGTCACTGGGTGCCCTGTCAGAAGAACATGAGGGACTCTGGGTCTTGACAGCTTCTCGTAACTTCTGTTAGCACCAAACAACAGCATTCCCAAAGAAATAGTCAGCATCACGTTTCCCGATGTTGGTTGGGTCTTGGTGGTGAATCCACATGCTTCCACTACTTGCTTTGTTCCTTAGCTTCGTGGCTATAGTGATGCACCAATGGCAGTGATATATACATAGCAAAAAGGCGGTTAAAAAGAATCATCTGGATTAGCCTCACACAGCTGCAACATTTCTGCTGCTGCCTCGATTCAGCGGGCTTTTTGAACGCTTGTGAGCAGTTGCGGTACAGAGCGAACGACTGACTGCCTTTGTCATGTTTGAAATGTGCAAAATGTTGAAAGCTGATCTATGAGGGATTTTCACTTTTTCCACTATCGCCTCGATTGTGACAGACTGGTCTTCGAGCACAAAAGTCCTCCACTTCTCTTGCGCTTGGTAGCTCTCCACAGAGACATGTTCTGCCTCTTCGTCATCTATTCTACACTAACAAAAACACGCTAAAACTGTCGTTTGTATCTGTCTGTCTGTCTGTTTGAACAGGCTAATCTCCATAACTTCTAGACGAATTTTCATCAGCTTTTCACAGGTAACGTGAGCGTACCTTGGGGCACCGTATAGGCTGAAGTTTATTAAAATCAGATCACAAAAATAATAATAATAAAAAGATATCGTGATTTAAAGTTTTCGTATCTGTCTATCTGAACACACTAATCTCTTTCACGGGGTTTTCACAAGTAACATGAGCATAGCTTGGGGCACCGTGTACGCTTTATTTAATCAAAGTTGGATCGCGAGAAAAAAGGAGAAAAGATATCGTAATTGGAAGTTATATCCATACTAATACAAGTATTATAAATGTGAAAGTAACTCTGTGTCTTACGTTTTCACGACTAACCCGCTGAACCGATATTGGTGAAATTGATATGGAAATAGCTTCAGCCCTGAGGGAGCAGATAGACTACTTTAGAAAATGTGTAATACAAGATAGTTACTGATTTGAAGAATATTTCGCGAATTAGGAACAAATGCTTACTGTTTGTAAAAGTTATTTACTCTTTGACTTTCACAACACATCCTGCAAACGTGAAGTCATTTTGAATTCACGCCCAATATCGACGACCACATGATCTGCTATCGACTTTTTGATGGGGAAGAATATGAATGTTATTGCTCCTCGTTTCACTCGCAACAGTTTAAGCTGTCCTCTTAGGTTCCTGCGTAACTACAACCTCAGAAGTCGCTGAATATTTATGTCATACATAAATTATTTGTTTCGCCACGTCCCCTCCTGCCGCCAGTGGACGGCTCCGTATGGAATTCTCCCGTGACATATGCGCCCTTTAACTCCAGCCGCACCCCGTACAGGGCTGAAGCTAGGAGCCAACATTTACGGAATTTATAAACTTTAAATCGAATAGTAAAACAAGAGCTACTCATACTCTGTCTAGGCAAGGAACACAGGAATACAAACGAAAAGCTAGTTTCACTTCTTGCGAAAACTTTTCTGGAATTGGAAAATGAGAATTGTTTGTGAATAATGTGCAAGAATCGATTAATAACAGTAGAACTAGTGCAGATATGTATTTACAGTTGCCCAAACTGAAATAAAATTAATGAAAGTATAATAAACTGAGCTTTAAAATGACCAGATAAATGAAATAAGAATGTTACAAAATTTATGTGAGCCTGTAAATGAGGCAGCCTGACACTTACGCTCAACATTTTATGTCATATTTATCCTAACGAACATGTATTGGTACGTTTCAGAAGATACTTCGCTTTGTTTTCTCGCACTATGTCAGTATTACGAGGGCTATCCACAAAGTACATTACGTTTTGGAATTAAAAATAAATAAAGTGTTGCAAAAATTTTTTATTATATACAGATGAAAGCCACACTTAAATACTACTTTTCTACATAGTTGCCATTTAAATTGAGGCACTTATCGTAGCGATCGACGAGCTTGGAAATTCCTTCGTCGTAAAATTCGGCCGCCTGCGCCTTCAACCACGTGGTTACCTCTTCTTGAAGCTGTGCGTCGTCATCAAAATGCTGCATAGCCAACCACTTCTTCATTGCTGGGAATAAGTGGAAGTCGCTCGGTGCCATGTCGGGACTGTACGGCGTATGAGGAAACAACTCCCACTTAAAAGATTCGAGAACTTCACGAGTGGCATTTGCCGTGTGGGCCCGGGCGTTGTCGTGAATCAGCAAGATCTATGAGCCCAACTTTCCCCTGCGCTTGTTTTGTATTGTTCTTCTGAGGTTGTGCAGAGTTTGGAAAATACCTTTGAGAGTTTGCCGGCCGCGGTGGCCGTGCGGTTCTGGCGCTGCAGTCCGGAACCGCGGGACTGCTACGGTCGCAGGTTCGAATCCTGCCTCGGGCATGGGTGTGTGTGATGTCCTTAGGTTAGTTGGGTTTAAGTAGTTCTAAGTTCTAGGGGACTTATGACCTAAGATGTTGAGTCCCATAGTGCTCAGAGCCATTTGAACCATTTTGAACCTTTGAGAGTTTATTGTAGTGCCTCTTTCCAGGAAATCCACAAAAATCACACCTTTTCTGTCCCAAAAGACAGTCGCCATCACCTTCCTTGCCGACATTGTCTGCATGCATTTCTTGGGTTTTGGGGGGGAATTTGTGTGCCCCCACTGCATTGACTGCAATTTTGTCTCGCAGTTCACATGCTTAACCCATGTTTCGTCACCAGTAACGATGCGATCGAGTAATGAGTCGCCATCTTTCTCGTAAGCGTCCAAAAACGTTAACGCTGCAGCCATTCGCTGATTTTTGTGAATCTCTGTCAAGATTTTTGGTATCCATCTTGCACAAAACTTGTGGTAACCAAGCTTTTCGGTAATGATTTCGTGCAACAAACTTCGTGAAATTTGTGGAAAACTCATACAGAGTTCCGTTATTGTGAAATTACGGTTTTCGCGGATCGCGGCGTCGACTTTTTCGACAAGTTCGGCAGTCACTATGCTGGGTCTTCCACTTCGCTCTTCGTCGTGAACGTTAGTTCGCCCATTTTTAAATTTTATGACCCATTGACGCACTCCACCTTCAGTGGTTATGTTGTCCCCATACACTTCACAAAGCTGCCGATAGATTTCTATCGGTGTACAGTTTTTTGCTGTCAGAAACCTTATTACAGCACGCACTTCACACTTCGCGGCATTTTCAATTAACGCTGACATTTCAAACTGTCACAGTAACCTAACGGAGTACAGCACGAACCTCTCACTAGCACGGCAGGATGCTTACTGAGCGGCCATGACACCAAGATGGCCGCGCTAGCCCCGCCCCTAACGGACACAAACGAAAACGTAATGTACTTTGTGCATAGCCCTCGTATAATGTGTGTGAATTCCTATGGTACCGAACTGCTGAGGTCAGCGGTCCCTAGACTTACACACTACTTAAACTATCTTATGCTGAGAACAACACACAGACACATGCCCGAGGGAGGACTCGAACCTACGGCAGGAGGGGCCGCCCAATCCGTGACATGGCGCCTCAAACCACGCGGCCATTCCGCGCGGCTATATGTCAGTATTGTGATGTATATTTTGGTGTTTTCCTTTACTACGAAAGCTCCTGTTTACTGCGAGTGGTACGTTTCCTTCTCCGACGTTCTCTTTGTTTTTTGTTATTTTTATCTTTTAGTCGAAAGTAAGGCGTTTATTCGGAAGGCAACAAATTTCCGTTCTTGGTTTTTTGTTACGCGTATTTTCAACTAAGCTGTGCAACTCATAGTATCGTAATTAAACGCTAGGCCATATTTCCTCAGGCCAATTAGTTTTACTGTGTATTCCTCTGAGACGCCACGTCGACTATACTTTCGTTTCATTTATGTTTATCTCTGTACACAGACGTTTAAGTTTTCTTACCCTTTTTAATTTTTACGTTGTGGCAGTACCCACTCCGCCGCATTTTTCCGTCCCACATTCTTTACCTTCCTTTGTTTTTCTTTTTCGGCTTCAGCAAGTTCCGCGGTTCGCCATCAAATCAACGTAAAGTCGTAAACACTGTCAACCGTGCGGCTATTACGGCAGCAGCTGCCATAAAAGCCACTGTTGTTTACCGGTTTACCGGTGCCTATACAATTTTCTCCCGTTAAGTATAAGTCTTAATTATTGAAAATATCATCAACGGACATATTTGTCAGAATTTTTTATCTATAGTATGTGGTTAAGAGCACTTATCGTATACGTTGCAGCTGACTTGTTCCTAAAGCGTGGAAGTTTTCTTAACAGGCACTGTTCCTCAAGCGCAACATTTCGTGTGTCGTTTCATTCCTGCACCTCTGTGGTCAGCTAACAATAGTCAAGTCATTTTGAGCAAGCAATCTCACTGCAACAGTCACGAGGAAAGCAAATAAAGTAAATGTTCATGTTATAAGACATTACACAAAAACAAACTGTTTGGCTTACTATCATCATAAGTTATGACTCCGTCAGTTTCAGGGTGTCCAGTGATTAGTCACTATTTTTGGTTTACCTATTTAATCAGCTTGTACGTAAACTAACAAAAATCCGCTCAGACAACCGACTGATATGGGTGGAGAAACACAAGGTGATGATAAGCTCAGAGCGTGGAGGGGACGAAGAGTCGGGAAAACTTTTCATGATAGTCAGAAGTCGAGAATGCGTTGTTGCGGAGTTAACGCCCATAAAATGACAGCCAGTCAGGGCCATTCTTTCTGAGAGGCTGCATCAATTGCGTTTATCGTGTACGTAACGATAAATATCCGTCGTTTCCTACCGAATGTTTATTTTGTTTTTAACCAAACGAATTTCACTTATTGATGTTAGACCTTAGTGGTGGTTTATTAAACAGCCCTCTGTATGAAATTCTCTTCCTGGAGAGTGAGCATTCCCTTTATTTTGAGCTTATGGAACAAGAGGGCATTCTTTGTTTTTATCCCTTTGTTGAAACGGTTTTTCTTCAGTTATATGTTCTGCATATGTAGTGTGGGTACATTCTCTTTTCGTTGTCCGTATATGCTTTTTCTCTCTAATACTGAAATTTTCTGCCTCATCATTATATTTTATGTAGTAGCCATTAATTTGAATTCACGTTTTCCTGAACTGTTGTCTCCCTCTCTCTCTTTAGAAGTGTGGTGGGCAATGCCCAGTGCATAAAATTACAAAAAGAAATGGAGAACGGTTAATTGAATTCCATTGGATTGGTTTTGGAGACGACGATTTCTGAGAGAAGACCACATAAGTTAATGACTTGGAAATATCCCAATGTAAAGCTAGGACAGTTTCAGATAGATCGTATGGCTATGGATTGGAAATTTCGTAAAGAAATCTGTAATGTCAAAGTCCTTCGTGGCGTCGATATTGATTCAGACCACTACAAGTCAAAAATTAAAGTCAAACTGTCAGCTAAAAGGAAAAACAAATCTCAAAAGTGAGATAGAAAGAGAGCTTATGACCCTAGTTATATAGTTATAGGTATTAATAATTCGATATATTATGAGAGATCTAGAACACTTTAAGAGAAACCTAGGGGCAATTGTCAATGGATTAAAACCCTTGGCTGAAGAAGTTGCTCCCTTACAGAAACTGGATAAACATGTCTGGTAGAATGAGGAATGTGATATAGCAAGTCGACGTAGGCATAAAGCTTGGGTAAGACCAACCAAAAAAAACTGTAAGTTCCAGCAGGAATTAACCAATGTTAGACGATCATCTGTTAAAGAAATTAGAAGGGTCAGAATGAAATTCCATAAGGACTGACTAAAATCTATCAAGGCGGCTTTCAGTCGCCATGAGATGAGAGGTTACTGTCAGACAATTAAACAATACCATTCGAAATATACTCCACCTACTATTATGATGAAGGATGTGAACGGGAAGCTAGCACATAACAATTGTAACAATTAAGTGATTTTGGCCAAATACTTCAAACAGCTACTAAATAGCTAATACGGAACCTGAACATTATCTGGAATTTGATACTTACCTGAGAAATAAAACGTATCTAGAAAAAGTTATACCCCACCTTCCAGACGAAGTACAAGTAGCGATTAATTCATTTCGGAATTATAAGGTGGCAGGTGAGAATCGACTAGTGGCAGAAGCTTGGAAATATGCAAATGTGTAAACTATCAACGTAATCATCTTATTGGTAGTTGGAATACTGAGAAACTGCCTGAGGAATGGAACGCTGCAAAATTCATCCACTACACAAGAAAGGAGATAGTTGTAGATGTATATCCTTGCTGGATACGACTTGCAAAATTTTCTCTAAGGTGCTGTATTTCAGAATTCATGAACAGCTTTATGGTGAGTTAGGTCAATACCAAGGTCGTTTTCGTCCAGGACGAATCCGTCCTGATGAAATTATCAGTGTTAAATGGATCATGCAACACCAAATGGTCAGGAACAAGAAGCTAGTGATCACTTTCGTAATTTAAAACAGGTCTATGACAGTATCCATTGTGAATTTCTACTGTCCATCTCTACAGAATTTGGTTTACATCAAAAACTTGTCAACTTCCTTGCGACCACCCTTTGAAATACTAAATCTAGAGTAAGGTTCATAAATGAATTCTCTGAACGTTTTGAGATACGAATTGGCCTTCGATAAGGTAATAGATTGCCCCGTTACTGTTTAATTGCCTGTTGGAGAAAATCATGCGTGAATGTAACGAGATATGTCTGCCATCTGTTAAGATTAGAAGAAAAGATCTTCTTAATTGTCCTGCATTTGCAGATGAATTGGCATTGTTAGCAAACAGTATCGATGGAAGAAAGTTTCAGATAGAAGAACTAGAACAATTAGCGGCGAAGGTGGAGTTGCAAATTTCTTTTGAGAAAACAGACACATCCCATATTATACTCCACAGTGCTCAAAAAAATAAGGTGATAAAATGTCTAAATATCTTGGTGAGATTATTACTTGGAATGCCAACGAAAGAACATCTAGAGATAGTAGAAGACTGAAACTACAACGAGCACAGAGAACCACGTGGCCAAGTTACAAACAATTATCTCTTTCAATAAATACTAAACTTTGGCATTATTGCTTGGTCGTTAAACTGGAGGCAACGATTACCAGTGAAACACTTTTTAAAATAAACACTCAAGCAACAACTGATAAATTGTAGAAAGTTGATAGAAGAATATTCCGAAAGATTATAAAAAAATAAGAAAATTAAAAAAAAAACATCAAGTTGATGGTCAGTGGAGACTCTTTCCCAATTTGGTGGTTTACCAAAACAGTGAAGCCATTGTACATATGAGGTGAAAAAGACGGGTTGTATTTGTGGCCACGTTTCACGCTTATCGAATACTAGACTCCTGAAACAACTTTTTGACTACTTTCGGCACAATAAGACAAAAAAGAAGTGGCTTAATGAAGTACGAATGGATCTGACTGAATTGAACGTTACCAAACATCAAATTGAACATAGAGAAGCTGCTTCTGAAGAAGAAAAACATACGACTGACATTCAGAACATCACGTCGGAAGAGGTACGTCATATCTGCAGAAGAATGAGCCGCCAGATCACTCCGAATGCAGAAGTTTCAGGAAAGAAGGACTTGTCGACTGCTGAGATCTAAACTTATTCATTGTAGACTCTGTTGTATGATGTTTGATTTTAGTGCCCCAATGTGGGCGTGAACTATGTAAATAAATAAAAATAAAAATCTTTCTCTTCTGTCACGACTAGTAATGTCTTTTATACTGCGTTACTTGTCTTGAAGGATACATTAATTCCAAGTTTTCTTGAAGATTCAATAGTATTTTGTGTGAGATGGTTGTAGTATGTAACAGTAGTATTTTGTGTTTGTATTATGGAATGAGTGTCCTGGTGTGAGTGTGTGTGTGTGTGTTGCTCTTACGTGCCAGAATATCTACAGTGTTCTTATTTTTGGTGCTTTCCGTCAGGCTTCACCAGAATAGTGAGGTATTCAAAACCGAAAAATAAGTCCGGCAAGGAGACTATCAGTACGCAAAGCTATTCCTTAAACTGGGAAACCGAAGGAGGATTTGTTGTTAACTGAAAAGTTCAGACATTATGACCACTGTCCACAGCGTTACTGATTGCCGCCTAGTGGCGTTGCAGGCGGAGCCCGGGAGAAATACGCCCCCCCCCCCCCCCCCGAAACAAACTTCTGACGTCACACTAGCTGGCTTCGAGGCCTACGAGAAAGACAGGCCGCGGCGCGTACGTCACGAAGGTAGTCCTTCGCTCGCTCGCTCAAATCAGCAGACAAACTACGTTTCTAGATCTGGTAACTCGTAAATAGACGTGTCCGTACAAACGAAAACTGTATCTTCTGCTGGATCCGCTATTATGGAATCTTACTGTTATTAGTCCTATTATGATGGGAAGTCCATGGGCCTACTTATAATCTGTTACGTCTGTACTAGTGGACAATAAAATAAAATCATGCTAAAATGATTATCAGTTGCATAAGGCACCACTTCCAGCATGTAATGAGTACTGTTAAGCAGAAAAGACTAAATGCTATAAACACGCCGTTATATCATTTATATCGAGTATTGATCTTAAATTAAATTTTGCTGTAGTACTGTTAATCAGTAAGACTTCATAACAGCAGATTCCAGTGGAAGATGCAATTCTCGTCAGCACTTACACGCCCAGCTGCGAGTTAACAGGTTTAGAAACGCTTTTTGTCTGCTGAGCTGAGTGAGCGAGCGGGTTCAGGACTACCTTCGTGACGTACGCCTTGCGGCCTGTCTTTCTCGTGGGCCTCGGGCCGGTTTGTATGCCGCACTTCGCGAACGTTCTGCCCTCTGCAGGGCACACGGGAAATCAATGTGTAATTGAAAAGGTACCCGCTGAAGGTCTTAACTTCATCGTGAGCTGTCGGGAGTTCGATTCATTTAAAAGTGCGGTCAAGAATTATTAAACTCGTCTGATATAGTCACTCGCTCCCCGCCGTAGGCTGCAGCTGACACTGCCATGTGCTGTGATGTACGTGGAACGTCCTGTAGTCTTCGTGGGCCTCGGTTGCAGTTACGTGACGTGTTAAGGCACGTACATAAGCGGAGCAGCGACGAATGAGGACTCATTCTAGCGACAATACGGATCGCAGGTGTGAAAGTCCACTGACTTGAGAAGGACTTTGGCAAAGAGAATATTTTTATACCACGATACATAGAAACAGAGAACCTGGTTGGGGTAACGTTCTCCTGTTGTGAGCATCTACGAGAAGTGGTTGAAGGACGGTAAAACCACGGGTAAGTGACAAGGTGTTGGATGTCACAGAACATGGAGGTCGGAGGCTTGCCCGCTCTGTAGACCCAAAGCAGGATAGGCGGCGATCTGTGGCAGAGATTACGACAGACGACAATGTTGGAGCAGGAACAAGTATTTCGGAGCGCACCGTACGCATACATTGTTGAAAATGGGGATTCGCAGCAGACATCTGTTCCAAAGTTGATCCAACCATATCGTCATTTATTACTGCAATGGACACTAGAACATCGTGAGTCGACCGTGGAGCAACAGAAAGTGTCATCTCGTTGGGTTACGTTTCGTGTTACATCAAGTCGATGATAGCGTCCGGCTACCCATCATCCACCTAAATGGCTGCTCCACTCCGGCATCGTGACAAGGACGAGGCAACTGGGCGGCAGTATTACTCAGTGGTGCACAATCAACTGGGATTTCATGGGAACTGCGATAGTAATCGTAGCACCACAACAGCTGTAGGCTGCGTGAACATTATTGCTGACCACCTGCATCCGTTCATGTCTGAAGTCTTCCCCGACTGGGCTGCTATCTTCCAGCAGGATAGCAGTCCTTGTAACAAGGCCAGAATCGTTCTGCAGTGGGTTAAGGAGCTTTACAGCGCACTCAAATCGATGTCTTGGCCAGAAAATTCCCATGATCTGATCGTAACTCATCTGTGACGCTATAGGGGCCAGCGCCGCGGATACAAACCACTGGGCCGTAATTTATGGGAATTGCGTGAGCTGTGCGCAGGCGCCTCGTGTCACATACCTCGTGAGATCTACCACGGACCTGCCGTTTCCCCTCCAAGTGGGATCGCTGCTTTATGCATTCCAACAACGGACAAACGCGCTATTAAGCTGGTGAATGTTCTGGCTTGCCTCGTATGAGAACCACATCCGGTTCCCTGATGACACTGTTTTCTTTGCCTCCAGCGTAGATGAACTTCAATAACGAACAGAGGAAACGTAACGAAGCAAAATAATCAAACAAATAACAGTAGACTCTTTTAACATTCTGCGTGGTGTCTGTTTGTTCTAAGTCGTGTCTCCCTACCAATTTCGCGCAACGACGCTCTGAGCGTGTTTTTTAGGGAAATGACTAGTTTGAACCTGGGACCTGTTGCTGGTAAGGAGACGCCAGACCACACATGACATGTAGAGTTCAGTGAGACTAGCGATGATATAATCAAATACTTAATGATTTCAGCGTCAGCTCCACTGCGCTCCCTGTAAAAGAATCTTAATACTAACTAAATTTAGTGGAAGGGGTTCAAGGATTTCCTATTTTTAGTTAGCTGGTAAAATAACGTCGAAAAAGCAGTTAAGTTTACTATTGGAAATTTTATTCTACTCACAAAACATTGTTTATAAATTGCACTATAGATAAAAGGAAATATTTTTATACAGGACGATAAAAACCAACTGCGTTCAACAAAAATGTGAACGAATATTCCCTGAATGGGTTTCCAAGTTCTACAATGGATCGAAGGATGACCTATGCCATATCACATCTATAATCTAGGTTTAAATTAAGTTCACAAAAGAGAAAACTATCAAAATGGTCTACAGTGACCCTCAATTATCTTTAATTACTTATCTAACTTGTCGTAAATTACATTGGCTGACGTGGCTTCTCAATAATTATATAACAGAAAAATCATCGCGTTTCAGATTTTTACTTCAAGTAGCAAATGTGAACACCATGAGATTTAATTGACGATCGACACTAGTATTACGTAAAAAGGGGGTGTAACAGATGAGACTTCTGCAGTTCTGAGTGACGCTTTATGCGCTGTTATGCGGCATCGCGTGCGTTCATTACCTTGTCGTTGGTTAGGCAGTGTCAGGGGGTGGCGGGCGGCGCAGCTCCATACAGCTCGCTGTCTCGGAAGCAACTCTCTCCTAACTTCTCCTTACTACAATTTACCGAAGTTGGTTTAAAAAAAAAACTATCTGGCTGTGTTTTCATCTGACCAACAAGGGTCTCAATGTTAACCTTAAGCTCCGCCTAGAAAAATTCTGTCTATCCAATGAGAAACGTTATACTTTTCGTGGTGGGGCAATGTTTCTAACGTTTGCAACGTAACAGAGACGCGAAAAGTCTCACGCTAAAACTTGCAGCTGGTGTGGCCCTTTTAGTGTTATCGTAAGATCTATACTGTTCTTCTGGAGGGCTCTATCTTTTAACATGGGCTGGGGGGGGGGGGGTCCTGGCGGTCGGCTGGCGACGTGTGTGTCCGTCGCTTATCGTAGGGCCTTCTAGCTTAACATGGTTCTGCTCTCGGATTCTGTTCTCGTTTCTCCCCTTGGAATACGTCTGTTTCACGGTGGGAAGGTATGACATGCATTTAGGCATTTTTTTGTTAGTCTGTGGTATTCCATTTGCTCACTCGTTAATCGTATTACTTTGGTTAATTTGATGTCACGATTTATTCGGAGCTATGTGACAAACTGCTGGATTTGCTTATCATGTCAGGGTTTTCATGGAAGGTGTTGGATTTGCCTGACACCTTACACTCTCCGGAAACTGCTGGACTCGCTCAGTGACGATTTTGATATGACTAGGGATAAAGGATGCTCATCACTCTCATTGGAAAGGAAGGTAAAAAAAGAACTGCGAATATATATATATATATATCACCAATTTTATGTCCTGTCCACTGCAGGCTTTTAAAAGAATGCACTGAACGAAAATACGACGTGAACTGAAAAAAATATTTTCTCCAAACATCGGCAGTGGCTCAGGAGACACCTCGAGTGCGAAACTTAATTCATTCCATTCTTGAGTGATGTATTGCAAATCGTTGACGCAAACAAACAGGTAGTGATGATTTCAAATTTTCGTAGAGCTTTCGGCTAAGTAACAAAGATTAGGCTACTAAGAAACATACAAATCAAGGTCGTGTGTTACCAAACGCTTGATTTTCTTTAATAGTAGTTTATGGGTGGAGACCGTTACGATACCCATGCGCTGGCGCACTTCGGGAATAGAAGTAGGTTTCCATACTTCCCAAGAAGGATTACTCACGTGTGGTGCCTACACGCAAGTGACACTTTGATAAATTAGGGTAACGCATAATGACTGAGACAAAATTTGTGCGTGGTGTAAGAAAAATTCGCCCTAGTATACAAGGAAAAATAATATATATGAAGTGGTGCAAGATGCTCAAAATTCTCAGAAAAACAGGTTCACCTATTGCCAATGACGGTTAATACACAATATGTACGAGAATCGAATGAAAAAAAAAAACTGAATACCAATAACGAAGCTCTCGCACTAGCGACGGTATAAGACAGCGATGTATGGTAGTCTTCCGCCCCTATTGCTTCATCTATACATCAAAGAAGCATTGACTGAAATAAAATAAAAGTTCAGTAGTGGGATTAAAATTCGGAGTGAAAAGATATCAGAGATAAGATTCGCCCATGAGATTGATATCTTCAGTGAAAATGAAGAAGAATAGTAGGACCAGTTGAATAGAATGAACAGTTCAGACTGAACTGAAGAAAAATGGAAGTAGGCAGAAGTAGCAGAAATGAGAAAATCGAGAAACTTAGCATCAAAATTGGGGATCACGAAGTAAATGAAGTTAAGGAAATAACCTGTGATGGACCGAGCATGGAGGATATGTAAAGGAGACTAGCACTGGCAAGAAGGGAATTCCTCGGCAAGAGAAGTCTACCAATATCAAACATAGGCATTAATTTAAGAAAGAAATTTCTGAGAATGTACGTTTTGAACACAGCTTTGTATGATAGTGAAACATGGACTATGGGAAAACTGGAACAGAAGAGAATCGCAGAATTTGCAGTGTGGTGTTACAGAAAAATGTTGAAAGATAGGTGGACTGAAAAGATAAGGAATGAGGAGATTCTCCGCAGAATCGACGAGGGAAGGAATATATGAAAAGCACTGAAAAGAAGAAGGAACAAAATGATAGGACATATATTAAGACATCAGAGAAAAACTTCCATGGCACTAGAGGGACCTGTAGAGGGTAAAAACTGTAGAGGAAGACAGAGACTAGAATACATCCAGCAAGTAACTGAAGGAGATAAGTGCAAGTGCTACTCTGAGATGAGAAGATTGGCAGTGAAGAGGAATTCCTGCTGGGCTGCATCAAACCAGCAAGAAGCCTGATCTGCTCCCAACCCCCTCCACCCCTCGCCCCCCCCCCCCCAAAAAGAAGACAGAAAAGAGCTAAGCATTCAGTTACTTATTTGTCGCAAGTCCGTGTATACATTCTCTAATAAATTTCACGAACGACGTGTAGTGACATGAGAAGAAGCACACAAAGTTCTCTGTAGTGATATCTCATTGTGCGAAAGTGCAGCACACTTGCCCGGGGGACCGCGCACGTGGCCTGTCCTTGAGTCCTGCTAGAGTGTTTAGGATTCTTATCGGGTCTTCCTGAAGGAGGAGCCCGACGGAATTCAGAAGCGCGCCCGCCAGGGCTGCAGACGGCCGAGTTAGTGCATGCGGTGACTCACAGGTGCGACCGAGGCGTTTAAATGAAGGTCAGTGGAAGGAAATGTCGACGTATTTCTCGCGTGGCACTTTTTGGGTACTGGTACTTTACAGCAAGATTATTTTTAAGTCTTACTGTCATGATGTGGTGAAGAAAAAAATGATCGCGAATCGGTTATACAGACAGGACTTTTTCCGTCACTCAGTATGGAGTATACCCAGGGCTGGAACATATTACCTGAACATATCTCATGTAAAAGTCCGAGTGTCGTATATTTTAGGTCCGAAAGCCTCATGATTTTAGTTTCGATTCACCCCACCTCGGTATGAGTAACAATTAAAATGGCAAAATGTTGGAAGCGGTCGGTGGTAGATGGACGAGTAGCGACCAATATGCCGTTATTGTGTTTTCATGTATTAATCCATCCACACCTTACTCTGGAACCGCGCGACCGCTACGGTCGCAGGTTCGAATCCCACCTCGGGCATGGATGTGTGTGATGTCCTTAGGTTAGTTAGGTTTAAGTAGTTCTAAGTTCTAGAGGACTGATGACCACAGCAGTTAAGTCCCATAGTGCTCAGAGCCATTTGAACCATCCACACCTTAAACAAAAATACAACTTTTGCGTTCACATTTCAACTCGCGGACTACGCTATTAAATACACTTATATCCGTCTCATAGCACAGTTATGCTACCATCGAGGACCTTTTTCGGGGAAGAACTTCTTTTCCTTCTTCTTTTGGCGAATATGCTCTCGCGTGGCCCTATATTGTCCTATCTGATTAGTCTCTAGTCCACCAACAGCTTACGCGAACCTGAATTCACTAAGTTATCATCATCGACCAAGGCCAGATACAACACTTACCTTATTAATCCTCTGGTAATCGCTATATTGAAAGCTAATAAGCTAAATTATCTGACTTCGTAAGATCAGGGCACAGAGAAATCGCGACTACTGCGATTGCTAGAAATTTCAATTTCCGCAGAACATATACAGGATATGGCAGAACAGTGGACTATTTCAACTAGTTTCTAGAAATGAAGTGGTATTATTGGCAAAACTCAACATTTGTAATAAGTTTCAAGTAGGCACACGGTGACTGTGTTGCTGCTGCTAGTCGGGAATAGCGTCGTCATTTCAACCTTAGACGGAATGATCCTTTGCCTTCATCACATGCAATCAGGTTTTGGGTGAAAAAGGGCACTTGAGAGGAACTGTCCAAAGCGTTCTGTGATACAAATTGCGGAAGCAGTGGGAATGTCCAGTCGTAAAATGGTTCAAATGGCTCTAAGCACCATGAGACTTTTAACATCTGAGGTCATCAGTCCCCTAGACTTAGAACTACTTAAACCTAACTAACCTAAGGACATCACACACATCCATGCCGGAGGCAGGATTCGAACCTGCGACCGTAGCAGCAGCGCGGTTCCGGACTGAAGCTCCTAGAACCGCTCGGCGACATCGGCCAGCTTGTCCAGTCGTAGTGTGCACAGAATTGTATGGAATGATTTAAAGCTGTAACTGTACAAGATGAAGGTTATGCAACAGTTAAATGAAAGTGATTATGAAAAGTGAATGGCTCTGACTGTTGAACTGTTGACAACAATTAGGGAAATGAAGGCTTCTTGAATCTGTCGTGGATGAGTGATGAGGGACATTTTCATCTCAGTGGTTTTGTCAACAAACGAAATAGCCGTTACTGGTGGAGCATAATCCTCATCAACTCCATCAACGCCCCTTACACAGCCAGGAAGTCACAGAGTGACGCGCTGTCTCTTCAGTGGGCATAGGCAGCCTTTTCTTTTTCTGAGGATGAACATGAACAAGCAACCATAATCACATCTGAGCAGCGTGCTGCTATGGTTGACGCATTCCTTGCACCTGAACTTGAACAGTTTCTAGCAAATAAGTGTTAGCTTCAGCAAGATGGTGCTACATCTCATTGTATTCAAATTTCAACAGCGGCAGTGCGCAGAATGTTTGGTAACCACACCATTTCAATAAACACGGATATCATGTGGCCTCTCAGATCTCCCTACTTATAGGTTTGTGATTACTTCCTTTGGGGGTTTCTGAAATACAGGATGTATGCTAGATGTCCACACGCAACTGCGGAACTGGAAGACACCATTCGTGCAGAAATAAGAACCATTACTATTGCTATACAGACGCTTGAACGTTCCGTGTACGGTTTTCGTCGCAGATTGTCTGAATGTCAACGTAACAATGGTGACCACCTACCAGACACCATTTTCAAAACATGAACAGTGCTTGAAATGGCAATACGCAACGGTTTCGTTGCTATGATTGAAAATGTTTAACAACATAATCGTCGACCTGTTTCACTATATGCAAATCGAACTGTTTTTCTTTTTTTTTTTTTTTTTTTTTTGCCACACCATGTAGCTCTTCTAAGGAATAAATAGTCTGTCACTTTCAGGTAAATGTTCTCCCAGCTCTAACAAACTGGGACACAATGGAAAGAAATTTCTTCTGAAGCCAAGAGCGCCAAATTTTATTTATTTCATGGTGACCGTTTTTGACAGAAGCTTGCTGTCTAAACCGGTCATCGTGAAATAAATAAGTAACGATCTTGTTTTCAGAAGAAATTTCTTTTCATTAAATCGATATATCGCTCTCATCACATACGCATCAGCAACCTATATAAACTGGAACTTCTTAGTGATAAACTTTAAGGCCGGCCAACACATTAACAAATAAACTTCAATACACTCAAATGCTATAACTTAAGCGGAATATATTGCTCCGTTCCTCATACAGATATTGCATCTTTAAGTCTCTGCCTGTCGTAAATAACTATTAATTCCATGTAAACTCATGTCAAGCATTCTGGCTTGGCGCATACGCACGAGGGTGAGTCAAATGAAAGCCTTAAATTTGTAATAACAAATCGAAATTTCGTACCGTTATCCTGTAAGTTGGTAAGCGTGCTACAAACAGTGTTTAGAATGGCCTGCAGGTGGCAGCATAGTGCAGATGCACACATACCGTCACAGTATCAGTATAAAGATGGCCGCCCCACTTGCGACTTACACCAGGGAAGAACAGCGTTCTGTTATTCGGTTTTTACGTAGTGAAGGTGTGGAGCCTATTGAAATTCAACGACGAATTAAGGTTCAGTACGGTGATGCATGTTTGTCACAGCAGCAAGTCTACGAATGGAGTAGGAAGTTCGCAAATGGTGTGACTTCAGTGGAAGATTCTCCTCGTCCAGGTCAGGCACAACGAGTTGTGACTCCACAGAACAGTGCAGCAGTTGAAGCCATCGTGAAGGAAAACCGCAGAGTGACACTGAATGACATTGCAGCATGTTTACAGATTAGTCATGGGTCATCACACCGCACTGTGCATGATGTGCTCCAGTTTCACAAAGTGTCTGCAAGATGGGTGCCACGGTATCTGACTCCTGAAATGAGAGAACGATGTGTTGATGCTTGTGAAGAACTTTTTCGGCGCTTTGAACGAGTAGGTGATGGCTTCCTTGCAAGAATCGTTACTGGGGACGAAACCTGGGTTCACTTCCACCAACCGGAAACGAAGAGAGCGAGCAAGGAATGGCGCCATTCCTCATCACCAAAACCAAAGAAGTTTCGAACAGAACCATCAGCAGGAAGGTTACGCTGACTCTCTTTAGGGACGAAAAAGGCGTCATTTTGGAGCATTACACGTGGAGAGGGACCACTGTCACCAGTGCATCATACATAAATCTAAGAAATCATCTGTGGCTTGCAATCAAATCAAAGCGACGTGGATTGCTGCCAGCAGGTGTCCTTTTGCAACATGACAATGCAAGACCCCACACTGCCCGTACAACAGTTGCAACAATCACAGACCTGCATTTTGAGTGTCTTCCTCATCCACCATACTTACCAGGCCTCGCCCCAAGTGATTTCCATGTGTTTGGTCCATTCAAAGAAGCAGTGGGAGGAAAGAAGTTCCGTTCTGATGAAGAGGTACGCCACGCAGTGCATGAGTGGTTACGCGGACTACCAAAAGAATTTTTTTCTAAAGGAATTTATGTACTTTGATTAGCGCTGGAGGACTTGCATTGAGCGTGGGGTAGATTATGTTGAAAAGTGTACCACCTCTGCACAATAAATAATATTTTAAAAAATTTAAGGTTTTCATTTGACTCACCCTCATACAATACAAACTTTCCTACTGGTCCCATCACTGACAGCGCAACCTGAGAAAGTGACAGTTCTGAAATATTTTTATACATGTGAGCACCTAAGAAATTCCCCCATACCTGTAGCTCGTTAATCTCTCAGCATTATGTCATACCAAAGTCCTGGTAATTTAGACGCGTACCCATGAATAAGAAATCAAACCTGACGGGCGCTATAGGCTCTAAGAGATATCATCGTGAATGGCGTCTGCTACTGATATTTTTTTCTTCTCGCTTTTCGGTTTGGCCATACGACTTTGTAACGAGGTGTAAAAGTCTGACGTTAGTGGGGCTGAAACTCATGTTAAACCTCTCTGGCGATGGATAATGTTTACAGTACTTAGAAATCAACAGAAGTACTTTTTCCTCTACAGGAATTTATTCTCCGGGGGTTCTAAAATTCCCCCATTAAATAAGGGAGACAAAACAACAAGATTTGAGTATCCAGGGTTCCTATTCAACAGTTTACTGGAAACTAAACCACTCACTTCGCCAGGACATTGGCCTCCCTAACTGCACCATTTATTATCGCCACCGCCTCTTGGAGAGAGTTTCTTGATACTCTCAAGAGGCCAGCTGAAGTGACTTGCGATGTATGAAACTGAACTGAGCACTTTAGAACTTTGAATACTGACGAGGATTCACTCACAGACACTGCAGGATCAGAAAAAAAGTTCTCATCTCAGACTCCGCAATTCAAAGTGCTTACTGTAGAAAATAACAGCTTCAGTCCATGTTGCCGACTTTGTTATCGCTGACTCCGAAGGCAGAGCTGCATCAGGTAGCTTCTGCTTTGTACACTATAAGGATATTTCAAGAAAACGTTCTTAGTTGCTGATGTGAGTGTATTTACTTCTGGGAATAGATATCTAACTGTATCTGCCACTCATTACAATGCATGAGCCGTACATGTAACATGCACTAAGCTAAAATACATTAAACTACTGCCCCGCTTACAACGTGTATGGAGCTGCGTCTTTGTACATCAGCAGGACACTCTCTTCTTTTACACCATCGGGCCAATGAATCTAGCGACTTTTGAACTACTTGTTGCCTCCAAAGGTTTGCAATACATTGAATAGGGTTTAGAAGTAACCTCAGAGACCGGCTTGCCCACAGCTAGATTAGCGATGAAACGGCCTGCAGTAACTGTCGTCTCATCGTATAGGCGATTTATCAATGTCAGCCCTGATTTTTTCTAAGATGTCAACATAGCAAGAATCCAGGTAAATTCTTCCCGAGAGTAGACTCGACGGGAATGTTACGGTTGCAGTATTCCGGCAAGAAATGTTTAAATTCAGGTACCAGAAGTTTGTGTCGGGATGTGTTCTCTGCAACCAATTCAAAACACAGTTTGTTTTTTAAATTCACTACTATATGATGAAGGCTTCCCTGCAACTGTGTAAGTAGAACCTGTTTCTTTGAAGAAATCCGTTGTTTATTCCTAATAAGCTTCGTAAATGTTATTCAGTTTGAGATTTCATCGCAAATCCTACATGCCTATCACAGGTTTGGCAGAGGACTGTTTCACCATCACTGGTTAAAGCACTGTCAATAGAAATCCATGTTTTCAGCTTCTATGATAACGAAGACACAAACGGCGTCATGGTTAACTCAACTCCAACTGACATGCTGTGAAGTGTTTGAGAACAAGAAAGGAACGTGTCAGCGTTGTCCACATCGAACTTGTGCAAATTAGCTTTGAGCCTAACGGCTTTGACCACAGTATGAGAAACACAATATCAAAAGTTACATGTATGAGAATTTTTTCTTAAAGGAATAGAATATGTAATTACATAAAATCCAGGCTCTGTTCATCACAGTTCAGTATCCAATTCTCAGAGGTTGACAGAACGAACTAGATAGTTGTTACACATTTTCTAACTTTGGCTGACGTGCTACGAGGCTCCCATGATAAATCCTGTTATGCGTAGCTGCAGATCTTTTTCTTCTCATTCCATTCCATTTTTTTTTCTACTCGTATTGCTTTTTTGTGGTCATGCATGTATCTAGGTTAGTTTACCCTGTACCAAGTGCGATGTCGCTGCGTCACTGCTGCATCTTACTGAAACGATCCTTTAGTCCGTACCTCGGAGTCTCCGTGACGTCACGCAAAGTCACGCTCGCGCCTGTGGTCAGGATCCACTGATGTATGGCGATGTACGGTGCGTGAGTCACATTTCGCGACCTACTCCTCCACAAAGCTAATCGAAAATGTTTATTAGAGGACTTGAATTAATTCTCTGCACTACTAAAGATGTAAAGTCAGCTTAAACACTGCTCGTCGCCCTTACTTTAACCCGCGTGACAGGGTTAAATTTCTCATTACTCCAGTGTCAAGAACCAAAGCCCTGAAGCAATCCAATTACTTTCAGAAAGATTCCAACATCGGACTATTAGAGTGGACTACATACACCGCTAACAGTTCACTCACTTTCTGCAACAAGTCTTTGTAACTTCCGCCTATAATCTCCACACAGAATTACTATTCATTGTCAGCAGTGAAAGAATCACACAAAAATACGACACTCCAGTTTCCATGGAAACGAATGTAATTTATTGGTTTCAATAGAAATCACGTCAAGTCCGTCTCGCTCAGTGAACACCACCGTCCAGCTAACTATTTGGCTCCACAGCGGATGTTAGGTCTTTGCCTGTTGCGCGCCTGCACATTAGCTCGGCGGCATCACTCGCCTAAAAAACTAGAATGACTCAATTAGAAAGCCACACGTGCACGTGAGGATGCATTTTTCACACAATTATTTAACATTTAGGCCATTCAGCCAGTAATATTCGGAACAGAATGAAGGTTTTCTCATTTACAATTTCCTGCTCCCAGTTATAGCGTTTCTGTAAGGTTGTGCTCCCCTCGAGGGCCATTAGAAGCATTGGAAACCATTAGAACACATGGGGAGAATCCTAGTCGGCTCCTACCACCACCCATTGGGGAGGATTAGGGAAATGCCGGCCTATCGTCTTCAGGCTGAACAAAAAAAAACCTTCCCCGTGCAGGGCGGAAACTGGCCTTGGGTACCACAACAGCGAGTGGGAATAGCACGTCCTGGAAATGATGTGTTACACTGTATTCACTCAAATCTGATTACTGCAATTAAAACATTGGTCTACCTATACAGTTTTAACCCCCTGTAAGGTACGCACATTTCCCTCAGATATCAATCACATTAACAATTCCTTGATGCCTCAGGATGTGTAGTATCAACAGACCCCTTATTTTAGCCAAGTTGTGATATAGAGATCTTTTGGTCTCGACGCGATTCAGCACCTCTTCATTGTAAATCCGATCTACTCATTTAATCCGAACATTATCCTTTAACATCACATTTAACCCTTGCAATAGCAAGGGGAGGGGGACGGGAGGAGTACTTCGGAGCCTTTTAAATATATTGAAATCTACGCAAATTTTAAAATTTTCAAAACAAATTTATTGTGTTTATTCAATTCCTCTACCAGATTACATATATGTAAATTTCACTTAAAACTAACCCAAAAATTTAAGTCTCAGTAGTAGATGTCACTTTTCCCAACGAAGGTCGTATTCATTATTTCCTGGTTCAGGGCTTTTGTTACACATCAACATATCTTTTTTTGTGGTGATCATAAAGTCGGCAATACATGTTACTGAAAGTGCGTTATTATTGCAAAAAATGTGCTAAAAGGTATTTTCAGGTTCTGGACCCTGATTACAAATCAGTATCTCTTTAAAAAGTATGTTGTTAATATAACTCAACAACAATTAACGAATTATGTTTTTTTAACTTTTTTTTCAGGGTGGGCACAAACCACAATCCCCTTCCCCCTTCGTTATGCCTGTCATCGAAAATGCCTTGCGTTTTGTAGGGTTAAAAGGCTTTTATTCACTTCTTGTATGTACCGTTCGTCCTTCTACTCACTTCTATGTAGAGCTGCACTGCGAGTAAATACTCTCAGAAAGGACTTCTCAATATTTTAATTTATGTTGAGTCTTTTTCAAAGAAGCTCTTCCAGCAGGCAGTCTGAATTTTATATCGTCGTTACTTTTGACATCGTCAGTTATTAAGCTATCAAAAGGCAAACTACGTTTTTTGATTTCAATGTCCCATTTCCTAATGTAATTCCTTAGAAAGACTAATTTAATTTGGCCACAGCCTATTACCCTCTTTTTACTTCTGTTCATATTCGTTTTATACTCTCTTTTGAAAACAGCATTCATTAAAATCAACTGATTTTTTTAAGTCACTCCCCACCTCTGGCAGAAATATATTGTCATGCACAAATTTTACAGTTTTTATTTCTTCTTCCTTTACCAAACTTCCAAGGGTTTCCTTTATTCATTGCGCCATGAAGAGACTGAATAACACGGGGGACAATCTAGAGCCTGTCTCACTCTCTTCTCAACTACTATCTCCCTTTCATGTTCTTACTCTCAGAGTTAGACTTTGGTTTCTGTACAAGTAGTTTGTAACGTTTCACTTCTGTATTTTTTCCCTGATAACTCCAGAGTTCTAAATAGTGTTTTACGAACTCTTTATATGCTTTTATAGCTATATATGTTTGGCAGCGATCTGTAAATATGGTAACAGCCGCTTGCGCCGCTAGTTCGAAACTTTGTGTCGGAGCCAAATGCATTTGCAACAGTTGTCAATCACTTTCTAACCGTTCACAATATGAAACTACCTGGCAGGTTAAATCTGTGTGCTGGACCGAGACTGGAACTCGGGACCTTTCCTTTCGCGGCCAAGTGCTCTACCATCTCTTTTATTTTCATTTTTTCGTTGCCTTTGTTCTGGGCGGACGTCTCATGACACCCGTTAAGTACGTTGTTGACCCATGCACTCAGTTTTTTTATTACAGAGGGCTGCTTACCCTGCGACCGAACACTCTGAGTTACCGTGCCGTCAACAAACCACACAGAAGTTTGGAAGGTAGGAGACGAGGTACTGGTAGAAGTAAAGCTGTGAGAAGGTGCCGTGAGTCGTGCATGGGTAGTTCAGATGGCAGAGCACTTACCCGCGAAAGGCAAAGGTCCTGAATTCGAGTCTCGGGCGGGCACACAGTTTTAATGTGCCAGGAAGTTTCATACTCGACTGCAGAGTGAAATTCTCATTCCCGTTTGCAACATATTTTTATCATTTCAAAATCAGTAGTTTTTACCTTCATGTCAGATGTTTTATCCAAATTGGCAGCTACTTTCCACGCTTAACGACAATAACGGCCACAAACTTAGAGGGACAACGTCAAGGTAACGCACAACATATAACAGTGGGAAGCTTGGCTACGAAAACGTGAATATTTTGTATTCATACATTTGTTTCTCCATGCAGTAACAATGCTGTGTGACGAATACGCTACATAAGTGTGCTCTTGTTGATCGAGGTACCGCAACACAGTCTTACGCAAATTTCACTTGCGGCTCTCGATGTATAAATATATATCTTGTGGTAGAAATTTCGCAAGTTCCTCAGATCAGATACCTGCAGATAAACACAGTACAGAGTCACCGGTATTCCAAGCTATCTTTAGAATACACGTATCAATGACAGATAATGCATCATTAAAGATATCGATGGTATTTATATCACAGATACAATATACTTCAACATTATCCTGTCGAAAGCAGACATTATGAAAAACATGGCTGCAATAGGTTTAAAAGGATTATGTCTTAAATACAGCAATCTACAAAAATATAATCCAAAAAGTTTATCTTTATTAATCTATTGGATTGTTAAAAAGGCCCTTATAAACTTCCATGCTGGGAACTCGCTTTGTGCTCGTTAATTGTTTGATACCCTAACATAAACACTTTCGTGTTTAAAATGCAATAGGCATATGCGCAAGATTTGAAACTTGATAAATCATACAAGAAACGAATTAAAAATTGATTAATATATTATTTAGTGAAATCTTAGCGGTGTATGTCGCTGAGTGACGCATTCGTGGAATATTTGTATTTCACTATTTTAAAATTTCTTTTGTTGCTGATACACTATGTCGGACAATCCACTAATATTTTTTTTAAATAAGCACCGTTATGTTTTTTTGGGGCACCATACAGTATGTTAAACATCCACAATACGTAGCCTACCTTCACATTGATAGTGAAAAAATAAACATTACCACTAAATGTATCAAGTTACAGACGCTGTGTAGCGTACATGGGCTAAGTAAAACATGTCTTTGTTGAGGTTTTGAAACTGATTTTAAAGGTTCAGTTATGTAGACTAGTTCGCAATACGTCATGTTCAATTGAATGGCAAAGAATTATGTGAGAGATAACTGATTTTTTATGACTATAAATTACTTACATAATAGATGTGATGTGTATAAGCAAACCTTTGGTGCGTTATATTGTAATCATACGAAGTCGATAAACATTGAACGGAAACTTTCAATATCTACAGAACATGAGTATAATAAAACAGTGTTTTGTAGAGGGATACGAATGTGTGAAATCGACATTAGATTCTTCTGGACTCAAATGAAATAATTATTCTTTAAATAGTCCTTTAACTTCCCTAAAATAGCTTTTATAGTTAATAAATATGAAACGACTTTTCTGGGATCGGAGAAAAAATTTACCAGTCTTCATTGCAACAATGAAACATAGGAAATATTCATAAATGATCTATGTGTTAACTAATTTATTCAAACATGCACACTAACGTGTTAACGCAGTTTTATCGAGAACTTGCCGAGTTATGGTTCACTCCGACGAAGTGTTGCATCGAGAATGCTGTGTGCTTGGTCGCTGTTCACATCAACAGCGACCAAGAAAATTGTAGCAGCTGTATTTTTGTGAAGTTCAAAATTGTAGCCTGGGAGTGTCGTTTGTCAGAAACATGAATCCTGTTTCTGTGTGTATTTCCAAAAGAAATGAGTATGTAGAACGGGATAAATACCACGAAAATAACTTGGCAAGGCAAAGAATAATGCAAATTAGAGCAACATAAACTAACTTTCTAGAAAATACTGATTAAAAGTACCCACTGATGATTCAAAGTGGAATCGGTATGATCATTCATTTTATTACAGGTTCAAATGGTTCAAATGGCTCTGAGCACTATGGGACTTAGCTTCTGAGATCATCAGTCCCCTAGAACTTAGAACTACTTAAACCTAACTAACCTAAGGACATCACACACATCCATCCTCGAGGCAGGATTCGAACCTGCGTCCGTAGCGGTCGCGCGTTTCCACACTGTAGTGCCTAGAACCGCGCGGCTATTCATTTTATTACAGGGGTGGACAGAAATATGAAAACCAAAAACACAGAATGTTGCCATGCCCAACATGGCGTAGGAAAATCGTTAGCATTCAAAATAACTTACAGTTGTCTGCAAAATAATAAGAAATTCAGGTAACGCTGATGGAGGTGGATAGCAATCACTGACCCTTTTCACAAAAGTAGACCATGAAAACACAGTAGTATTGAAATATAGTGACTTTGGTGGCTAGACAAGATTCGACAATTCTGGACGGTACGAGCTGTGTGAACAGGGGCGACAGGGCCCTCAATGGTCACATAATTCTTGGCAGTGATACGGCCTTTGGTACTAACCGTGGACTCCTTGGAATAACCGAGCCATGTTTCACTTTGGGATGTAAACCCGGCCAGAAATTGGAAACAGCTTGAAACAAGACTCATTCGACCAGATTACTGTCTTCCATTTATCCATAGTCCAGGTTTTATGGTTCGGCACCATGTTTTCCAGTTTCCCACTTGCATCAGTGACGAGTTGTTTTGGAAATCCAGCTCGTCCTGCAAATCCCAGCTTATGAAGCTCCCTTCATAGTGTTCTGGCGCTGACAGAGCTCGCGAGTATGACATTCAGTTGTGCGGTGACTTTCGCAGCTATGGTTCCCTTATTTTTCACCTCAATTCTTTTGAATGACCATCTGTCACGATCAGTCCACAAACATTTTCGTCCACTCTGTGACTTAGAGAATGATGTTTTTCCGCTTTCGCCGTATGTCGTTTAAATCTTCGATACGGTGCATGTTGAAACACCAAACACTTCAGCTCCCTTGGTTACGGAAGCACCCACCATTCGAATACCAACAGTTTGACGGTGTTCAAATCCGCTTAGCTCCGACGTCATGGACTCACAACCGCACAGAATAATGTTCTGACAACGAATCACACTTGCAATGTACGGAGGCCATTGTGGAGGTGTCTTTCGCGATCAGATACAATAGCACAACCTCCAGGCTTGGTTAACATCTGCATTTACACTGATCAGCCAAAACATTATGACCATCCATCTAATAGCCGGTATGTCCACCTTTGACAGTGATAACAGCGGCGACCGTCGTGACATGGAAGCAATGAGGCCTTGGTAGGTCGCTGGAGGGATTTGGTGCCACATCTGCACACGCAGGAATTTATCCCACATGCCAAAGTCTACTGCTTCTTTGTAGTTAGAAAAAATTAATCTTCTAAGTCGATGCAATGAAAAGATACAGACATTTATGTCAAATGCTTTGATACTCGCTAACTCACTCATCAAAATCTGCAGGGCACTCCCCATTCATGTCTGTCTGTCCGTCTGTTAAGGCATCTTCTCCTCAGGAGATACAATTGCAAATGAAAAATTACACAAAAAAATTAAACTTAAAATTAAAACATTTTCTTAAGTCTCGGGATTCCCAGGATAGATATCTCGCCAGTATCGATACCGAGAACAGGTAACAACCGTCGAGTTTCTCGAGTCTCACGATGGATGAACTATCTGCATACATAACACCATCGATCAGCTAGAACATTATGACAACCTACCTAATAGCCAGCATGTCCACCGTTGGTACGAATAACAGCGGTGATGCGTCGTGGCATGGAAACACTGACGCCCTTGTTGGTCACTAGAGGGAGTTGGTGCCACATCAGTACACACGAGTCACCAAATTCCCGTAAGTTTCAGGAAGGGGGACGATGAGCTCTGACGCCACGTTCAATCATATCCAATGTAAGTAGGCTGTTTAGGTTTTTATGTTGGTAACGCCACGTAGCACTCTGTATGAAAATCACTGGCTGTGCTGTGTGCAGTCTGAGGCTGGTCGGTATTGTTGCAGTAGTCGCTATTGTAGCGTTGGGCAGTTGACTGTTAACAGCACGTAGCGTTGCGCAGTTGGAGGTGAGCCGCCAGCAGTGGTGGATGTGGGGAGAGAGATGGCGGAGTTTTGAGAGCGGATGATCTGGACGTGTATCCATCAGAGACAGTAAATTTGTAAGACTGGATGTCATGAACTGATATATATATATATATATATATATATATATATATATATATATATATATATATAATGACTTTTGAACACTATTAAGGTAAATACATTGTTTGTTCTTTATCAAAATCTTTCATTTGCTAACTATGCCTATCAGTAGTTAGTCCCTTCAGTAGTTAGAATCTTTTAGTTAGCTGGCAGTAGTGGTGCTAACACACTGCTTTCGTCTTCACTGTCATTTCTTAGTTTACTTTGGAGCCTAGTATTACGTTTTTCACACGCCATTATTGACACAATATCTCACACGATGACACAGAAAAGCACAATCTGAAGAGCAAAAAAAGAAAACACATTAACATAGCACTGAAAATAATATCTAGTTAATTGCAAGTGCAGCTGCGAAACGCTTGGTGCAAATCTACATGCATGCCACAACTGTTTTACTGTACAACAATGAAAGACTACAACTACAAAGGAAATTCTCTCTATAATTATGCACTAGCAATAAATAATAGCTACACTAATTACACAAACTACAAGAAAAAATCAGGAGATTCCAGTGAGGTATCCTGGCAGGGTCGCCATATGAAATGTCCCCTTGGAAAAATTAATGAATGACTGTGCTGATAAACCTCTTACATTATTTGCTTTTCAAACAGCTGAGCAAAACTGAACGTACTCAGACATTACTCTCTTTACTTATTCTGATCAACACTAAACTGACACACAATATTTTTAGTGCAATGCAATCTGACTTTCAAAAATCCCTACAAAAGAATGGCCCTGACTAACAATAACCTATACCTTTCATGAATCACTTACCTCACAAACATCTTCGTTAATCGAACTACTGCAATACAGCGAGCGCCAATACTGCCAGCTAAATAAAAGATTCTAACTACTGAAGTCACCAACTACTGATAGGCATAGTTAGCAAATGAAAGATTTTGATAAAGAACAAACAATGTATTTACCTTAATAGTGTTCAAAAGTCATAATATCTAAGTTCATGACATCCAGTCTTCAAAACTTCGTCATCTCTCTCCCCACATCCACCACTGCTGGCGGCTCACTTCCAACTGTGCAACGCTACACGCTGTTAACTGCCAACTGCCCAACGCTACAATAGTGACTATTGCAACAATGCCGACCAGCCTCAGACTGCACACAGCACAGCCAGTGATTTTCATAGAGAGTGCTATGTGGCGTTACCAACATAAAAATCTAAACAGCCTACTTACACCAAGATGTGCTCGATCGGGTTCAGAAATGGTGAGTGGGGGGGGGGGGGAAGGGGGGGGGTGGCGGCAGCGCATCATTTGGAACTCGCCACTGTCTTCCTCAACCTAGTCCATCACTATCCTGGTCTCGTGACTTGGCTCATTATCTTCTTGGAAACGCCACTGCTGACGGGAAACTTGATCGTCATGAAGAGGTGTACATTATCTGCAACCAGTGTACGATACTCCTTTGTTGTCATGATGCCTTCCCGAGCTGCACTGGACTCGTGGATGCCCACGTGAATGTTACCCAGAGCATAATGGAGCCTCCTCCAGCATCTCTGCGTGTCACTTTACAGCTGTCAAGCAGCTATTCCCTGGAAGACGACGGATTCGCGCCCTTCCATCGGAACTGTGATTCGTCAAACCATGCGACGCTCTACCACCACACCATCGTCCAGTGCCAATGATCAGGTGCCTATTTCAGATATAACTGCCGATATCGTGGTGTTAACATCGGCTCATGCATGGGTCTTTGGCAGCGGAGGCCCACCATTAGCAGTGTTCGGTACACTGTTTGTTCGGAGACACTTGTACTCTACCAATTAAAGTCTGATGTTAGTTTCGCCACAGTTCGCCGTCTATCCTGTTTTACCAATCTGTCCAGCCTATGACGTCCAACAGTTTCACCTTGGTTTCGCCTCGTGTTGAAGACACTGACCACATCGCTCCTCAAACACCTGACCAGTTGTACAGTTTTCGAAATGCTCGTGCCGAGCCTCCGGGTCATCACAGTCTGCCCTCGGTCAAACTCAGACAGATGGCGCACCTCTACTCACAGACTGCACGCATACTAATACTACAAGCACCGTGCGAGTGTCTAACTAGCAGTCATTCTTCCCGCGGTGACACTACTAACGTCTGGATGGGTTTATATCGATAGTAGGTCGGAGGTCAGAATGTTCTAGCTGATCAGTGTATGTTCAAGCAAGCGTTTCTAACGGTGTTTCCAGATTTTGTGCAACCTCTATACTATAGTTGCGACTGGCTGTGTCACAATGAATAAAATTAAATAAGAAAATGTTAAGTAAAATAGAAATAAACCACTCGCAATAACTGCGTTAACTCGTGACAGTGTTTCTCGACAGCCTCAGAACGACACCGCCCCCTAACAGTACTCTACGCACGGCACGGTGCCCTCAAAGAAACAATGGAGCAGTTGAGGCAGTCGAAGCGATTGCTTACCCGCAATCTGTAGTCCGTCCTTGATCCCGAAGCCTAAAAGCCACCAGTTTATCGTGCCGTAAAAAAGGGAAAAGAGCGCTCCAAGTGAACTAACGGCACGGCGCGGCGCGCTGCTAACGACCCGGCGGTGGGCGTGTGCCGGCAGGCCATCAGCAGGGGAGGCAGCTGCGCGGCCTGCCGCGGGGACCTTGAAAATTTTGAGACCGAGAGGCACGTTAACTCTCGCTGAGCGTAGCTTCTCAGTAGCCAGCTAACAAGATAGGCCGCATACCGAAAGAGCCTCATGATACCCCTCATCTCGCGTCCCCAGAGCAGCTGGCCATGAGGCAAATAGCATGCAGGCCTCACAGTTGAATGAGCCATAAGCACCTTGGTTTTTCCACCACTAGCGACTCACCGCGAGAGCCTCTCCGTGCAAGTGCTCCTGTGCCTCCCGGACGATCGCCGTGCCGTTCTCGCGCATCGCAGACACCCGGCCGCAAGAGCTGACGGGACACTATACTCGCCTGAGGCTATCCCGGTCCAGTGGCTGAGATTCACTTTCAGGGGGTTCGGATTACAAATTATTGAACGATCGTACACATTTACGTTCCCCACTGTTCACTAAATTGATTACAAGGAATTGCAGAATGGTCCTTTGAGAAAAAGACACCGAATTTTTGCCCTATTCTTGTTCAATACTGGTTTGTACTCTGACTATATATGTACTAGTCGTCGGGGGACAATAAATGTGAACGTTCCTTCATTCTTCTGTTGGTGTGTACACACGTGTTCGCATTTTCGAGTTTACAATTTGTACAGGAAGGGCAACAAGTGGTTCACTGTCCGTATGGCTGGAGAGCATATCCATTCGTTTCTGTGCCCATACTGCTCCAAGTAAATTCACTGCTAATGGTCGCGTCCTGAAGCAGATAATAATATTAAAAGTAAATGAGTAATTCGTTCGTTACCTTCTGGCGACGCTACCATCATACACACTAGAACTGAACAAAGCTTGCAAAACAACGTTTTGCATAACAGTCTACACTGAGGTACGGGATAGCGACATGCGCATATACAAATGGTGGTAGCAAAGCGTACACAAGGTATAAAAGGGTAGTTCATTGGCGGAGCTGTCGTTTGCTCTCAGGTGATTCATGTGAAAATCTTTCCGACGTGATCATGGCCCTACGGCGGGAATTAACAAACTGTGAACGCGGAGATAGACATATAAGACATTCCATTTCCGAAGTCGTTAGGGAATTCAATATCCCACGATTTACAGTGTCAAGAAATGCCTAGAATATCACGTTTCACGAATCATCTCTCTCCACAAACAACGCTGTGGCCGACGGCTTTCACTTATCGACCCAGAGCAGCGACGTTTGCACAGAGGTGTCAGTGCTAACAGACAAGCAACACTTCGTGAAATAACCGCAGAAATCAATGTGGGACGTACGAAGAACGTGTTAGGACAGTGCCCGATTTCAGTTGGTAAGAGCTGACGGAAGGTTTCTTTGTGGCTCAGACACCTCGAAGCCACAGACCCAAGTTGTCAACAAGGCGCTAAGCAACCTATTCTCCATAATAGCGCGTGGCTGTGTTTACATGGAATGGACTGGTGCCTTTGGATGTTCGGCTACTTCGAGATTATTTGCAGTCACTAATGGACGTTAAGTTCCAAAAAACGATAGAATTCTTATGGATGACACTGCGACCTGTCACCGCCCCACAATTGTTCGGCTACTTGGAGACCATTTGCAGCCAATCATGGACCTCATGCTCTCAACCAACGATGGGATTTTTATGGATGACAATGCGGCATCTCACCGGGCCACAATAGTTAGCGATTGGTTTGAAGAACGTTCTGGACGCTTCGAGCAAATGGTTTGGCCACCCAGATCGACCGACATGTATCCTATTGAATATATATGGTACATAATCGAGAGGTCAGTTCGTGCACAGAATACTGCACCGGCAACACTATCGCAATTATGGAAGACTATAGAGGCAGCATGGCTCTATATTTCTGCAGGGGACTTCCAACTTGTTGAGTCCATGCCACGTCGGGTTGCTGCGCTATGCCAAGCAAAACGAGGTCCGACACGATATTACGAGGTAATCCATGACTTTCGTCACGTCAGTGCACTTTTGTTAGTGCTCGTCTACTGATCTGCAATGGTTCTGTTATTCTACACAACTGTCTCTTTATAGCTGCTGTGCAAAAATCGACTGCAGTAATCATGCTAAACCTTACGGAAACAGTTCACCTCCGTCTGCTATTTTCAGGATATCATCTGATGCTAGTCTGTTCTAAGACAATGGAACAACTTTCAGGCACCTGTGCTATGTCATTTTTCGGGACACCGAAAATCTCCTCAGCACGACTTAACATCATCCTCCTTCGTAATAAATGTACAAACAAAGAGGAAATTTTCTTCAGCTGGCACCAATAGCTCTTGGGATCTAGAAGGCAGCAGATACCGGCGCCCAGGTTGACGTCGTCTAGCTTGACTTCTGGAAGGAATTCGAAACAGCTCAACGCAACACGACGTGGCATGGACTCGATTAGTTCTGAAGTAGTGTTGGAGGGAACTGACACCATGAATCCTACAGGGATATCCATAAATCAGCAAGAGTAGAGGGGGTGGAAATCTCTTCTGAACAGCATGTTGAAAGGCATCCCAGATATGCTCACTAATGTCCATGACTGGGAAGTCTGTCGGCTAGCGGATGTGTTTAAACCCAGAAGAGTATTCATGGAGTCACCCTGTAGCAATTCTGGACGTGTAGGGGGTCGAATTGTACTGCTGGAATTGCCCAACTCCGTCAGATTGTACACTAGACATGCATGGATGCAGGTGATCAGACAGGATGCTTACGTATCTGTCACCTGTCATAGTTGCAACTAGACGTATCAGGGATCCTATTTCACTCTAATTGCACACGCCCCACTCCATTAGAGAGACTCCACCAGCTCGAACAGTCCCCTGCTGACATGCAGGGTCAATGGATTCATGAAATTGTCTCAGTACACGTACACGACCATCCGCTCGATAAAATTGAAACGAGACTCGTCCGACCAGGGACCGACCAGGGACCATGTTTCCAGTCATCAACAGTCCAACGCTGGCAGAGACGGGCTCAGAGAAGCGTAAAGTTTTGTGTTGCGCAGTCATCAAGGGTACGCGATAGGGCCTTCAGCTTCGAAAACCCATATCGATGATGTTTCATTGAATGGTTCGCACGCTGACACTAATTGATGGTTCAGAATGACTCTAAGCACTATGGGACTTAACATCTGAGGTCATCAGTCCCACAGACTTAGAACTACGTAAACCTAACTAACCTAAGTACATCACAGACATCCATGCCCGAAGCAGAATTCGAACCTGCGACCGTAGCAGCAGCGCGGTTTCGGACTGAACTGCCTAGAACCGGTCGGCCACATCGGCCGGCCCACTTATTGATGGCCCGGCGCTGAAATCTGAAGCAATTCGCGGAAGGATTGTACTTCTGCCAAGTTGAACTATTCTCTTCAGTCGTTGTTGGTCCCATTCTTGCAGGATCTTTTTCGGCCGCAGCGATGTCAGATATTTGATGTTTTACCGGATTCCTGATATTCAAGGTACACTCGTGAAATGGTCGTACGGGAAAAACCCCAATTCATCGCTACCTCGAAGATGTTGTGTCCCATCGCTCGTGCGCCGACTATAACACCACGTTCAAAGTCACTTAAAGCTTGATAACCTGTCATTGTAGCGGAAGTAACAGATCTAACAACTGCGCCAGACACTAGTTGTCTTATATAGGCGTTGCCGACCGCAGCGTCGTATTCTACCTGTTTACATATCTTTATATTTGAATAGGCATGCCTATACCAGTATCTTTGGCGCTTTTGTCTGCCTTTTTGTCTATTTTTAAAGTTACGAAGATTCCAGAAAATTCCAGTGCCGAGGGAGTAAAAGCTCTGCGCCCGTGTCAGAAGACGGCGCCCGCGTCCGCCACTGTGTGGAGGCGGCGAAGCTCATTCGCAATTCAGCGCGGCGGGGCGGGGTGAGGATGGCGAGAGGTGCGGAAGTCTCGTTTGTATTCAAATCAAAGCCGGTGGCACTCTGGAGTCGCCCGATAAATGAACGTAAGAGACTTAAAAGTTTCCGGCCTCCGAGCTAAAGGGATTCGGCCTGGCGTCAAGCATAAATGAGCGGCGGCACGGGTCACCGGCGCGGGCCGGCGTGCGCCGCATCGCTGATAGCCGGCCGCCGTATTATTCGGGACTCGTCGGCCGCCGCAAGGACCCTGGCGTGGCTCCCACCTCGCGACACCGCTTTCTGAGCGCATTACGACGAGACCACTTACAGTTAGTAAGCGTGCCGCGTACGCTCGCATCAGCACAGGCCGGTGTTCACCTCAGAGGACCCTCCATACTCTAAATCACGGATTTTGATGCACATCACACATGTTGTAAAGGCACTTACCCTGAGTATCTGACTTGCCGATTTTTTTAGCGACGGGCCTCGGTTTTTGAAAAAAATCGATATTGAATGTCATTGCGTGTTTTGTATATCTGTACCATAATAAACATCCCCAGCAACTCAGTGTAGCGCAGTGGTAAAGGTTAACGGCTACCGCGGTGGAGGTACCGTGTTCAAATCCTGCTGGTGTAATTTTTTTTCCAAAATCGACCTCGGTTTTCAATTTTATTTCAAAGAATATAAATAAACAGTGTAAGGTGTGCGACATTATAAAGATACATTCAGTTATTAATTTCTTCTGTCGTAGAATCTTTTTTTTTTAACATCCACAATGATTGATGTGCCAAAATAATATTGTGGGTGATACTTATCATAGAAACAACCGAAGCACAAGTTTTCGCAGCACCACGCGCATTTTATGAAAGCAACCGTCTTACAGACGTACGGTTTCATCATGAGCGATACCGGGCACACAATTCTTTCGCATTCAAAAAGATTTCTCTTTCAACCGCCGGCCTGTGTGACTGAGCGGTTCTAGGCGCTACAGTCTGGAATTGTTGGTAAGGTGGGTACCAGGTTGAGATTCATTTGTCTATGTTAAGGGTCAGTTGCCTTCCCTGCACCAAGTGCCTATCCGCTGCAGATCTTCCTGCATTTCGCTACAATTTTCTAATGCTGCAACTTCTCTGTATACTACAGCATCATCCGCGAAAAGCCGCATGGAACTTCCGACACTATCTACTAGGTCATATATATATATACTGTGAAAAGCAATGGTCCCATAACACTCCCCTGTGGCACGCCAGAGGTTACTTTAACGTCTGTAGACGTCTCTCCGTTGATAACAACATGCTGTGTTCTGTTTGCTAAAAACTCTTCAATCCAGCCACACAGCTGGTCTGATATTCCGTAGGCTCTTACTTTGTTTATCAGGCGACAGTGCGGAACTGTATCGAACGCCAGGTTGAGATTCATTGGGAGAGTCCTTAGAAAATGTAGTCCATCAACAAAGGAGGTGGCTTACAAAACACTCGTTCGACCTATACTTGAGTATTGCTCATCAGTGTGGGATCCGTACCAGATCGGGTTGACGGAGGAGATAGAGAAGATCCAAAGAAGAGCGGCGCGTTTCGTCACAGGGTTATTTAGTAAGCGTGATAGCGTTACGGAGATGTTTAGCAAACTCAAGTGGCAGACTCTGCAAGAGAGGCGCTCTGCATCGCGGTGTAGCTTGGTCGCCAGGTTTCGAGAGGGTGCGTTTCTGGATGAGGTATCGAATATATTGCTTCCTCCTACTTGTACCTCCCGAGGAGATCACGAATGTAAAATTAGAGAGATTCGAGCGCGCACGGAGGCTTTCAGACAGTCGTTCTTCCAGCGAACCATACGCGACTGGAACAGAAAAGGGAGGTAATGACAGTGGCACGTAAAGTGCCCTCCGCCACACACCGTTGGGTGGCTTACGGAGTACAAATGTAGATGTAGATATAGATGTAGACCGCTACGGTCGCAGGTTCGAATCCTGCCTCGGGCATGGATGTGTGTGATGTCGTTAGGTTAGTTAGGTTTAAGTAGTTCTAAGTTACAGGGTAGTGATGACCTCAGCATTTTTTCTCTTTCAACCGCTAATTTCGAAGCGAATCATGCATATCTAATCATGCTTTCAAAATTAGGTGCCCTGAATTGATGTAGGACTAGCGAATGTAATTTTATCGAATCTTCCCTAGAAGCGATCTCCCTATTGTCTTCCATCAAGTCGGGACCATTCTGAACAATTTTCGTGAAAATTTTCACCTGTCGGTAAAAATAAACATCGTAGGGCTGCCAATAAGGAGTGCACTTTGATGGGACCATTTTTGGGGTGCAGGTGCTCACCTGCCTTTCATCAGTGAATATCGTATAAAGTTGAATCGATTTGCCCTCCCCACGAATCGCTAATGAACAAAAAAATTTTCTGTGCCACGTACGAAAAAATTACAGAACGCTAAATTCTTCTAATACCAGTTTCGTGAACTTCCCGCATTTCGAGCAGGACACGACTAATTTCTGTATTTCCCAGTCAATTCGTCTACTCGTTTTTGAACGTTAGGATCAAATATTCCGGATGGTCTTGCATACGTAAAAAAAAAAAAAAAAAAAAAAAAACTGAGAGCAGGATTTGAACACCGTACTTCCAGCGCGCTAGCCTTACATCTTAACCACTGCGCTACGCTGACTTGCTCGAATTGTATCTAACCTTACGGTATACAAAGCACGCAAAGAACTTCAAAATCAATTTTCTCAAAAACCAAGGCCCGTCGCTAAAAAACCAGATAGCCTGGTACTCAGGGTAAGTGCCTCTACAACATATTTGAAGTGCATCAAAATCCGTGATTTACAGTATGAAGGGTCCCCTTGTGAGCTGCGATACAGGGGTAGCACGAGTTTGGTCGTAGTCGTCGCAGAACGAGAACTGTGGTCTTGAGTACGGAACATGCGGCTGAGTAGCGCGTCTGTCAAGTGACTTCACGTGGTACTGTCGATCTGTATGAAAGGTGCGGAAGTGGTCTCAAGTATTTCCGTAATAATTTAAGCTTCGGTGAAAGGTAATGACTTCATTTTGTATCCACGGAGTTTATAAACTTAAACGTAAAGACATATGTCGGTCAAACAGGGAGAAATTTAAAAACGGGATTCCGTGAACTCATGAGTAATAGTGAAAATAAGTCATCAGCTTTCACTACACATCTCAGACAACAAAATCAGGATACGACAGACGTACCACACTGCCTGTCAGTTTTACACACAGCTTCTTCCTCCTCGAAGAAATAGAAATCTTCGTTCACATGAAAAAAGGTCCGAGTAATATTCTAAATGAGCTAACCGATATAAGAAACAAGAATTTTATTGAAAATTTTACAAATATTCTCGTCCAGAGATGAAATAACCTCCTAAATGAAACACAACAAAATGTATGCTGATTCTAATTTTCAACATATTTTATGGTAATGATCCCATATCCCAGATATATATAATAAATGATAAAGTTTGTGCGTATGTTTCTTACTCCTAGACGCTGAAACGGCTGGATGGATTTGGAAGAAATTTGGAATGAAATTAGGCTACTTTTAAAAGTGGTTAGTACAAGATATTTATTGATTTGGAGAATATAATGCCAAATGTGGAACAATAATTACCCTTAGAAAAAAAGCATTTACTCTTTGACTTTGAACAGTATTGTACACAGTCTAATACGTACAGTCACGACGCTCTCTGACGCGAAAGTTACTGCAGTTTCACAGCTGAAGCGACACCAGCGCTCCAAGCGGTGAGCAAGCAGACATTCACATAGTCGTGAGGATAATGTTTGTTTTTCTTTATTTTCTACTTAACTAAGGAAATAATTGTTATATTTTTGCGTTCCATCTGTTAGTAAGTTATCAAGACACATGAAGTATTAAATACATGTGGAAAAAGCGGACCCATACTTATTGGCTACAACTTACTCATGAGGTAATTCTTCCGAATATATGTATTTGCAGCTTATCCTCACTGAAAACAAGAGAATGTAAACACATGCGTGATAAACATATATTTCTGTTGTTATTGTCATAGGAACTTTCCTTGACGCTTCAAAACATTTTTTGAAGTCTAATGATTCGCCCTTTTTTAGACTTCGCTCCATTTTCTAATATATGAATATTTTGTGAATGTAATTACTTTTGCTTCAAAGGTGCATGTGTTGAAGATTCTTGCCGTTCGTGGCTCAGATTTAACAATTGTTGAATTGGTTTCTTCTGTGTTGGGAAACAGTTTTATTGATTTTGACGATTTACTATAACGTCTGTGTGGTCTTCCATTAAGCTACGGGTGTGGTGGCCTATCTTGTAAGTTAAATAATGTAGATATTTACATTTAGTATATGTTTCCCATGTCTACATTCACTGATCTGGCTGAAAGTGTAGCGAATAAAACTCCACATTGTTAGGTAGATATATGACGTATTTCTGCAAAAGGCTAGATCTTCTGGAGTTTTCTAACACTTTCTTGTCATTAAACGAAACCGACGTTATTCAGTAAATATCCGTACATTACAAGGGAATCATAAATAAACTGCCCTGTGATGTACCGTTTTATACCTCCCAGTACGCTTAGGAAACTAAACGAAGACAATGTGGTGTCAGTTTTTAGTTGCTGTCGCTTTTTATGGCACTACATACATTCCATATCGCAAAAACTATGTTAAAATCAATATAAACATAAGTATTGGCACTTATCTGATATCGTATTCAAAACTCTCTCTTGCTGAGCGCTTGGGGCACTGCTGTCGCTATGGGTAACAAAAATGAGACGGTGTGTCGTGATTGTCGTCCAACATAATACGATTGAAAGTAATGAATACAATGCTTACATAATCCATACTGCCATACATGCCTGTTGCATTTTAGCTGCTGAGTATCAGCCGTGTATTATAGCTTCCGAGACACTTGAAGAGAAGACCCACAACGACGGTGTCATTTAAAGTCTGTACAACAGAGATACGTCGTCCCTCTACATACGAAACGTGGCAGGCTTTTAATGAGACTGGATCTGATGACACGCGAACGTATCCGGTGGTCACAGGCACACACGTGACAGCAGACGACGTCCTTTCAGGCACAAATGTTATAAAATTTGCGCTGCGCCCAACTAGAAATTGCTTTAGTTTCTTTCTTCGTCGAGTCAGTACATTTGTTGCTTCTTCAAGCTGAAGCGGTTGAAAGAATTTGGATGAACTTTGGAATGGAGACAGATTATATTCTGAATTAACACCCAGGATACCATTCATTCCGAAGAAAATCACTGTTCCCGTAGGATGATCAGCGTGACTTGCGTTCCCATGGAATGGATAGCGTCACTAAAACGTAATCCATGAACGTTAACTATCAAATGAATGCGTTAACTTAAGTACAGCGTAGAGATTAGTTTTTTCATTGTGCAAACGAGTGAGTTGTGAGCGACATGTATTCTGTGCGCTTCTCCCAACGTCTCAAAACTTTGCTGCTTCGCTCGCATGTCAGTAGTTTTGTTATGATGAGTGATGGTGAGTAAATATCCTGGTAGTTTCACGAGACGCTTGTGTGTATAGAGACGTATGTATAAAACTATATGCAGTGCTGGTATGTAGGTATATAATGAACGTGTTTCTATTATTTTGCTGTAAGTCTAATCTGAAATCATGGATTATATTTTCTAATTCTATTTAGAAATGCCTCGATTCATTACATTAGTGCAGAAGCAGAGTTCGTAGGTATTCTTTTGGCTCACCTACTACTGAATGTGAGATTTAGCCACCAGAGCAAGATATACCAACTGTTTCTTCCTTCCACTTCAATGAATTATAGTGCCTATTTTTTTACCATCCCCTATCTTGACTTATTTATGATTAATATGATCGGTTAATAGATCATAATCAAATATAGCCTCAGCAAAAGTCTACCACATTCCACATGTAAACGTACGACTCTCTGTTTGTCATGGAGCCTTTAAATGATACCATCGTTGAGAATCTTCAAGCGTCTTGCAAGCTACACTCCTGGAAATGGAAAAAAGAACACATTGACACCGGTGTGTCAGACCCACTATACTTGCTCCGGACACTGCGAGAGGGCTGTACAAGCAATGATCACACGCACGGCACAGCGGACACACCAGGAACCGCGGTGTTGGCCGTCGAATGGCGCTAGCTGCGCAGCATTTGTGCACCGCCGCCGTCAGTGTCAGCCAGTTTGCCGTGGCATACGGAGCTCCATCGCAGTCTTTAACACTGGTATCATGCCGCGACAGCGTGGACGTGAACCGTATGTGCAGTTGACGGACTTTGAGCGAGGGCGTATAGTGGGCATGCGGGAGGCCGGGTGGACGTACCGCCGAATTGCTCAACACGTGGGGCGTGAGGTCTCCACAGTACATCGATGTTGTCGCCAGTGGTCGGCGGAAGGTGCACGTGCCCGTCGACCTGGGACCGGACCGCAGCGACGCACGGATGCACGCCAAGACCGTAGGATCCTACGCAGTGCCTTAGGGGACCGCACCGCCACTTCCCAGCAAATTAGGGACACTGTTGCTCCTGGGGTATCGGCGAGGACCATTCGCAACCGTCTCCATGAAGCTGGGCTGCGGTCCCGCACACCGTTAGGCCGTCTTCCGCTCACGCCCCAACATCGTGCAGCCCGCCTCCAGTGGTGTCGCGACAGGCGTGAACGGAGGGACGAATGGAGACGTGTCGTCTTCAGCGATGAGAGTCGCTTCTGCCTTGGTGCCAATGATGGTCGTATGCGTGTTTGGCGCCGTGCAGGTGAGCGCCACAATCAGGACTGCGTACGACCGAGACACACAGGGCCAACACCCGGCATCATGGTGTGGGGAGCGATCTCCTACACTGGCCGCACACCACTGGTGATCGTCCAGGGGACACTGAATAGTGCACGGTACATCCAAACCGTCATCGAACCCATCGTTCTACCATTCCTAGACCGGCAAGGGAACTTGCTGTTCCAACAGGACAATGCACGTCCGCATGTATCCCGTGCCACCCAACGTGCTCTAGAAGGTGTAAGTCAACTACCCTGGCCAGCAAGATCTCCGGATCTGTCCCCCATTGAGCATGTTTGGTACTGGATGAAGCGTCGTCTCACGCGGTCTGCACGTCCAGCACGAACGCTGGTCCAACTGAGGCGCCAGGTGGAAATGGCGTGGCAAGCCGTTCCACAGGACTACATCCAGCATCTCTACGATCGTCTCCATGGGAGAATAGCAGCCTGCATTGCTGCGAAAGGTGGATATACACTGTACTAGTGCCGACATTGTGCATGCTCTGTTGCCTGTGTCTATGTGCCTGTGGTTCTGTCAGTGTGATCATGTGATGTATCTGACCCCAGGAATGTGTCAATAAAATTTCCCCTTCCTGGGACAATGAATTCACGGTGTTCTTATTTCAATTTCCAGGAGTGTATAATAGACGCGAGACGTGCAGCGAATAAATGCGACGGGCTGGTGATTGTTCTACTGTCTCTGTAGCTCTTAAGGCCGCCCAACGTTCTACATCCAAATTCCGGAGGGCATGAGATTTCTCTGAGGTTTGTTGAATTTCAGTAACTTGCACAGCTTGAGCTCTCATAGAACTGTGCGCTAAATCAGACTTACGTTTGCGGAGTTTATAGTAATAATTTTAAATACGGTTATCGGGCTTACCGTCCTATTTCAGTGTTGTATCCCCACCAATTCAGTGTCATAAACCATGCGTCCAGTAACATTGGGTTTTCACTTTCACGGAATTATCTGTATTATAAAAAATCGCCGACCATCGCGCCAGCGTCATCTGTGTGGAACTCACTTACACCGTATTTAATAATGTTGATAATACTCAAAAAGATAAACCTTTCTAAAGTAGCCTTTGGTATTCGTCAGGATTCAAGCCGTCTCTTCACCAAATGTCATCGAAATAGGTTCAGCGGTAGAGTCGAGAAAGCGTAACAGACAGAATTACTTTCGCAGTCACTATGGATTAAACGTATTGAGAACTGAATGAGCATTTTATTGATTACGTCGTATCATATTACGTAGAATATACCAACTAATAAGAGCATTTTCACAAATATGATGAAGTTCAGAAGTGAAAGAGTAAATAGCTTTTTGAAAGAGTATATATATTATCCATAATTTGTATAATATTCTTCAGATCAGTAGATATGGTGTACTGCACGCTTTTTGAAGTAGCTAATCTTCTTCATCAGGGTTCAAACTATCTCACCTCAAATTTCATGGACATCGGTTTAGCGGTTTATTCGAGAAAACGTATCAGACGGAGTTACATTCACGTTATAACATTAGTATGGAAGTATGCATTGACATGCAGTAATTACGTTGAGGAATGTGTAAGGATTGTATTCTAGTTGTTGCCTACAGCTAAGCTCGCGTATCAGTAAAATGAAGTGAAATGAGCGTATGGTATTGTTGGGCAGCAAGCCCCGCTTGGGATATTCTGGTGCTTGCTGCAAATCTTTTTATTCGACACCGCTTCGGTGACTTGCACGTCGATGATGATAAAATGATGAGGAATACCATGCACACGTCCCGACACAAACAGAAAAAAGAAGCCGAACCTTTTTTTTTTTAAAGAAACATAAAACTTTATTCGACTTATTATATCTACACAAATAGCACATATTATTTAAAAAGATTACATTATATTTTGTTTCAGTTTTTCCTTTTAAAACTTTCCTCTTTTATTACATTTACATTGAATATCTTTTCGGTATAGCCCGGGAACCTATGTTCGAGAAACAGCAACGCTAACCACGTGGCCACGGACTACGCGCGCAGATTTAAACGTAACATAGAAGTTATGAGCGACGCATGACGCTCAGCGGCTGAAGTGCGACGGGCTTTTGACTGATATTAGTATGGATTAGGACTGTATAAGCATTGTATTCATTACGTTGAATCGTGCTCATAGAACGTATCAAACAATAAAAGCATTGTCGCAAATACACATTTTTCAGAGAGTAATTATTGTTCCATATTTCCCGTTATATTGTTCAACTCAATAAGGATGTTGTACTACACACTTTCTAAAGTAGCCCATATTCTTCCTCAGAATTCAGGCTATCTCCATACCAAATTTTATCAAAATCGGCTTCGTGGTTTATTCGTGAAAGCGCAACAGTGTTACTTTCGCATTTATCATATTAGTATGATATAGATGTGGATATATTAGAAACAAGGGATGGATGCATATGCAGGCTGTTTCACAATTCATCTTACTCGCTTCTAGAGGCTGTAGAGGGGACTGAGTAAATCAAGTTTTACGTAGGAACCCATGTCCGGGAACGTCATCCAACGACGCTATACCTACAGGCGCCAGGGCGCTCTGTAGCATCGTTGGATGCCTTAATATTTACCCACTTCAGGGTGTTAGTTGCATTTCCTGTGTGTCTAACGGTCTTCCCGCAAACACGTCACATAACTTACTGTCTAAATTTACTATCTGACATTTTCTGCACGATGTAAGGGTACAAAGTCTCCCCTATATATGTTGATTTTATATGCATGATGTGTAGCTTCAAATAAGCGAACAAGCAGAACGAGTTGAGAAATAGAGTGTCTTTAGTTAAGGAGATAATTATCTTTATTTCGTTTTTAGAATTATTCCGTTTGTTTTCTTATCTGAGATGTTCCTTTCGAACTACATGCGGCGTCGAGAGCAGTCGGACTGCCCGTGACGTCATCGCAAATAGCAGCAAAGAGACGCCAGGCTGTGCCCAGCTCCCAAGCAATACCGAAGACCGGAACATAAAGCTAACAAGAACGTCAACAGGAAATTCAATTGTCTCGGTCCCACTTGTCTGTATTCGCCTAGGTTTATGAAGAAACAATAAATTGTTATTGTATATTTGAGGAATGGTGCTACTCCTTTAGTAGAGTAGTGTGATCAAAAAACAAAAAGGATTTTGTCAAGAGTTAGTCGAAGTTTGTTCCATTGAAGACGCAAGATAGTCGAAGACCCTCGCAACGATCGTAGCTCCCTCCACTAAGCGGACTGCAGATGTCGGTATAGACTAACCGTTTTGGGTCAACGCATCCATACTTCAACACCTGACCTGCTGCCCATGGGAAAATAAGCATTAATAGCTTGTTCTTGCCTCATTTACTCGGAGGTGGTAACCAGCCTGAAGACATACTACTCCTAATAGTTACAATTATTAGTGTATAAATGAAGTAAATACTTATGCAATATTTCAGCATAGAATCCTCAGTCACCAATAGAAATATCTGCACTTACATCCATAACACTCTGTATAAGACTGGATGTTGAGAGATAGAAGAACATCAAGAGCTTCTGAGATGGATGGAGATATTAAAGTCAACGGCAAAGATGGGGATGAGTAATTTTATGCTGACAGTGACAGCTCAAGACGGCATCTATGTGCATTCCCTTCCCACACATATGGGTGAAGTGCGGCGCCGCACACCAACAGCAGCGGATGCAATGACCCCATACGTGCTCACCAGAGTATGGGCTGGACATGGGCCTCCCTGGATGTTAGTCGCGCGCCAGGTGCCAGGCACATTGAACGAATGCGAAAGGTAAATTAAATCTTTGATCCTAAGCGGAATTCTAAAAAGGATCTGTACGCTGTATGCGCATGCGTGTAAGATACATACTTCTGTAAAATCGGATGGTTCTATTGAAAATAAAAACTTTGTAGTCCCTTGCGTAAGTTAAAATTTACCGCAAGGTCTTATTGTCATTCATCTACAAGATGTAGTGTTTGGATAGCGGATGAACGTTTTTTAAAACAGGCAGCAGAGGATCAAGTAGGTAAAAAGACAAGGGCAAGTAGAAATCCTTGGGTAACACAAGGGATATTGAATTTACTCAATGAAAGGAGAAAATATAAATATGCAATAAATGAAGCACGAGAAAGGAATACAAACGTCTAAAAAATGAGATCGACAGGAAGTGCGAAATGGCTAAGCAGAAATGGCTGGAGAACAAATGTAAGGATGTAGAAGCATATGTCACTAGGAGTAAGACAGATATTGCTTACAGAAAAATTAATGAGACTTCTTTAGAATAGAGCATCACCTGTATGAATATCAGGAGCTCAGATGGAAAACCACTCCTAAGCAAAGAAGGAAAAGCAGAAAGATGGAAGGAGTATATAGAGAGTCTATACAAGGGAGATGTGCTTGAGGGGAGTATTATGAAAATGGAAAAGGACGTAGGGGAAGATGCAAAGGTATGATACTGAGTGAAGAATTTGACAAAGCACTAAAAGGCTTAAGTCGAAACAAGGCTCCGGGAGTAGACAATATTCCGTTAGAGCTACTGACAGCCTTGGGAGAGCCAGTCCTGACAAAACCGTTCCATCTGGTGAGCAATGTGTATGAGGCAGGCGAAATACCGTCTGTCTTCAAAAAGAATGTAATAATCCCAATCCCAAAGAGAGCAGGTGCTAACATGTGTGAAAATTACCAAATTATCAGTTTGATAAGTCACGGCTACAAATCATTTACAAAAGAATGGAAAAATTGGTAGAAGCCGACCTCGGGGAATATCAGTTTGGATTCCGGAGAAATGTAGGAATACGCGAGGTAAAACAGACCCTACGACTTTTCATAGAAGATAGGTTAAGGAAAGACGAATCTACGTTTATAGCATTTGTAGACTTATGGAAAGCTTTTAACAACGTTGACTGGAATACTCCCCTCCAAATTCTAAAAACGGCAGGGGCAAAACATAGGGAGCGAAAGGCTATTTACAGTTTGTACAGAATCAAGATGGCAGTTATAAAGAATCGAGGGGCACGAAAGGGAAGCAGTGGTTGAAAAGGGAGTGAGATTGGTTGTAACCTATCCCCGATGTTATTCCATCTGTATACTGAGCAAGGAGTAAAGGAAACAAAAGAAAAGTTTGGAATAGGAATTAAAGTCCAGGGAGATGAAATAAACACTCTGACGTTTGCCGATGAAATTGTAATTCCGATAAAGACAACAAAGGACCTGGAAGAGCAGTTGGACGAAATGGACAGTGTTTTGAAAGGAGGATATGAGATGAACATCAACAAAAGCAAAACGAGTATTATGCACTGTAGTCGAATAAAGCAGGTGATCTAGATTAGGAAATGGGACACTTAAAGTAGTAAATGAGTTTTGCAAAACAACTGATGATGGCCGAAGTAGAGAGGATATGAAATGTAGATTGACAATGGCAAGGAAAGCGTTTTTGAAGAAGAGAAATTTGTTAGCATCGAGTATAGATCTAAGTGTCGCGAAGTCCTTTCTGAAAGTATTTGTATGGAGTGTAACCATGTATGGAAATGAAACATTGACGATAAATGGCTCAAATGGCTCTGAGCACTATGCGACTTAACTTCTGAGGTCATCAGTCGCCTAGAACTTAGAACTAATTAAACCTAACTAACCTAACGACATCACACACATCCATGCCCGAGGCAGGATTCGAACCTGCGACCCTAGCGGTCGCTCGATTCCAGACTGTAGCGCCTAGAACCGCTCGACCACTCCGGCCGGCTGACGATAAATAGTTTAGACAAGAAGAGAATAGAAGTTTTTGAAATATGGTGCTACAGAAGAATGCTGAAGATTACATGGGTAGGAGGTACTGAATAGAACTTGGGAGAAGAGAAATTTGTGGTACTGCCTGCGGTCGGTAAGACACATTCTGAGGCATCAAAGGACCACCAATTTAGTACTGGAGGAAGTGTGGGGAGTTAAAATAGTAGAAGGAGACTAAGAGATGAATACGGTAAGCAGATTCAGAGGGATTTACGTTGCATAGTTACTCGGAGATAAAGAGACTTGCACAAGATAGAGTAGCATGGAGACCACAACAATAAACGACATTAATATATTCAGATGCGTTTCATCTCAGAGGCAAATGAAAAAAAAAAGATGTTTTATTGCAAGTGCTTGATGCATCCTGCAGAAATCTAGCTCAACATACGCTACATATAACGTACTTTCATTACGTTTCTGTCACTGCGTTTTCGAAGAAATCGATGATTTAAGCCCTTCGTAGTCCGAGGAGGTATACTGCTAGAAACGACGTAAACAATTATTCTTATACACGCCACAAAAAGTAAACAAGTGTTTGCAGCATCGTACTTAATAATTAAAGGATTCTGATGTGAGGTAGGGTGGATTTCTTACTAGATATAGTACATCGTCACTCCCTAGTCGAGACAGGAAGCAGTTTTGCAGTCTATCCAGAAACACGTGTCTCGTGGGTAGAGTGGGCTTTCCTTGTGCCGCAGGCGTGCGCCTCTCGTCTTGTTACTTCCGCATTGCTGTAAGTAGGTGAAATCAGCTGTCACATATTCTACAATGGAGAATGAAGTCTATTCTCGTACTATTTTTCTCAACCCAGCTATGTTTACTGTTTTAATTTATTTGCTACCGATTTCGAAGCAGCTTCATCTTCAGGTAACCAAAAGACTGGTAATCTTGCAAGTGACACAGCAGCACCTTTTTTTAGGGCAAGGAGGACGGAAAGAAATCAGGTTTTGAGAGAAATTGGGATTGAAACAAATCTTCATTTGAGAAAGAATTCTAACAACATAATTATGGCATACTGCATCAGCACAAACAGCTGTTTAAAATCTTTCAGCAATCGGCAGAAATTTTACTTCAACCCAATTTTTCCTCAGTCAGTGCGAAATTCTATCCGTTTTATTGCAACAAAGTATTAGAGGACTAAAAAGTAAAATTAATGAACTACTTATTTGCACTAATAAATTAGAGCCATCAAACTCAGTTTACATAGTCGGTCTCTCTTTATGTTATCTGACCACCGCTGATGTAGATGTGGTAAGAGTTACAACATTTAGGTTAGCATCTCACTTTTGTAGAGCAGGAATGAAGAAAGGAGAAGCTGCTACATTCATCAGGAACTGTCGTAAATTTATGAACATAGACATTCATAAATTTTGCATAGAGTAGCATATGGAAGCATGTGGAACAGAAGTAGAATTCCATGATAAATCTTTCATAACAGTAAGTGTATACTGGGCACTTTCAGACAACTTCAGTCTGTTCCTAAATCACCTTAAAACTCCACTGGCCCATTAAACACCAAAAAGCAAAGAAATATTTGTTACTGGTGACTGTAATGTAAGTTTCCTTAAAAACTCCATCAGTAAGAATTTAGCATAGTCAGTAACATTACCATTCAACTTAATTCCTACAGTAAACTTTCCAATAAGTGTAACTAATTTGTCACAAACAGATGTTGATAATACCTTAATAGGAAGGTCTAACGGACAAAATCATATTACAAAACCAATAGACAATTGCCTCCCAGATCATAACATGCAGATTTTTGGTAAATGTTAATACTGAACAGGATACAAATCAATTAAATCTGAATTCAAGAAGGTAGTTAGTAAGCCAAAAAAAGATTATTTTATGATACTCCCTAAAACCCTGGAGTGATGCATATAGTGGTCAGCAAACGACTGTAATAAATCATTACGTAACCTGAATACTGTTTTCTCCCTAAACTGACCTAGGTTAGACCAAACCGAGCGACGTTGCGCAGTGGTTAGCACATCGGACTCGCATTTGGGAGGAAGCCGGGATGATTCCTGTGAAAGGGCAAGACCGATTTCCTTCCTCGTCCTCCACACAATCCGAGCTTGTTCTCCGTCTCTAATGACCTCGATGTCGACGGGACGTTAAACCTAGTGTTCTTTCTTTCTCTTTGATTATACCAAAGTCTACAAAGAAGGCATGGATTACTCAAAGAGTAAAGGCATTGTGTAAAACAGAAATGAAACTGTATCTGTCAGCCACAAACAGCTCTGTTGCTGGCTCTCTAGCTCGTTACAAGACATAACGCAAAATATTAAGGATGGTAATACGGACATCAAAGCAAATACATTATGAGAAAAAGATAACTACGTCACGTAATAAAATGAAGACTTTACGGTATTCAGCGAAGCAGATTGCATTAAGAGTAAATGATACTTTGGAAACAGAGGTGTGCAGTGTTGCAAAACGTTTTAACAAGCGTTCCATAACTGCTACTGAAAAGATAGGGTTATCAGGTTCAGTATGTGCTGCTATGGAATATCTCACTGCCAGACCAGTCATTACAAACAACTTCAGTAATATGAATATGACCGTTACCACAGCAGTAGAAGTAATGTCCATCATAAAATCTTTAAAATCCGAAAACTCTAAAGGTTTTAATAAAATATAAACAAAGTTAATTAAAGAGTGTGCATTTTAGTTTAGTAAGATACTAAGTTGTCTGTGTAACCTGTAATTTGTCTGTGGAATGGTTCCTGAATGATTTAAACATGCTGAAGTTAAGACTGTTTGGAAAGGAGGGAACAAAGAAATACCGTCAAATTTCCATCCACCTTCACTTTTTCCAACATTTTCGAAACTTTTAGAACAAATAATATACACTCATCTTCTTAACTATCTGATAACAAATAATATATTGGAAAAGGCACAATTTGGATTTCTAAAGGGTTCTAATCATAACGGAACTGTACCACAGGGAATTCTGTTCATAATTGTTCATCTTCTGTTTAACGAACTCTCCAACTACATACATTTTCTAATTTTTTTTCTTTGTTTCTTCGAACACTACTTATCTTCTGTTCTTGGAGGGAGCTTTCGGAATCAAAAATGGTTCAAATGGCTCTGAGCACTATGGGACTTAACTTCTGAGGTCATCAGTCCCCTAGAACTTAGAACTACTTAAACCTGACTAACCTAAGGACATCACACACCTCCATGCCCGAGGCAGGATTGGAACCTGCGACCGTAGCGGTCGCGCGGTTCCGCACTGTAGCAAATAGAACCGCTCGGTCACCCCGGCCGGCCTTTCGGAATCAATATGTTATTTGAAGACATTTGTTTTAAATTTCATTCCTCTCTTTATAATTTTTTCGATCATATTTTAGAAAACCGGTTTTTTTATTTTTTAACTTTTAAGAATGTTAATTATCCCGTAATGTCACAAATGTTTCTTTCGTCAGTAACTGGCAAATAGTTATGTATTTAGCATTATTGAATCACCAAAACTTCATTACAAAATTATTTATCAGAGTATACATTTGTTTACGTCCTAAATGTAATTTTCTTAGTAAATGTTAACTCAGACTTACTGCGAAAACACATCGCTGACTCTTTGCATCAATGAGTTGTGATATCTTTGTGTAGTTTAGTAGAAGGAGTCTTTGCAGAGAGGTAATTGTGAATGAATGTGTGAAGGAAGGACTGGGACATGCCTGTGTGCAAGACGAAGTGAAATTAATCTTGTGCATTGAGGGCGGTCAAAACCGTATGTGAAACACACGTTTTCAGTAACTTGCCGGAAGCCATAAAATGTCAGACTACGAGCGAAGTTCAATTTAAGAGGGGCGTAGAGGTTTTATTGGTGGGCAAATCCTTTTAGTCCGATGAATTTGTTAGCATGACCAACTGATTTCAGGTCAGTAAGGCAATCACTGTAAAGAGGTCTGGTAATATGATTTTTCTATTTGATTATGCATGACTACAATAGCCTAACAGATATGAAATGGACTGCAGTTTATTGAACATTTACAAGTTATGTGACAAGTTATCTACTAACATTTAAATGAAAATATATTTAAGGTATTTTTTACTTTTTTCACATCCACGAGGATCATTTCCCTTGTGATCTGTGGAAGCTACATTAGCATATTTGTTTTTCTTTGAAAATATTTGTTGTGTGTTAATGTTTATCTGGCGTGTTCTACATCCTGTATGATCTCCTCACTGTGGATCCATTGAAACGAAAAGTACATCTATCTAATTTCAAATTGCCCGTTGGTATTTATCAAGAGGTTTAAATTACACGGCGACATTCTGTTTCACATTCTTCCTGCTTTTAAGTTCCATTAGCAGCCAGAATATACTCACTGTAAAAATGACTAACCTCTTAGAAGTTCTGATCAATGTAGGCCCAATTTCGTACACATTCACACCACGACTGAGTATGTAAACGATCAGAACTGCAGTCATCTGTGACGCCTAGAACGATCATCAAAGTGCATTAGTGTTGTCACCACATGACATTCTTATCAGTCCTGAAACAGTAAATAACTGGCGTACATTGTGTCAGGTGGTTAGTGAGCGCTGAGAAGACACGCGGAGAATGCCGTGTTGTCCTATGAGTACTGGACAGAGATTGTGAGTCTATTTGTGATAGGGTGGCTGAAATATCCAATATCCATTTACGTGGGGGTTCTGATGTAATAGTCTCCCAATATCGGACTGAATAGGAACATGTGGCAAATCTCGTGCGTCTTCAAGGTTCTGGTCAACCGACAATGACAACACCAAGGGAAGATTGCTGTTTCTCACTTGTGCTTGCCATCCAGTCACAGTTAACGGACTCCCTGCAACACCCCGCATCATCCCTCATCATTGATTGGTGACTAGCAGATACAGGGTACAGAATCATCATCCACTGAGCACGCAGTAATTAACACCACAAACAGATGGCTGCCTTTGCAGTGGTGCAGTCCCAATGTCAATATTCAGAATATATAGGACCAGTCGTAACGTGTGACCAACTTACCACAGAGGGAGCTACAAAAGTTGTATGATATCCATCCCAACAAAACCATAGGGAGCAGTACTATGTTCATATTGCCAGTTTGATAATTCATTTAACTCGATGTTATAATTACTGAAATAAAATCACATAACCCGTCAGTGAGAGATATCTCATTTCTAACACGTAGAAGCAGAGATAATAGGAAGGCGTATTCAACATACAGCAGTTGGGCAAAAAGCGAAAACACCGCGAGAAATGCTTGTTTCAACGTAAATGCCGATGCTAGCCCAGTCTACAGGATGAACTGTCGTATTTGACCACGAACGGCACCTGTGGAATCTCCTCAAATGTTGCAACTATCAGTCAGGCTGAGACCATTATGCGGAGCTAAGTAAATTCGAATGTGGGCAAACTGTTGGTGCTCGTGTGGTAGCTGCTTCCGTAACCAAGGTAGCCGAAGTGTTTGGTGTTTCAAGAGGCCCTGATCGAAGATTCATACCGCATACAGAGAAAGCAGAAAAGTCATCCGCTACGTCATAATGAAGGAAAGGTGTGTGCTGAGTGATAATGACAGACGGTCTCCGAAGACGATTGTGGCGTAAGCAGGGAATTGCAGGGCGAGCTGAAATTCCATAACCACCCTTCAGTGATGCAAACAGCAGTAACAGGAAAAGTTGGTGCCGAATCCATAAAACTTAGACTGTGGTGCATTGGAAGAAAGTCATTTGATCGAGAGGGACTTGTTGCACACTGTTTCCATCTTCTGAACAAGTTCACTTCCCAAGAGTGAAACATGGCGGGGGTTCGGTGATGGTTTGGGCAGTAAGATCGTGGTACTCCAGGGGCCCTATGGTTACTCTGCAAGGTCGCATTATTGACAAGGATTGTGTGACCATTTTGGCTGATCAGCTCCATTCTATGGTATAATGTTTGCTCCCAAATGGTGACACTGTGTCCCTGATCCCATAGCTCGCATTGCGCATGACCGGTTTTGTGAGCACAAGGATGAGTTAGAATTATATATGACGGGCGTTCATATATACACTCCTGGAAATTGAAATAAGAACACCGTGAATTCATTGTCCCAGGAAGGGGAAACTTTATTGACACATTCCTGGGGTCAGATACATCACATGATCACACTGACAGAACCACAGGCACATAGACACAGGCAACACAGCACGCACAATGTCGGCACTAGTACAGTGTATATCCACCTTTCGCAGCAATGCAGGCTGCTAGTCTCCCATGGAGACGATCGTAGAGATGCTGGATGTAGTCCTGTGGAACGGCTTGCCATGCCATTTCCACCTGGCGCCTCAGTTGGACCAGCGTTCGTGCTGGACGTGCAGACCGCGTGAGACGACGCTTTATCCAGTCCCAAACATGCTCAATGGGGGACAGATCCGGAGATCTTGCTGGCCAGGGTAGTTGACTTACACCTTCTACAGCACGTTGGGTGGCACGGGATACATGCGGACGTGCATTGTCCTGTTGGAACAGCAAGTTCCCTTGCCGGTCTAGGAATGGTAGAACGATGGGTTCGATGACGGTTTGGATGTACCGTGCACTATTCAGTGTCCCCTCGACGATCACCAGTGGTGTACGGCCAGTGTAGGCGATCGCTCCCCACACCATGATGCCGGGTGTTGGCCCTGTGTGCCTCGGTCGTATGCAGTCCTGATTGTGGCGCTCACCTGCACGGCGCCAAACACGCATACGACCATCATTGGCACCAAGGCAGAAGCGACTCTTATCGCTGAAGACGACACGTCTCCATTCGTCCCTCCATTCACGCCTGTCGCGACACCACTGGAGGCGGGCTGCACAATGTTGGGGCGTGAGCGGAAGACGGCCTAACGGTGTGCGGGACCGTAGCCCAGCTTCATGGAGACGGTTGCGAATGGTCCTCGCCGATACCCCAGGAGCAACAGTGTCCCTAATTTGCTGGGAAGTGGCGGTGCGGTCCCCTAAGGCACTGCGTAGGATCCTACGGTCTTGGCGTGCATCCGTGCGTCGCTGCGGTCCGGCCCCAGGTCGACGGGCACGTGCACCTTCCGCCGACCACTGGCGACAACATCGATGTACTGTGGAGACCTCACGCCCCACGTGTTGAGCAATTCGGCGGTACGTCCACCCGGCCTCCCGCATGCCCACTATACGCCCTCGCTCAGAGTCCGTCAACTGCACATACGGTTCACGTCCACGCTGTCGCGGCATGCTACCAGTGTTAAAGACTGCGATGGAGCTCCGTATGCCACGGCAAACTGGCTGACACTGACGGCGGCGGTGCACAAATGCTGCGCAGCTAGCGCCATTCGACGGCCAACACCGCGGTTCCTGGTGTGTCCGCTGTGCCGTGCGTGTGATCATTGCTTGTACAGCCCTCTCGCAGTGTCCGTAGCAAGTATGGTGGGTCTGACACACCGGTGTCAATGTGTTATTTTTTTCCATTTCCAGGAGTGTACTTACCAAGTCCCGTAAGAGTTCGGGTAATATGTGTGCATCCACACAGAAGAAGAAGGTCATGGCCGGTATTGCCGCCGGCCTGTGTGGCCGTGCGGTTCTAGGCGCTTCATTCTGGAACCGCGTGACCGCTACGGTCTTAGGTTCGAATCCTGTCTCGGGCACGTGTGTGATGTCCTTAGGTTAGTTAGGTTTAAGTAGTTCTAAGTTATAGGGGACTGATGACCTCAGATGTTAAGTCCCATAGTGGTCAGAGCCATTTGAACCCGGTATTGCCAGAACTATATACTTATATCTCCATATCTGTACATGGATGAGCTGGCGCATTTTTCTTGGGCAACACAGTCACCAGATCTCAATATTATGGTGTACTTTGGAGAAAAGGGTCTGTGATTGCTGTCTACCTCCATCATCGTTAATCGAAGTTGTCACTACTCTGCTGGAAGAATGATATAAGAATACTCTGAAAACCATACAGGATCTGCATTTATCGATTCCAAGTCGATTGGAAGCTGTTATGGATGCCAACAGTTTCCCTACATCGTATTAGGCATGGTAAAGTGTTATGCATTTGGTGTTTCCACTTTTTTGTCCACCCCCTGTAACTTTATGCCATTTCCCGCACTGCCTCATAGCTCAGTGAGCCGTCGTCTATAATGCCGTGCGCGTCTATGTCGGTACCTATGTGTCTACTGAGTTTCAATACTGATGGCATTAGTGTTTGTTTGATTTTGCAGATCTTTCGCGTCCACAGTGATTAGTTTCGTGGTCCATCATAATAATTTCATTTTACATTCAAGCTGATTAATTTGAATTCACTAAATGTAATTTTAAAAATATAGTCAATAAAAAAATAACTGTAACAAAATATTTATCTAATCCATTGCACCTTTGTGAATACAACAAATCACCTGTTGTCTTTCTATGTTCCAAATTTCTAAAGTCATTTGCATCGAAGCGAGCTAGAGCACGCACTGTATGTATGGAATTCTTGTGTAAACATTATTAATTGGTATCTAAACTGTAATCAAAATTTGCGATACCCCAATATGTGTTGCTATGTCGCCCGTGAATACCAGCCGAGGAGCAAGTAACGCTGGAATGCAAGTGGCCAAGGCGTTAATTGCACCGATAGACAGCAATATAAACGTGGCCCACGCAACAACGTCCAACTTTATGACCGATGTTTTATTGCGGTCCTCGAATGTGCTGGTGGCGACTGAAGGAGAGTAATAAAAATGTAAAGGTGTTAAATATATGTTAATTTATGGAGTTAATTATTAGTCTCTACGAAAAATTCTTCTTTCACATAAGTGCCGGAACTCTTAGTGACTGTCTGAAGTGCGCTTATGACATTATAAAATTTAATTTTGTTTCCGAAATATTAGTACATATTGTTTAAGGAGGTAATTCCAGCTGCTTTGCACGTAATTGTACTGAGCCATGAAAGGCGTTGCGCGATTGAGCTGATTTAATGTAACGATAGACAGTCAGAAGAAGGCGACTTCAGGAGAGGATGAAGCAAATCTACAAGTGAAAGCAAGATAAGTAGCAATGAAAGTGAGTAATTTGACGAGATTTTTTCCTGCACTGTAACCACAAAGCTCGTGATAGTTGAAATAAATAACTTTCTAGTGATATTATGCGTCGTAACATGTTAATTAACGTAACTTTGTGACATTTGTGCCCCATGTCGATCCACATTTTGTTAGATTTTATCATACAGTTTACAAAGGCTTAGGCTGCTATCCGCCAGCAAACAGTTACCGTATTTTACGGACTGCAAGGAGCACTTTTTTCTTCCGTAATTCAGGCGCCTCTTATACTCGAAATGTGTTTGATTTAAAATTCCTGCCAGTCTTAAAAATAGCCATATATTGGATGCCGCGGGAAGTCTGTCTCTATTTGGCAAAACTATATTCAACCGGCAGCATCCGTGCATTGATGCGACAAACATGAGTTGCAGCAGGGATTCGTAAGCTTGCTGACACTTTCTCCCCCCCCCCCCCTTCCCCCCCATCGCAAACCCAGAACACTGTCTAGCCTATGATGCGTGATTGGAGTCTACAGTGCCAGTAATCTTCCATTGAAACTGATATGTGTTATCGATAACAGCACAATGTTACTGTTAGTAGCTAGTTTCGTAATGGAAAAAAAATAAAAATATTCATATGATGGAAAAATGGAAATGAGCGTTTGGCGTCATTGGCCGGGAGGCCCCTTGCGGGGCAGGTCCGGCCGCCTTGATGCAGTTCTTATTACATTTGACGCCACATTGGGCGACCTGCGCGCCGGATGCGGATGAAATGATGATGAAGACAGCACAACATCCAGTCCCTGAGCGGAGAAGATCTCCTATCCAGCCGGGAATCGAAGCCGGGTCCGTCGGACGGCAATTCGTCACGCTGACCACTCAGCTATCGGGGCGGACTTCATATGATGGGTGCTATAAATTGAAAGTAATAGTATATGTAGAGGAACATGGAAACAGAGCAGCTGAGCGGCATTTCGGCCTTCCACAAACAGACAAAACCATTCGCGGCTGGGGGGCTGGTAAAGAAGAACTCAAAAATATGAGCAAGGTTTAACGTGCAAATAGAGGACTGAACGCAAAATGGCCAAAACTAGAAGATGGCGTATTGAAATGGATTCAAGGACAACGTAAAATGGCATTGGAATTAATACAAAATGATTCAAATACACGCTTGTAAACTAGCGCTACGGTGGAACTTAACAGACCTTAAGGATGGAGTTGGTTGGTGCTACAGGTTTATGAAGCGTCATGGACTTAGCAAGCCAACCGAAACCAAAATGTCTCAGAAAATGACACAAGAGTATGAAGAGAAAATATTATCTTCCCATTGAAAAAAAATCAGTGTGGAAGTAAGCCAAATAGCGAATATGGACGAAACTCATCTGATATTTGATGTACCGACTAACAGAACTGTTGCCATTAAAGGTGCTAAAATTGTAACTATAAAAACAAGTGGACATGAAAAAATGCATTACACTGTTGCCCTTTAATGTTGTGCTGAGGGTATTAAACATAATCCAGCGATCATTTTCAAACGCGAAACAATGCCAAAACCTTTTGAAATACGGCAACGTGTGTTGTTCGTGTCCATTACAAGCATTGGATGGACGAGGCTGGTATGAAATTATAGATTAACAGAATGTAGGAGAGAAGAAGGTACTTTATTGATAAAGAGTTCTCTTCTTGTGATAGATCAGTTTAGTAGCCATTTGAAAAATTTGAGAAATTGAGACAGGAAAATACAGAGGTTGCTATTATTCCGGGAGGACTTACTCCACAATTGCAACTTCTTGATGTCTCGATAAACAAACCATTTAAAGTGGATATGAGAGAGGAATGGAACAAATGGATGATGGATGGAACCCAACATTAATCCACGCCGAGGGGAAATTTAAAACGACCTAAAATCAAAGAAGTGTGTTACTAATATTAACTGTTTACTCTTCAAAAATAAACCGCATAGATCTGTTGTATGATCCTTTAATAGTACTAACGGCTTCACAAGATTAGATTGCAACTTCAGGTACACTTTTTCATATCATTTACAAGAAAAAGCAGGCTGCGGTGGCCAAGCGGTTCTAGGCGCTTCAGTCCGGAACCGCGCTGCTGCTACTGTCGCAGGTTCGAATCCTGCCTCCGGCATGGATGTGTGTGATGTCCTTAGCTTAATTAGGTTTAAGTAGTTCTAAGTTCTAGGGGACTGATGACCTCAGATGTTAAGTCCCATAGGGCTCAGAGCCATTTGCACCATTTTTTACAAGAAGTTGAGCACATTGGACGTGCCATCAATCACAGTCGGGTGCAATAAATTCGTCTAAAACCGACTGGCAACGATGGGACGTCCAATGCACTCAATTTTATTCTGAAAATGATCTGAAAATAAATCTACCTGGTTATGCAACTATAACGTTGTGAAACCTGCAGTACCAGGTGACAGTACATAAACTGCCGGTGTTCTGAGGGCTGCAAGCGGGCTCTAGATATCGCAGAATGCTGAAATTTCGTAGATACGTTCATTAATTTGTGATTTCGCAGAATATGGTGAAAAAGTAATAGTTACACATCCTGCCACCAGATGTAAACATGGCGTTGTAGGCAGGCGGAATTCTAAATGTTTCCTGTTTTGCGTCAGTGTGCTGTCTCTCGCTTGGCGACGTGGGTAGGTTTCTTTTCTGAAGTGACTGTTGGTGTAAAGGGTTAAGAAGATTGAAATGTTCCCTACGAAACGCAATGGCTGTTGGGAAGAAAGGCCGTGCACTGCTGATAAAGTTATTTTATCACAACAGCAGAAATAGCAGCGTTGTATTGTGGGAATAACGCCGACTGGAACAGCTGCGAAGGGATCTCATCTCAATAAATGGGCTAAGGAATATAGTCAATAAATTTGAAGAAACGTGTGATTTAGGGTGTGCAGTAGGGAGAGGGAGGCGGTCCATTCCCAGGGCAATTGTTAAGGGAGTCGCTGTAGCTATAGCCGACTTGCCTCAAATTCTGCCCTCAGTGCTGGAGTTGTGTCACGGGACTTGTATCTCACCTGGTCAAAGGTTCAAAAAATTCTACGGCTCATTTTACAGTGGTATCCCTACAAGATTCGGAATGTCCTGTACTTACTTTACTTTTTCGTGTCCGGAAACCAGGTCACAATCTTTCGGCCCAGTATAGGCCCACGTCCAAGGCTTCTTTTTTGTCCAGTCATAAATCGTCGGGGTTGCCCCTATAAGGACAGTTTGGGCAGGCGAGCAGATACTCCGTATCCTGCACAGCGCCACAGTCGCAGTTATCATCCGTGGTTCCAAGACCCCGTCTAATCATATTTGTCTTCACTGGGGCCATCCCTGTCATTCGGTTCAGTGTCCTCCATGTCTTCCAGTTTGTGCTGAATCCGCTGGCCACTTCCTGTGCAGGTGGGTAATCAGCTGGCGGTTCTTCTATTATCGCGGCGAAGAACCTTTTACGGGATTTAAATCGCCTGGGTTTACACTCACTGCCAAAAAGGGGATGCCGATCATCAATAGTTTGTCTGAGCCTCTCTGTGATTCATGTTAAGTTCTCAAAGAGTTTGGGTTCTAAAATCCGGCTGATCTATATAGTTTTGGTAGGGAAGTGGGTTTCATGCATTCCGTTGTTAATCGACATGTTTCACTAAGACTTATGTCGACCTTCTTTGCATGTGTTGATCTGTACCATACTGGGCAGGCATATTCGGCTGTAGAGAGGCATTAAGTCTTGTGCGGTGGTTCTTAATATGGAAGGTTTAGCACTCCATTTGCTGTTAGCGAGTTTCCGCAGAATATTATTTCTGACAGTTATCTTTCGTCGCGTCTTTTCGCAGTGGTACCCGTATGTCAGAGATCTAACGAGCACCACTCCCAGGTAAGATAGTGTGGAATGTCCGGTTAATGAAGCCCCAAGATAGGCTGCAACTCCGTGATCTTGCCCTTCCTGTTTCAGCATGCATGGAAACGGATGAAATGTGGCCGGGGAATATTTTCTGGACGGACTTTACACATTTTACTCTACACAGTACCATGAATGTGAGACCTTACTCTACTACGTGTTGTTCAGGAAGATCTACTGCACTCACCACAGTGTGGTGTGGTTTGACAATATCCATTCTCGGTCCGGAGATGAAATTTCGCTGGCCTGTTAGGTGTATAGTGACATCTGCACTTTGTGAGGATCTTCTTGTGCAACACGTGATACCAGCTGTGGAAGAACGCAACTGTGTACACATCACTATATTCATCCAAGATGGGGTGTCGCCACACCACATGTCGCTTGCCAGGTGAAAGGTTTGCCTCAAGAAAGCTTCGGTAACGACCACATCACCTCTAGGAAATTTGAATTTGTGTGGCGTTTCAGATCCTCCGAATAAATCCGTGTGACTGCTGGTTATGGGGATATCTGAAAGATCGTATCTACCAGGGGCGCATCCTTCCTGACCTGAAGTGAAGGATAGCACACGACGACATATCGCTCTGATTACACCGGACAACTGTCGACCATACCATGTTACAGATATAGCATGTTGCTGAATCGGTTGACCATACTGAGCACGTGTTGTAACTTGTGACAAATCTTAACAAAGGTGCCAGAACCACCGTTATCATGTGTTTCATGAACCATCCCCTTTTCCTGCACTCACACCACGTTCTGACAACTTACAGCGCCATATTTTCACCTGGTGGCTGAAAATTGAATTATCTTTTCAACATACTATGCGAACGCACCAATACTACTAAAGGAACATACAACAACTGATTGTCATTTATTTTTCAAGAATGCATACCTTCAGCTGCAGATGCCTATGTTAAAGGTAAAAACTGTTTAAAAGTTTGTATACCACTCCAACTAGACTGTCGACATTATCCACGCTGAAAGATTCTTAAATTTGACTTCAGATTACAATATTATTTACTTGCATATATGAAAGAACAGACCTTGTCGACGATCCACAGCTGTACAAAATAAAACGAAATTTATTCGCTGGCTGCGAATTCTTTGACATGTATTAGGATTGGACATACTGCCTATTAGCGATATATGAAAATTCGTGCTGGGCTGGGACATGAACGCGGGTTTCCCGCTCATCGCAAGCGGTCGCCATAACTACTTTGGCCATCCATACACACGCCCGCATCTACCCAAGCGTCCATCTTTCCTACTATCTACATCCTTATTCCATAGCCACTCTATTCATCACCTAACACTTGCCAACATTATTAATTCGAGTCCCGCGCCAGGGAGAATGAGACTAAAAGGAAATGAGACCTATGTTGTTTTCGTCATATGCCTGTCTAGGCTTGTATTTTAGACATGCAAGTACAGTAAGTATTACAAGGCTAGACGGACGTACGGCGCTAACAGCATGAGTCTAGATTCCTCATAGTCACACCCTTCGTGGCGCAGCAATCCAGTTGATAATGTCGGCGAGCATTGCGTGATGAATATAATGGGCTATGGAATAAGGATGTGGTCAGTGTGGCACATGGAGCTTTGGGTCAGTACAGGGAGCGCGCGTGCTCAGCCGAAGTGGTTAACGCGACCACACGCGGTAAGCGGGAAATCCGGATTCGAGTCCCAGTTCTGCCCTAATTTTCACATGTGACTAATAGGTAGTACACATATATCTAATACAGCTGGTATGAAAGAATTCTCAGTCAACAAATAAATTTAGAAGAATATTATCACTAGCCTGTCACAGGCTGATTAAACCAACCAGTCAGCAACGCACATTGTGCAAGCAGGCACAAAAGACTGCAGCTAGCTCACTACACAGTCTCGGACTGGTCTTTGGAGAGGCACCTTGCATGTACAGTGAACCGAATGCGTTTTCGCGTAAAACCTATTATTTGAGTTAAAAGTGCTTCAGAGGACGTTTATGTACGAATTCGCAAATGCGCAACTTCTCACTGTCATTAATTCGTGTGGAGATGATTGTATGAACTTAAAATGGTGGTCGATAAGTGATGTTTAGAATTCGCGGACTTACTTTCATGCATTAAGACTTTTCCCCCCTTTGCTTTTTCATTAAAACACGTTGGGATCCCACTATTTAGAGACTTTTCATTTAAAGGAGGCTTCCCCGCTTGCCATTAGATTGCTCACAATCGACTAAATGCTTGTGAGGAACCACCACTTCTGGATTAGAGGAAGACCAATCGGGACATAGAGACAACTTTACATGATGTGAGATAAGCAACCTTCTTAATGGTGAATCAGGGATCTTGCAGGCGTGCTGGACTTTTCCTTTACGAGGCGATTATTGTAGTCCTCCACACGCAACGAGCTGCGAGGGACAGTTTGCACTGTTATCGTGTCCGACGCAGTAATGTGCCACGACAGGAAGACTCTATATCACGCCTTAATTCATCAGTTAGCTAGGAATGGAAGCCACCGTTATTAGGTATTAATATTGGTTCACTGCACTGACGAAGTTCGTTGTAGTTGTTATGTGCCCGATGAGGGACAGAAGAAGACCAAGTATCCAAGATGGCAATAGTATCTTGTTTGCTGTGTTTGTTAGTGTTTTCTGATAAAAGTTTTGTGGCCTATAAACTCGTACGTATGTTTAAAGTTGTTTAAATATTTTAGTAGTACATCCTGTACACAATTCACTGCTTCTCTTCAATCTATCAGTACTTACTCTCACCCTGAATCGCATTACTGAGATTCATTTTACTGCCTTCGTCTTTTAAGCAAATTTGCATTTCATTTTTCGCTTCACTCAAAAAAAAGTCGTGAGCATGTGAAGGAAGAAATATATAGCGCCAAAACAATTCGTGAAGACACTGCATTGCTTATCAGTGGTACAGTGAATTAATTATATTGATTTCAGTAGTAGGACAGTGGGCATACTGGAACAATGAGCACATTAGTTTCCTTACGTAAGCAATGACGTCTCTTTGCCTTGCCTGTTATGCATACAAACCACACTTGTGTTCTCAAGTTATGACCCTAATGTAAACAAACTGTCAACCAATGCTATTACGAATTTATTTATTTATGTCCCAGATGTTTATCATCTGACTCCTTTCAAGTTGCCATCTCCCCCCTACCCCTCTTTTTCTAATGCTTAAAAAAACTATGAAAATTCAAATGGGTATTATCCAGTTGGCTGAGACATGGTTGCCTTATCTTAGTGACTATAGGCATCACCAACAGAGTGCATAATTATAACTCTTTTAAAGAGTTTGATAGAATTACTTCTAAGTCACTAAACCAGGCTTACGAACAGGAAAGTCAAATATCATCAGCACAGAGCTAATGCACAATTATTTAAAAAACGCATTCACTGTAAGAAAGTTTTATTTCCATTGTCCGTGTGTCAAAATGCTTCACAGCACACTTACTGATGCTTTATAACCTTTTAAACAAATGTATTCACTGCACAGCAGATAAGTGCCACAGAGGACTTGCCATGCCATGCCAGTCGAGTCACAAAACGCTTCCTGTGTTAACACACTGCTCCAGCAGCTTCAAAGTATAAACGCAATTGTGCTTGACTTCCATTACCAACTTGTCAGCACTTCCCCACACACAGAGATCTCTCTGTATTGAAGGCTAAAAACTGCCTCTTTAAAGGCTACCACTGCAGTTACATAGGAATCTGAGGTGGATGATTGACACAGCCAAAATAAAATGCAGCAGCCACCCCCCAGTTTGCCACATGAATGTCCAATGTACATGTAGAAATATAGACAATATAATGCTGGCATTTTGGAGTTCATTTATTGGTATTTTTTCTTGTAAATGAGACAAAGCCATTACAGTCATCTGATGTCAAAATAATTGTGTTTAATCCAACAGATAGTTTAAACAGTGGTGATAGTAAATACATCACTGTGAGAATGACCGCGTGTGTTCTAGGAAAGTTACATTATCCCTAGATAAGAGGATTCACCTGCACAATACCTCAGTGATAGTTACTGCCATGCTACAATGAAGTGCTCGCACTCCCTCACTGATACTAGATATTCAGACAACCTCCACAGCGGATTCACATTTAACAGTTAAACTTTTAATAAGATGGACATTCACCTCATCATCAGCAGCAAACATTTGAAAATTTAATGCTAGTTGCATGATCAAGTATGCTCTTGAAATGTGGCTAACATGTCAAACATATGTGTACAGATTCTACAAGAGTTATGAATCAATTTGAAAACACCAGCATGCTAAACACTTCATCTGTCACAAGAAATTGTTGCTCAACTGTACTACACATGCTGTGTATCAATACATGGAAATACTTATGAACCAGCCATACTAGATGTAAGCACTGAATTATGTTAATATTTAATCATGTACATATGTAAGAGTTTATAAATAAAATTAAAGTGTAAGAGCCACGTGTGTTTTTTCTTTATAAAAGCTCCTGTATTCTAATGTAAACCTGTAGTCATCACCATGAGAGACTTCGTAGTAGCTGACTGGTCCTGCAGTGATACTGAAAACCAGTAAAAGAAGAAGTAGTAGAAGAAGATCGACTATTCTCTAACAGTAGTATATGAGTGATAATTTTTGGTCATCAGACTGCAGCAAGACAAATGTTACCACGACATTGCTAACTCACCCTGGTGGGATCCATTTCGAGCATGTGTACGTATTTTCCAAAAAGTTATTTCAGCCAAATACCCCCTATTACAAAGCTACTGTCTGGCATTGATGGCATAATATACATAGCAATCAGTGATGGCAGTGATATCCCATCACTAGAAAGAGTAACGCCGAACACTGTGTTCGTATTTGACGTGTTGCTGTGGAGAAACAGGATCAAATACGGAAACATTTCTTTTTCAGTTGTCATATTGTGGTTGAGTCTTTAATTTGAGCCAAATGTGCACTGGAATTCTGAAGCAGTCGGTAAGGGATAAAGGAAACTTTATTATGCTTTCAAACAGGACAATACGAATTTAAAACGCATTTGAGCGACAGGTGATATAGCTGAAAATTCCTGGAGTTTCTTTTTAAAAAACAGTGCAGCAGTATTTAACTATGTTATTATATTGCATACCATGGATAAATTCACATGCATGTCAGGCATTCAGCCTGATAGTAGAGGAATGCAAACTCAGAAAATTCATCCTAATCTCGAAACAAAAATTGAAACTCAGAACAAAAATCTTAAACATCATCCCACAGTAATCCAAACGATCAACGAAGTTCGGAACACACAGGCTGTGAGAATTTCACCATTGAGTGATAGGGTCAAAAGTCTCAATGAGAACCCTAAACGTCATATGACAGAAATTCAAACCAGTACTAGGTGTGTTACATTGATCATGGAACGACAAAGAATACAATAAGCAGAGCCATCATGGCTCCCATGAATGCAGTAAACGCAGAGGTTCATGAAATTGGAAAAACGCTACAAGGTATAAAGAAAGACCTTATACACAGCTACTCTCAGAGAATGCAAATTGTATACTATCTCTATATCTGTTTAGTATGCAACAGCATCTACACAAAAAGTAAAGTAATCGGCGCACGGAAGGCTATTCAGCGCAAATTACGATTGCTGAAATTAGGACAGTTGGAACGAGATCATTCTCTCTCAGAAACGTTTAAATCTGTAACTGACACTCTTGAACAGCTCCATTGGGTGTCAGATGGAGACAGAAGAGGTGCAGAAGAAGAAGGATATACTATTACCGATTTCATTAAGCATCACAGTGATAGTGAGGTAGACAAAACATACAGGGTCGGCAGAGGTCAATGATATGTGATGGGTGACCGCCCTATAAGTTTAACCGACTATGCAGTACCGACTAGGGAAGTAGAATTTCATTGAGGCCAAGTTTCGTGGACGTAGTACTCGTAAAAAGTTTGAAACTCGACATTACATTCCGAATGACACAAAAAAGTTCGCTGAACTATTTTGTATGATTAAAGTGCATAGGAAAGGCAAAACTTCAGATAGATGAATAAAATTCTCGAACAGTAGTATGTAACCGAACTCGCAGACTCCATGTGTGACCGATTCGTAATAGTAATTAACAGTGTACGAACCGCGCGGAATCGTACTATTTTTGTAACGTAGTTGGGGAGGAAAATGCTCTTTAATTACGTACGCTTCTCCCTATATTCTTAATACAACTAAGTTTGTTTAAATAAATGAATTTACAGTGTCCAGAAAAACGCTCGTTCTTTTCTGAGAGGCGAAAGTTACGGCTGACGCGCGTCAACAAAAGCGAAATTTACTTTGGGGCGGGAGCGGCCATAGGCCGTAGCCGCTCAAAGAGTGCCACAAATAAAATAAATAAAAAAAGAAAACAGTTACCTCCCTGGCCTCGCTGCTGTTCGCTTCTCAAGCACAAAATACTGTCGCTAACTTACTCACTGAGTATGGATTTTACACTATCCGTTACTATTAATGTTATTACTGAAATTGAAGCACAATAAATAACAAACTTTTGACTGGTGCTACCTAATGGAATTTTGAGTGCAAGGTTATCCTTTACTTTGGGCTTCTTTCCAAAGCTTAATGTGGATGAAGGGGCTCAATTCTCAGTTATTGGTGGGACACACGAATTTCACACTCAGTAAGGCCTGCCTAGCATTAGATCCATTCGCACCGCTGTAACACACCACATTAGATACGAAACCGGTTCAGATCCACTGAAAAACTATTTCTAAGAAATTGTGTTTGGTCGCCAGCTCTGAAGGAGCAATTTCAAATCATTCTTTCAGTTACTATGACTTTTGACAGTGCCTTAAATGGCTTTAATTACTTTCAACTAAAGTGAACTTACTCTGAACATTGTGGTAGCAAACTGAGAAATTCTTTGGCCAATTGGTGGCAGCCATCTTTACTTTTAGCAAAATTTACAAAAAGTGCACTTTTTTTTAAGGAAAGCAACTTTAGATCTGGAACGCTAAACTTAATCAAATTTGACTTTAAGTGACTTTAACAATGTGACCATAGATTCTTAGTTACATCGTAATTAATCAACTCTTCTGAAAAACTATTTTTTTATGAACTGTGAAGCAGTCATAACATGGAAGATTTCAGTTATTGTGCGTTTTGCACATCTTTTAAAACAAACAAATTTACTTTAACACACAAGTGATTTTTACTCGAAAATGACAAGGAAAAATGGAAATGGTGATGAGTTGGTAGTAAAGATTTTCATAAATGCGTTTAACAAGTATCTATTCTGTTTCATACCAAAACTTTGACTGTAACACCCCACATACACTCTGAGGTGGAAATGTTAATTAAATGTTTCTTGCCTTGAGCAGCTTTTCGGTGGTTGAACAGTGCTTCCTGCAGAATACTTTCGATTGGCTCTTCAAGTCTCCAGTGATGGAATTAATATATGATAATTACGCAACCTGAGGTAGCCATCTCCATTTGTTGATGTGTCGGCTGGATTCTATCATATAAAACAGTCAGATACTCTTGCTTTCCGAATTTAAAATTCTGGAGACGGTTTTAGAACATAAATGTCGCTGCCGCACGAATATTGGTTGCACTTTTTACACATTAATAGCACTTTTTGAGCCATACATCGGCTGGTATGATACATCACGACTTACACACTGTGAAGACTCCACCGTAATTAACTTGGTTTCCGTATTTTTTCCCCCTTTGCCCATCTCTCGCCAAGGTCATCCACACAACCGTGCATATAAAACCTAAAGTGCATTCCCTATTTGTTTACTTTAAGTACGTTTAAATGAATTACAATTTAAATAACTCAGACGTTGTTACAGTCAGTACAACTATTACAACGTATTATCATAACATTTTTAGTTCCATTAATTATTAACTCTTTTGTAATTTCTGTTTCTATGTTCAAAGAACGTATTCAAAAAATATACTACTTTCTCATTCAGATTCTACTTACATTAATCTTCAGTACAATATATCGATACTTCAATATTTTAGTGCAAATAGAGCAAAGTTTTTAAAAAATTAAAAATTTTTATTTAACAGTGACATCACAAGTAAATACCAAAATATTATTAAACCCGATGTGTGGTTTCGCTTGGTCTGTTTGGCATACCTCTAAAAGGCTCGAAGTCCGAGCCCTAATGACCTACAGGAAAGGGAAGCTCGCCATAAGATCATGTAAACTTGCGGAAAACAATGAAATTCTACAGATGAAGTCTTACTGAAGGCAAACTACAAGCGGTGGCCGGATTAAGCATGTAAGTATGAATACCACACCTCCCTGTGATATATTAGTGATAGGCCTCATCTAACTACAAAAGGAAATCAATGATTACTAACACGATTTGGTTTATTTCCACGAGACACTGACCAAATGACTTGCCCCTGAATTAAGAATGTAACCACTTAATAAGTGGACAAAAGGTTATAATTATGAAATATAGTTTTCACAGAGGTGGGTGGATACATGGAAGCATAACATGAAACTATAATGTGGATATGACCCAAGTCTAAAGTCTTTTAGTCTCTACAGACCTTGGCCATTGTTCCCATCAAAAAATATCTAAATTTTGTGAATCCCAGACAACTACCAGTGCCTATAGTTCACTCGCTGAGTAGTTTGCCTCTGCTTTATTTAAACGCTATCGCTTGTTTACATGTTACGCCATCTTGTAACACCTTTTGGAAAATATGTATCCCAAGACTATTATGTGATGCATCCATGGACATGCAAAATTCCTCACCCAAATCAGAATGGAGCGGAAGTGGAGCCTCCACTAAAGCTTCATTAAGCTGTACAAACCCTCACTGCTCTACTCCATGCTACTTTCTTGCCTGTTAGTTGGTACACATGAGTGTCTCTTTTATGAAACTTTTTCAGAAGTTAATCAGCCCCAGAAAGGCATGTAAATGCCTCTAGATTCTCAGTACTGTGTAATTTTCTACAGCCTCGAGTTTTGTTGGATACGATGCGATACAATGCGTAGGGAGTACATGTCCATGGAATCTTACCTCCTTATGTCTGAACTCCTACTCCATTAGGTTGACTATAATTCCCTTATCCTTGAAACTGCTAAGAAACTGATCCAGAACAGCGTTATGTTTCTCCCACGTCTCCTCTGCGGTAAGTATGTCATCGACGTTCAAAGTCACTCTGTCTCTTAGTGTTTATGGGATCATGGAACACAGCCCACCTAATAAAAGTAGCTGATGACACATTTAAACCAACTCTTCCTTAACTGGTAACACGGTCCACAACATAAAAATGCCCTGTATTGTCGACATGCAGGGTGCAGTTCAAAGTACCAGCTCACGGATCAGTTGATGTTAATACATGCACTCCATGATCATGTTGATCTGTCATGAGCATAACACCAACCGAACAGATCCGTCTTTTTTAATAACACACAGTAGAGCGTTGTTCCATGACCCGACTGTTTCCTCAATAATACCTTCCTGTAGCATGTCCTGTATCTCCTTGTGCACCTTCTCCTTAAATTCCAGTGGACATTGATGGGGTTTCAGGAAAAATTTTCGGTGTTCCTTTACTTTAAACTCGTATTGGAAAGTCCGTATTCTTCCTGGTGCATCAGAAAAAAATGCGTGAATGCACGTGAAGAGCCCTTCCTAATTCCTTCTTCGCATTTGGGGATTCAGTATGCTGAAGTTTCTCAACAGTCTCATCCTCTAAGTTCCGTGGTTCATCGTCCCCAGACCTATAAGTTTCAGACCTACGTAATTTGGTCCTCTGTCCCTACTTGTATAATTATTAAGAAGCAAGGTCACTCCGTAGCACACAAGTCTTACCATAGTAGTTCTATATACACTCCTGGAAAATGAAATAAGAACACCGTGAATTCATTGTCCCAGGAAGGGGAAACTTTATTGACACATTCCTGGGGTCAGATACATCACATGATCACACTGACAGAACCACAGGCACATAGACACAGGCAACAGAGCATGCACAATGTCGGCACTAGTACAGTGTATATCCACCTTTCGCAGCAATGCAGGCTGCTATTCTCCCATGGAGACGATCGTAGAGATGCTGGATGTAGTCCTGTGGAACGGCTTGCCATGCCATTTCCACCTGGCGCCTCAGTTGGACCAGCGTTCGTGCTGGACGTGCAGACCGCGTGAGACGACGCTTCATCCAGTCCCAAACATGCTCAATGGGGGACAGATCCGGAGATCTTGCTGGCCAGGGTAGTTGACTTACACCTTCTAGAGCACGTTGGGTGGCACGGGATACATGCGGACGTGCATTGTCCTGTTGGAACAGCAAGTTCCCTTGCCGGTCTAGGAATGGTAGAACGATGGGTTCGATGACGGTTTGGATGTACCGTGCACTATTCAGTGTCCCCTCGACGATCACCAGTGGTGTACGGCCAGTGTAGGAGATCGCTCCCCACACCATGATGCCGGGTGTTGGCCCTGTGTGCCTCGGTCGTATGCAGTCCTGATTGTGGCGCTCACCTGCACGGCGCCAAACACGCATACGACCATCATTGGCACCAAGGCAGAAGCGACTCTCATCGCTGAAGACGACACGTCTCCATTCGTCCCTCCATTCACGCCTGTCGCGACACCACTGGAGGCGGGCTGCACGATGTTGGGGCGTGAGCGGAAGACGGCCTAACGGTGTGCGGGACCGTAGCCCAGCTTCATGGAGACGGTTGCGAATGGTCCTCGCCGATACCCCAGGAGCAACAGTGTCTCTAATTTACTGGGAAGTGGCGGTGCGGTCCCCTACGGCACTGCGTAGGATCCTACGGTCTTGGCGTGCATCCGTGCGTCGCTGCGGTCCGGTCCCAGGTCGACGGGCACGTGCACCTTCCGCCGACCACTGGCGACAACATCGATGTACTGTGGAGACCTCACGCCCCATGTGTTGAGCAATTCGGCGGTACGTCCACCCGGCCTCCCGCATGCCCACTATACGCCCTCGCTCAAAGTCCGTCAACTGCACATACGGTTCACGTCCACGCTGTCGCGGCATGCTACCAGTGTTAAAGACTGCGATGGAGCTCCGTATGCCACGGCAAACTGGCTGACACTGACGGCGGCGGTGCACAAATGCTGCGCAGCTAGCGCCATTCGACGGCCAACACCGCGGTTCCTGGTGTGTCCGCTGTGCCATGCGTGTGATCATTGCTTGTACAGCCCTCTCGCAGTGTCCGTAGCAAGTATGGTGGGTCTGACACACCGGTGTCAATGTGTTCTTTTTTCCATTTCCAGGAGTGTATTAAACGCACCACCATCTCGTTCTTGTGCGTAATATATAGGCCTAGTATGGCTTTGACTGTTAGCCCTTGGATCACTATAAACTGCACTCTGAATTTGTGAACCCACCTGGTGTCAGCGTTGACTTGTTTCTTGGTTTCTGCAGTTTTGGCGGGAACAGCACTACGAATCTTCACGTCTTTCTCCTTTAGAACTGGTCAGTGCCGTTTTCTTTCACAGACATCATACACACATTTATTCAAAACCGATATCTCGCTTCCAGCGTCCAAAATACTTTGTGACATCCTATCGTCTATTTATCTGTTAACTATGGAGCAGCTAATATTAATTTCCTCTTATTCCACTCCTAACAGAATTTGTCGAATATCTGTTTTCTTTGTGTTCAGGCGAATGATTTACATTACTGATTGCTAGTCAGTCACACCTCTCGTTATTTCTTTCGTCGGTATTCCTCTAGTCATGCCTTGAATCTGAGTTGCGTATTTCAATGATTTCCGCACCCTATCATCTCTGATCATCATGTCCTCCACAATTTCGTCTCTTCTGAACTCTGTTACGTAATTTTGTTTGGTAGATCCGTACTATTTCTTCATTTGTTCCTGCTCAAACAGCATTAGACTACGGAACTGCGATTCTGTGTAAGGCTCCGTCATTAAAATGTCTGACATGCTTCTGCTTCTCTTGCATCCAAATTTCTTGCAGAAACGCCTGCTTAAAATGCTTCGTAAGTCTTACGCTTTGCCACAATCACGCACATCATGGCAGTTGCCTCTTGCCGAAGATGAGCGCAAATGAAATTGATTTTATAATCTGCAAACTATGGCTTCGGAAGTCAGTGCTGGAACTGATTGATCCAAATTTTGGAATGCAAAGTCTGCCTGGGAACGACATGTACTTCTGTAGAGAAACAAGACATTTCTAATTTAGTTCCCTTCGACGTCCTGATAAATTATTTCTACCATCACAGCTGATTGTACAGTTCCAGGTGGCAGAGACTGTCTATTAGCTGACATAATTCCTCCTCCTTCTTCCGCCTCTCTTCTTCACCCATCAACATCTTCCTAATCCACGTACTATTTGTTGAACAACTGCAACACTGTCTCTCCTTCAACAGTTCTACCAGCACTTCATGACAGCGACCGCTAATGTCAGCCCGTATTTCATTAAATTGGAACAACGCTCTTACTTCCTCCCGATCTTTCAAGTTTCCATGAGCAGTCCTATCTGAACCCACATCACCACGTTATGACAACTGCATTACCTATTTCTCCACTTGTGATACGTCGTTCGTGACTTCGTCCTCCACGAATGATATTAGCATTTTTGCGCAATTCATCGACTGTGCCTTCATTTATTGAGTTATAGTGTTCAGTTTACTATCGCAAGAGCTGACTTGTTCCACAATTAATTGTTTCGTCTTCCTTAATTTCTTCCCTGACCTTTTTATCTATTCTTACGATCTTTTCATCGTATCCTTGTACATGACTCATTAAATGCTGTTCTCAAAATGGTTCAGATGGCTCTGAGCACTATGTTACTCAACATCTGAGGTCATCAGTCCCCTGGAACTTAGAACTACTTAAACGTAACTAACCTAAGGACACCACACACATCTATGACCGAGGCAGGATTCGCGGTTCCAGACTGAAGCGCCTAGAACTGCTGTTCTGATCTCTTGAAATGGACTCTTTGGATTTGTAACTGCACATCATTCTTCACATCCTGCTGTTTGTTAATTAATGGCTGAGCCGTAAAATTCTCCTCTGACTTTTTAAAACATAATTCCGCCTTTTTGTAGCCTCATCAGATATGTTACTACCCTCTTCCGTCCTTTTAAAACGGCCATTCGCCTCTTTCTGCTGCTCTTCCGTCTTTTTTAACATCCTAGGGTGCTGTTTCAATTAATAATGAGTGTAGATCAAAATGTGGTCATGAAGAAGGAGTTGGCGCGCGATCAATAACGCTCTGTGTCACATCCTTGGATACAGTCACTACGGATTCGTCCATTTCCTGGGACTTCGTCAATTCTCCTCCCATAACAGCTCAGCTTCAGACTGTTCCTCATCACTTGGCAAGTTGTTTAATTCACTATCCGTTGTTACTGATCCTTCCAAATTACTCTCTCGACTTTCCCTAGTCTCAGTACCCTGTGAACTGTCTCGTTCAACTTTCACGTTAAGTTCACAGTTTAAAAGTTTCAGATGGGCTCGCTTCTTCCCTATCAATTGCACTCACCTTTTCTAAACTATGAGCACAGGCATGAGTTAACCTTAGCATAACCAAACACCATTGCAAAAGAAACGCCTCCCCTTAATAATCAGATTCCTAAGCTAGACACACCATGAAACACAATCCTACTAAAACCACAAATACATGCAAATATTTTCTCCAAAATGGCAACGTCAAAACCCTGGAGAACGATGGGATTTACTCACCAGCCTTTGCTGTAAGAGAAAACAAATTTATTACTACAGCACAAATAACTTATTTTTAGTTTAAAATCTTGAGGTTATTTTATTATTAAATTGATCATCTATAATTTTCCGGTTAAAATTCGATCAGTAAGCAAATCACTTGAGTAGTAAGATTTGTCGATCTTGAATTTCGACAACGTATCTCAGAGGGATCTATGGTTCAAAATCCCTGGCTAAGGGCCGATAAATTCACCATGGTGTACTCAGTAATGAAACAAAGCAGTAGGCTCTGCCAGAAATATCGAATCTTAGACAATGTGTCTAATAGTATATTTTAATACGGCAGTACGCCATCTTAGGCAATTTATAACACTTAAAACACTTGATGATGGCACTTTGAAGCCGAAATAATGACTGTGTAACTGTAAATGTAACACTGTAAATAAAAAACAGTCTAATGGCTGTACTGACTTTAAAGAAATATATCATGACTATGAAAAAATTATTATGTGCTTTCATCTTGCAAACAAGACTGGCAGCCTTTACCACTTCTGCTAGCAGCTCGAAACCAGAGATAATCTCTTCTGATCCAAAGTGACACACATTATTGGTACTGGCGTGAACAACCACCTGCAGTTGGCTGCACCCTGTGCTCTTCATGGCATCCAGGAGGACCTGTTCCACATCTGGAATGACTCCACCCGGTATGCACATGAAGTGCACATTGTTTTTCTTTTCCTTCTTGGCAGCATGTCCCTAAGGGGCCCCATAACGCGCCTAACGTTGGAGCTCGCAACTATCAATAACCCTACCCTCTGTGATTGTACGGATCTTGCAGACTGAGAGGTTTCCTCTGAAACAGGACAGGCGACAGCATCTGGCTCAGCGAAAGCGTCAGCCACAGACAGCGCCTGGAACCTGTTTGTCAGACAAACTGGGCAGGCCTTACGTGCGGCCGCCTGGGAAGCCTTTCGCTGCCTGCTACACCCTGGGGCGACCTCCCACTCGACCACAGGTGAGGGGTCAACCTCACTGCGAGCAGTAACTGGGCTCGCCACCGGTGAGGACCAATCGGAGGACTCTGACGTGCTGGACGTCTGTTGGATCCCCACGGTCGGCACACAACAGTGGTGCCCATCCACTGCAGCCTTAAGCTGTGTAACCGAAGCCATCACAGCCTGAAGTTGAGCGAGAAATGTCACAAACTCGGCTCGCATCCGCATACGACAATCACAGTCCCTGTCCATACTAAAGACATCAGCACGTGCTGCGCAACTCTACTGTAGACCCTGACGAAAATGCAGGAACTTTGTCTAATAAATCAGATTTATACGCAGAGATTCAAAAACCTAGCTACTGAAGCACTCAGGTGAAACTAAATAACTCGTCCCTGATCAGGAACTTGTAATATGTCACAAAATCGATTTACTTTCCAACGCAAATGAGAATGCGAGAACTGTGGCCATTAGATATTATATAAACACGCAGAAACACAAGAAACTAAACTTAAATCAATATTCTTGAATACACACAAGTGTCACTCAGTATAACTGCCCCAGTTCAGTATGTGAGTAAATTATACATCAGAGATATTTCTGCCACAAACCTTTTGCTTCGGCGATATTTAATAATAATGATGTGGTTAGGATTCTAATTCAACACCAAGATGCATTAACAGTTCCAAGCAACATTTTCCTAGGCTTAGAAGGAAAATTTATGGAAAAAGATAGAGTACCTACAGCAACAACACAACATACACATGATGCTTTGTCCGCAGCTCGGGGTCGTGCGGTAGCGTTCTCGCTTCCTACGCCCGGGTTCCCGGGTTCGATTCCCGGCGGGGTCAGGGATTTTCTCTGCCTCGTGATGACTGGGTGTTGTGTGATGTCCTTAGGTTAGTTAGGTTTAAGTAGTTCTAAGTTCTAGGGGACTGATGACCATAGATGTTAAGTCCCATAGTGCTCAGAGCCATTTGAACCACAAGATGCTTTTGCCTTTCTGTTTCAAAAAGTAAGATATAAACTGAATGGTATCGAGACTGACCATACTACAAACGTAGGAATCACATCAGCCCTTAAAACGTATGTTTCTGCATCAATACATGACTTGAATAGCTTAGAAAATACAGGAATGTTCATAGATGTATTGATAAGTAAATATAGTCACTTTAGTGTGTATTTACCATTCAAGATGTTTATGGGATACTTTGAAGATGTGAAATGTATTATGATGAATGTGAAGCGAGAACTAATTCTGGTATGAAGTACAGTGAATAATAATTCATACGTTCAGGAACAACAAGATGAACCTCAAAAGAGTAAAATTCTGAATGAGAAATTACTACTACCACTGAGTTTCCATACATGGGAGCTGTTTGAACATCCTGTTTAACGGACTACATCAAGCAGACACAGGCTATTGAAACAGCAATTCATTTAGAAACACCTTGATTCATTATACCATCACTGCAAACTGACAGGAAGGGGAACCTGAAATGGATTCAAGACTCTTCAACAGTTGTAAACTAACCAATGCTAAAATTTTCCTAATTCTAAGTTTTAACCATATGCTACCTTACTGCATGTACAGTCTACTGTTTGACATGCTTCCTTGCCATGAAAGCGATGTTGAATTCCAGTGCATGTTAAGATCAAAAGAATTCAAGGAACTGGCACCTATCACTGCAATATATTGCTCAGAGCATGTTGAAACTGTAAAATCAGGGCTGATGAAGTCCATGTAGGAGTTGAGTCATCAGAAAATTTCATTGAAGGCATCACAGCAGCGCTATATGGCTATGTTATTACAAAATTTGTGTGAGTTGTACAAACGTGCATCCAAGGCACTTCAGGACGACATCTCAAAATGTAAACCTTGTAGACGCTCACGGCTTCTACAATGAATGTGAATGGACTGTATTTAAGAATATTTGGTCGCATTTGTCACTTGCACAGTATTGTCCATGTTATCATGACTATCTCCACAAATGTTGCACCACCGGAACCACTCAGAGATTTGATGTGTGCCAAGACACGAAGAACTATATTATGGTTAATACATAATTACAGTGCAATACACTGGGATAATGCTGTGATGGCTTATGATGATGTGCTGACATCGCTTCGAACCTTCGATCACATAAACATGATCATGTACGTCAAAGGCAATGAAAAGGCATCATGGATATGTAACATTTACAACAACGCATTAACTTAGAACCTGGAGTCATACAATGGGCCATCTCTCTGGCATCCCAAGCAGATGTATGGAGAAGAAATAGTGTTATGTGTGCATCAGATTGTATAAAAATACTTTTAAGTCAGGCATCAAGTAAAAGATGTTTTAAGAAAGAGTTTATTTTTATTCAGTTCACCATAATTACATAATTACAGTGCAATACACTGGGATAATGCTGGGATGGTTTATAATGATATGCTGACATCGCTTCGAACCTTCGATCACATAAACATGATAATGTATGTCAAAGGCAATGAAAAGGCATAATGGATATGTAACATTTACAACAACTCATTAATTTAGAACCTAGAATCATAGAATGGCCCATCTCTCTGGCGTCCCAAGCAGATGTATGGAGAAGAAAATAGTGTTATGTGTGCATCAGATTGTATAAAAATACTTTTAAGTTGGGCATCAAGTAAAAGATGTTTTTAGAAAGAGTTTATTTTTATTCAGTTCACCATCCTCTGCTGGTCATATTGAGCTAGCTCCTCCTCCTGGACTGGTCAGTCTCTCACCAATGATACTCCTTCCCGCCCTTCCCCTCCCAGCTGGATTGAATAAGCAAGTGCCAACTTTTCCCCCTGACTAGCTGCTCTAATACTCCTGCATATTTGGGTAAGGATTTATATATTGTAAGTATGGATTTTCTTCCACATTCATCGTCTATGCTGCTCATCCAGTACAGAGGATATAATTTTAACAATGTCTTCTAGACATCTATAGAACCAGCAACAATCACATGGCACCTCCTCCTGTAGATCATTATATGCAGCATAACATGCAAACTCCCATGCAATTAAGTTATGAAATGAGTTACACTGCTCATATGCAAACCACACTTTCTTATTACCCTTTCTTTCATACTCATTAGTTTGACCTTAGAGCATATATATATATATATATATATATATATATATATATATATATATATACACCCCTGTTGTTCTTATTTACAATAACCTGTACCTTTATTCCCATGTTCAGTCATATATGGAGATAAAAGTTAACACTTTTCTTCTTCGCTTATTTACAATATATGTATACAAAACAGAAACAAATTAAATTTTTTCTGGTTTATTCACAATATGTTCAGAGATGCTTTAATAATAATGACTAGAAAATATTAAAGACGCACTTACAAGGGGACCCTACCTACTCATCAAAACCAATTTCATTGAAATGTATGGTATATGCAGATCCTGGACAAAAATGAAAGTGACAGAAATAGGAGCTCCAGACATACAAACATTCAGAAAAATAGCATATGGCGTGGGTTGGACGAGGCGTGAGCCAGGAGCCATTTACGTTAGTGTAGCTCCAGGCAGCAGCTGGAGCAGCGGAAAGAGTGTAGAAGAATAATCCAAGGGTCGTGGAGTCAAGTCCATGTATAGTAAATTTTTTATGTTCGATTTTCACATTACTTGCACTGCAGATATGCTGAAATATGAACAAAGCGTTCTTAAGGGTATTTTCGTCCTGTCTTTGTAACCCACATGGGTACAGTAAAATATGCTATAATTGTTTCTGGAGAAGTATTGCCAACACTTTACATAGGCTTACAAGAAAGTACAGGACCTTTTAGACTGAGGATTCAGGAAGCAACGGATGAATAGATGGCAAAATATAGGACTCTCGTCATTATTCCGTCAAAATCTGGGAACCTTTCAACAGCCTTACACAACAATTTTTGACTAATGTGATGAAGCCAAGGAAACTGTTAATTGACTCGTGGGAAGACAAACAAATTCACAGCTATGCGGCAAAACTGCGAAACTGGACAAGATGAAGAAGGATTCTGTAGAACAGTTTTTGATGTTGTTCAGCAACATTCATACAATAATTTTTAAATGAACACACCACTATTTAACTGTGTTATAGTTTATTTAATTATGACCCAGGTTTCAGCTTTTTATACCAAAGTAAACGTGTTTTTATTAAACATGACGTCCTCCCACTATTATTCACTGATCTTTTTACAAGATTATGATTGTACATTTGGCATTTTGTGGAGAGCGAATATTTTTCTTAATTTATGGGCAATTTTTAGCTTGATGTCGTGCAATATATGTTAATGTCATAAACTCAGTCACTTGAAAATGACATAAAAGGCTGAAACCTGGGTCATAATTAGAAAAAACAACAATACAGTCAAATGACGGTGTGTTCATTTAAAAAAATGATTCTGTAGAGTTTTAAAACAGCCATGTAATTGTAAAAATGCACCGCTTATAATGTGTGAAAGATACGCAAGAAAATAAATGCTTCCTCACTTTTACGATGCACATCACCCCAGCACGTGTAAATGATTAATTGTAAAATAACAAAAGTATCTAATTTTACATATGACATTTTTATGTACGCCTTACAGTTCCTTCAAGGAAATTTACTTCCAACCCCAAATTTTTCTTTGCCTCTCCTTTTTGTGCTTTTTATAGACAATATGTACAATATATTGAGCATTTGGAGGTCCCACTTCCTCCACTTTCATTTCTGGCCAAGCTCTCCATACACCATAAACATGGACGAAATTGGTGATGACAAGTAGGCGTGGATCCGTTGTAAAAAAAGAATCTATATAGTATCTTTCCCATGACAGTTCTTAAAAAGAGGCTACAATGTGAGAATGCTACCGCAGCCATGAAACTTCTTAAAGATGTCATTCGTCATTCATTTTTTGATATAGTCATCATTCTTTTTAGCAGCTGCAATGCCACATTTGTTTCAGTATTACAGAGACGATTTTTACGTGAGAAACGAAAAGTACTTTACGCTAACAACAATACTGACTGGGACGACTACAGCAGATGAAAAAACTACAATCTAAATACACAACATGCTTACACTATATAACCATAAACAGTGTGCAATAAACTCTGAAGTGTGCACAGGGCATATATACATTAAATACTCATACACACTCCCCCACACACCTTTTTACACTATTCTACACACAAAAACGAATTTTCACTTTATTTACATCAAATAAATACAACCAGTCTCTCTCCCTCTCTATCACCTCAGTGAATAGAATGAAGATACTAGGATTTCGATTTCTTTCCCACAAATGCCCCAGATATCGCTATGGCACAAGAGAGCAACTTTAGTTGTGACACAATGTGTGCCACAGGATCCCACTATTGAATGGTAATTTGGTGTACTATATGTGGAGAAGGAGGTAGAGAACCACAAACACCACCGAGAAGGCAGTCCAAGTAATCATCAATCGTGAGAGCCATTGAGGCAGAACACACACCTTTAACCCATCCTTGGGCGGCATGTATCACTGTTCAGCATGCATACATTTTCGATCTAAGTAATACGATCTCCACGTCTTTCTTTAGGCTGAAGCCCTTATTTTTTAAAATTTGTAATTTTCCCCCTCCTTCCTTCTTCCATCTGTTGTCCACATTAAACAACGCAAGTCCAAGTAATGAATAAGCAAAGTCTTTTATGAAGATTTGAGAGGAGCGAAGATTACAATAAACTTTCAAGTTTACTTAACATGTCATGTTGAGATGGCTCCAGTTCCTCTTTTCTAGGGGTCTGATTCTTGAAGCTGAAAATCTAACATCAGGCCCTCACGGTTGGTTTGAACTAAATAAATTGGAAGATTGTTGTTGGAAAATTTTTTATGTAAATATACTTTCCGCTGATTTTCTCGCATTTTAGTATATCACACAGTATTTTGATTTTTTACATTAACAAAGCCGAAATTAACATTGTTCGCACCTATTACACAAAAATACATCCGATCACATCAGAAGCAAGCTTACAAATCTCACACTCTATAGAAATGACAATATTCCAAAGGGTTTACAATTTTTCTTAAGAAACGAAAATTACCTGTAATTATATTACTAGTTTTCGTTACATTATTAATTTTGATTATTATTTCAAAAATGAATACAGAAATAAACGTAGTAAACAGTACAGGGATTCGTCATTAATAATAGAAACCTTATGTCTGCCAATAATTCGTAATTTCCAACGTTTCTAAAAAAATATTTTAACTGTGCATTCAGAACTAGTACTTATCGATTATAACATCGAAACTAAAATATTTTATAAAGTAAGTCCTTTTCATAAATTTTAGCTTGAAATATAACATACTGTGAATAAAATTATACGAAACTTTCACAAAAGCAACTGAGATAAAACTGACTTGTCCAAAATAGGAAAAAAATACTTGTATCGACAACTACTGTGGAGAAAAAGTTATGCTAGAGGAGGATATCCCGTTACAAGACGTTATGACAAAAAGATTACTGGCTACAAATTGAGACACGTCTGTTGCAATAACACCTTATTACTTCATGTGGATCGCAACACTACATCCAGTAGATGAACCTGTCGTTAACCATTTAAAGTAACTTCGGATATGTGAAATGGGTTTTCACAAACCCATAATGAAAGTGGTACATATTGAATTTGGATGGGTCTAATGCACACATACCAACATAAACAGGTATCCTAAACTCTACAGAAACATTAGCCATCTCCAAAGTGATGAATTCTTCATTGAAGAATATGGCCCGTTTAAAATTTGGCCTCGCACTATAATTCTTTGTGCCATAATGTCCCTCCCATTTCACTGTTACCTGAATTTCGCGGTGTTATCTGAGATGGGTTTTGACACAAATTGCATTGGTCATAGGTCCTGGCAGAGGTTCGAGTCCTCCCTCGGGCATGAATGAGTGTGTTTGTCTGTAGGATAATTTAGGTTAAGTAGTGTGAAAGCTTAGGGACTGATGACCTTAGCAGTTAAGTCCCATAAGATTTCACACACATTTGAACATTTTTTTGCATTGGTTGTAAGTTTAAAAAGTACTTTTTCTAAGTCACGTGTTGTGAAAGCCCTCATTTCCATATTAACATAAATTTGTTTCTTCAACCAGGGATACTGTGTGTGTCTGGAGTTTACTGGCGCTCAACGCCGAGATCATCAGCGCAACCAGGGATTGTGGTTGAAGGAAATAGCGTAAGCAGCTCCCCAACTTGATGCAATGACAGAGATTTCTGTAGTGCTTTATGTTTCAATTTTCATCCCCCAGTGTTGTCGTCAGGTTGGGTAGACAACCACTGCACAGTAAATCACTGTGTGTGTCATACAAACCATCAGAAAATGTAATGCCCACCTCCACTGCATATCCTGCAATAGAATATGCAGCCACATCTGAGAATTTATATGAGCTGGTGATTTCTTCATTGGACAGCAGCTGAAGCCCTCTAACTTGCAGAGATTGTCGGATGCTGTGCCTATGCAAATTGTTTACATCTATCGGTCGGAAGAGTTGAACTCTTTATTCATTTGTGGATAATTTCCTTGCCATGCCTATGGAGTCAATGGCGAAGTTCTCTGCGAATACTGCATTTGAGAAGTAACATCATTCGACATCCGTCAAAAGTTCGATGTTGAAAATGTTTTTTTCAATATTGTGTCCCACAAAATCCCTGGGATGGCGTAGAAAGCAGGATCCAGCGAGTATGTTCCCGTGCATATCCTCCGGAATTTCTGGGAAATATCCGCAACTAAGCATACTTGTGTCCATATCAAGTCTTGCATACTCCCCTAAGTTAGAGAAGTCGAATTCCTGCCAAACATTTACCACATGTCCATACGCTGCATCTATTATCGCATTGCCTGTAAGATCTGTAGTGAATATGGTTATATCAGTAAATGTGAGTTCGTTGAGTTTTTTAATAAACTCCAGACATTCGAATGGGAAGACCCTTTCTTCATCACGTGCTGAAGCTTTGCTTCATAGGGATGTGCATGTCCTTCTGATGCATTGTTTCAGCAAGTTTTTGAAGCAGTGCATGCATAAATCAAAGAGAGTCTAGGACCCACAGCCTAACGTTCATGATCATTTGTTCGGGAAATGAAATGTATTTTTCTGTCCTATCAGAAAAGACACTAACCCTGTCACTGCGAAAGCTGAAGTCAGCCAAGTGCTCAATGATGAAATGAGCATCGCATTCACTCAAATTGTGAAAGAAAAAGGGTATTTGTCATGACACTTGGTAGTTCAAGTTGCATGCATTGTGTGCTGCGCTGTAGAACTTGCCTATTAGACAGCAGTAACCCCTGCATGGAGTTTCCGCTTCTCTGTCTAATGGCAGCACGTAAATATGACAGTTAACTGCATACTTGTATAATTCGTCATTCTTCTGTGATTTGCTCACAGGAATGTTGGTGCAATAAATCACATCAACCTGCCTTGCAAGTTTTCGAGCTCCGATTTATTAAGATTTGAGTCATAGATGCATACATCTCAGGATGCGCCAGGTATTGTATGTGCCGCTCTGTAAAAGTACTTTGTGAGGCAGTGGGTCACCCTCACAACATATCACAGGAGTGAGAGGCACTGGAAATGAGCGTATACTACTCAAGGATAACGCTCCTGGTGGTCAAAGTTCTTGAATTATAAGAATTTATTTTCATTAGTCGGCATTTCATCGTGTACCACTTCTTATGTAGAACAGTCCAGCATATGCTTTGCTAATCGCTCACTTCAAGAATATGAGTTGAGACGTCTAGGGCAAATATGCGATTGCAAAGTAATGTTTACACAATTGAGAGGAAAGTAGGTGGGATGTATTCTAGATCAACACATAGTGCTGTCTCTCCACTTTGGAGAATAGCAACAAATGCTCATACTTCTCATTCTGACCCACTAGTGTGGAAAAGTAAAGGGGTCAGGCGACTTCTTACCCAAAATCTTTTCTTTTGATTTGTTTTCTTCTTCTTCATTCAGTCTGTAAATGTGAACTGATACACTTAGATTCTGGCACTTAAATTAGGTAGGTCCTGAAGTTTAATGCGGAAACAGATACTATCAGAGTCACAAAATCCACAAACAACATCCGTTTCGTATATACTTAGCTGATGTGCGTTTTTCATATACGAGTAATTTCTTCTAGAAATTAGGATTGACTACACATAGCAGTAGTGTTTAAGTTTTTTGACATTAATGCAGCCCTTTTTACCAGCTGTATCCTCTGGAAGTGGGATATAGGAGGACCCTTCATTAAATGGGTCAAAAATATTTGAGTGAATTTCCAATTGGAGTGTGTGGCTGAGTGCCTTATCAGTCCCTCTTTCCTGCATTTCAGAAAATTGGCCCAATGTGATTCTCGAACTAAAATCTCAGAACCATTCAGCACTTGAGGCACACTGCAATATCACACTGTTTTCTCCCCACGCATATATAATGGTTTCCTCTTCAAACCATTAGCACCTTGTTTTGAAATGTAACTCAATTCACAGCATAAAACTGCATTTCGCTTAATGGCAGGGTACTGCGAATCGTACATAATTTTGGGGAGCTCTCTTTTCAGAATGGGTAAACACTCGTTTAGGTAAAGGGCTGGGTCTCAGTAGCCAGCAGTGGAGTTATCAATAGAGGCATACAAGATCTTGTCATCAAATGCACCAGCAACCACTGAGTGTGAGTAATCTGATGCTGCCCTAAACTAGAAGGAAAGGCAAGGAAACTGCTGCTAGTCGATGGATGATCATTATAAGTAGTAGTGGATACTAATTATGATATTGATGTCCACAATGAATGTGATGATGATGACGGTGATGATGGACCATTCTGAGATGGGCTGGATGACAATGATGGGCTGGGCTGTGGTGAGCATGATGTTGGTGATCTGGGTTGCAATGAGACAAACCTACCTCCAGATTGTTCCAACATTCCTGTAGGGTGAAAGTAATGTATAAGTATTGTGTGTATGATATTTAGAAAAACACGATGGGCATATGCAAGCATAAATAATTTCGGTATTTACATCGAAAGTTGTCAGCATCAGTATTGCTCCACTGGGACCTTATCTCCCCATCAACAGGTTAGATTTCCAGTATCCTACTTATTATGGTCTTAAGCTCAGTATCTACATCCATTTCACTCATTTCTGTGTCATTATGAAGCACAACTAGACACAAAAATACCTTGTAAGCACTCTTTATATGAATTAGCACTTATTTATCTGCTCCTCCACAAACAGAGTTTATGAAAGAGAATGATATCATGGACTGTATTGCCAACTCGTCAGCCACCTCACTGCGCTCAATTTCCGTGGATGCAGCATCTACCTATTCACCCATCTCAATATCATTATCAGTAGTACCTATAAATGAAGAAATACATCTCATAAAGACTGAATGCAAGCTTAATTTATGACACTTTTATTTGAATTAGTGTTTACATATTCAACAGTATATAATTTTAGTACATCCCTATGAATTCACACTAGAGTATTGTACTGCCAAATGCATACTGGTATTTCCTTAAAACACCGCAGATGATGTTGTATAGCTATCATGTATAGATACACACACACACACACACACACACACACACGCACACACACACATACAGTACGTTTCAGATATATAACTCCAGTCTCATCACCACCCAAATGATGGCACATGCTCCCATCATTACAGTGAGTAGACTGATCACAAAAGCGTTTCATCTATATGCACACACAGTTTCAGAGAGACAGAATTATGTATTTCATCGTTCACAACTGGCTGAATAGCTTGTTTGGGATAGCTAATGGACTTGGCTCGGTAATAATACTCTCATGCATTGGCATATCTCTAACATCATTCAGCAGTCCACTGAAAATAAGGCGTTATGTCAGGTAATTATGGGTAAACAAAACTATTAACACAGACAGATATATGAAGATATGTATTTACGACTGTAATCTTCGTTAGTTAACGATGCAGATTCACTCATTCCAAGCCATCTGCCTCCCTGAGTGATGCCTGTTATATCTATTACAAGATCTTATGTTTCACCCCACGTCAATGGTGACAGTATGCTGCAATATGTAACAACAGAAAATAAAGCATCAATCATGTATATGCATGAAGGCACATGTACACACTCATACACACACACACACACACACACACACACACACACACACACACACAGGAAAGTACGTTTCAGATACATACCTCCAGTCTCGCCACTACCCAAATGATGCCACTTGCTCCTGTCATGACAGTGAGCAGACTGATCACAAAAGCGTTTCATAATTGCTTCAGTTATTGCTACTAACGGACAAAGTAACACATAAGCGAATCAGGACATGTAGCATGCCCTATTTATACCCTCAGGTGTTGGCTGGAGGTGGAAGACAGGATGAGTGTCCAACCACGCAGTGAGGTAATTAACCACTTTTTATCAACCGATATGAGAAGAGATGTGATTTGCAGCTGTCTTGAGAGATACTGAATAGATCCAGGTGGAGGGGGTAGGATGCACACACACCATGCCAATGAGATTATTATCTGCTATTTTTTTTTTTTCAAGTCATAGGAGACAAGAGAAGATGCTAGACAACAGTTTTTTACGATGCAAATACCAACTGGAGAGATCCATTATCTATTCAGTTGCAACAGACTCATTTGTGAGGAGGTGCCTTATCCTTTTGAATGCTGTCATTGTCTGGAGGCTTGATAGTAAGCAGGAAGCTGTACAATTTACTATGTCATCTTATCGCACTGAATATGGTCACTGTATGGTAGGTAGGATGTTTACTATGACGCGTCTGTTAGGGTGATGCATGTGTGAGGGACCACCATTTATTCAAGTGTAGAAAACTTCGGTTTATTGGTGGAATACTGGGGAAGCGCACTCAATCTACAAAGGAGACTGTTTGCAAATCATTCGTTAGACCAGTTCTAGAATATGGGGACCCATGGACCCATACCAGATAATCCTAACAGAGGATATTGAACATATAAAGAGAAGGGCAGCACGAATGGTCAGAGGTTTGTTTAATATCTGGGAGAGTTTCACAGAGATTTGGAAGGAACTGAACTGGAAGACTCTTGAAGGTAGATGTAAACTATCCTGAGAAAGTCTGTTAACAAAGTTTCAAGAACCAAGAATCAAGATGTAGATGTAGATAAGTAGATGTAGGACAACGCTCATTTAATTTTCCCACCATTAACATCTCGCCCAGTAGGAATAGAGAACTAGACGATGGGGTAGGGATGATGAGGGTAGATGGGGAATGGAGGGAGTGACCCTGGCAACAAAGCAGGCTTTGCTTGTACAAGCTGTGACTTCATAGAGTAAATAAAAATTTAGTACATCTGCTATATACACAACGTCAGACAGGTTTAGCAGCGTTAAAGTTTTCAGTGATGTCATGAAAAAAGTTTTTATACATCTCCTTTTCCAATTTGTCCCACAACTTTTAGTTTATCGCAAGCTTTCAGACTACTTCATTGCGTACACTGGCCTGTGTGGATTACACAGGTGAGCTTCTTCAAAATAACAGGCCATGCATTACTTTTCGTCTACACTCGCTGGATAAGTTGGCGTTATTGAGAAGTGTTGAAGAGATGCTACAAAATCTACCCTACTGAAGAGATGCTACAAAATCTACCCTACGATAACACCAGCTGGCTCGATCGATGGAACACATAGGAGCCTACGTTTTATGATATCAGCCAAATCGAGTCATGATGAATACGGAGGCATTGTCGAGGTGGTATAGATAACAGAGAGACAAACTCTGAAGAACTGTCGAGGCGGGATACTTTTACAGAGAGAGGACACAGTTAACCTGGCACGCAAACTATCTGTATTTTTTCACAAGTTGAGTACAACACACATTTGTTGAGTCAAGGTTTGACGAATATGGAGTCACGCAACCCACAGGTTTATGTAACCTGGCTATGAACGATAAAAGACACACTTCCTTTCCAAAAAGGTTAACAATAAAATCATGCTGCGTTTCTTAGATCATATGCAGGGTGTCTCCAAAAACAAACTTTAGGGACATGTTATACTAAAACAAGGAAAAAATGTCTAGTAAATAAGGGATCTAAAGCGTATACCTTAAGAGATATGAGCACTTGTTCGGTAGAAGAGATACGTTTCACACTAGCGAAGATGAGCAAGTGCTCATAGCTCTTAAAATATGCATTTTAGGCCCCACGTTTACTAGACATCTTTTTCTTGTTTGGGTCAATATTTCCTCTTACAAAAATATGGAGAGCAAAGGTCTTTCAGAAGAAGAAATCTGTTTCGTAGTATCGAAGGTGAATATTTTTTTACTTATTACTGTGTAATGGACCTGTCCCTAAAGTTTCTCGGTGTTTTTTGGGACATTCTGCTAATACATGCTGTCTAGGTATAGTTTCAGAAACTGGCTGAGACCTTTCTCTGGCTGAAATCAATAATAATGCTTAACTATGGGCTACGTATAATGTATTTTTGCTCATGAATATATGGATTGGTGGCAGAAATTTTCTGAAATCACGCTACTCGATATTTCGATAGTTCTGCAAGTCAGATTAAAGTTTAAGGCAAAACGATAAGGAACAAAAACTTTAAATACAGTGAGTGTGTCAGCATTTTAATATAATAAATTGTGAAGAATAAGGAAGGCTATTTACATATGGAAATGCACGTACGTCTGCTCGTGGGTGTAAAAAGTATGTCAGGGAACACATTATCAGTACTCTTTACACTAGTATATTGTCCCCACGTTTACATGGGTCGCAGTGTTCCAGTGCACACTATTCCAGTTGGAGCTTTCAATCGATATCGATATGCTGCTATTCTTTGAGCGAGATAATAGTGGGGGACTTAGACAATGTCTGCCTAATGTCAAAACTCATAGCCAACGAACGATAGATCGTTTTATCCGGCGATCCTTGAAAGCTAGATTTTGAATTTGTATATCAAGAATTAGCATGAGTCTCCGATGCAGCACTCCCTATTTGTTGGAGATTTACAATGAGTGTCTCATGATTAACTTAATGGCACATTCTTCCGAGTGTTCCACGTGATCCTGATCTAAAATGTGACTCGCAGGTAGACTTGACGTGTCCTGATGGTTTGGTTGACGATCACAGTGATTTGCTGCTTAGTGTAGAACACGAAGTTCCGAAACGTGATTCCCTGCGCAAATTTTTGATGAGACAGGGCGATAAAAAAAGTGCATTCAGCACGTTATATGATCGTTGAGCAGTATACCGATTTGGGAATGAAGTTATTGAAATCCACCGAACATTGAAACTGAAGCTTACCTTGGCTGAGATGGTATGTTGAATTCAACACTGCGAAAAGCTCGTCTGTGGTGGGTAATTCTGAAGGAAGAAAGATTAGAGTTAACCTTCTGTCCAAAATGAGGTCATTAGAGACAGAACGCAAGCTCGGATGAAGGAAGCACTGGGAAGGTAATCAGCAATGCCTGGTCAAAGGAACCATCCCAGCATTTGCCTTGACTTACGGAAATCACTGGAAAACTTATTCAGGATGTCCGGACGCAGACTTGAACCGTCGCCCACCCAAACGAGAGTCCAGAGTGCTGACCACTGCACCACATCACTCCCTGTGTATAATTTTAAGAGATATTTCTAAAAAAATGATTAATGGAATTTTGAGAAAAATACTGGAAAATAGTACAAAACATCTTGACATTCAATCGGTCATCTATTTGGAGGGAGCTTATGAAGTGAGCATAATAACCACCAAACAAAATTCCAGATAGGCTACTATTTTTACCGTGTTGTCGAAGGTTAAATTATTGTGCATGAAACCGATTCATGTATGGATAAGAGCATTCCAAATTTAACACGTACCAAGTGTGCAAAGACTTATTTTATAAAAACGCATTACTTTGGCTGGGTACTGTCAGCTTCATCTACCGGGTAAAGAGTTGCTATTCATTCCAGATGATAATGCAACACGCCAAAGCATTTGACATATTTAGATATGCGCCTCTGTTACTTGGCTGATGAAAGACGAGGCAAATGGACTGCAGGTTGTGGAGTTATAAATAATATGGTGTAAAATTTACATTTCACGAACAAGATGATAGCAACTCTGAAACGGACTAAGGTGTTGTACTATTTGTTCATTGTATCACATGGGCTAGAAGATTATCTGACGTCCATGCGTAGTGAAGAAGATAATGCGACTTCACAGACCTATCTCCTTGTAAGGTGTCAGGCAAATCCAACACCTTCCATGAAAACCCTGACACGATAAGCAAATCCAGCAGTATGTCACATAGCTCCGAATAAATCGTGACATTAAATTAACCAAATTAATACGAGTAACGAGTGAGCAAATGGAATACCACAGACTAACACAAGAATGCCTAAATGCATGTCATACCTTCCCACCGTGAGACAGACACAGTTCCGAGGGGAGAAACGAGAACAGAAGCCGAGAGCAGAACCGTGTTAAGCTAGAAGGCCCTACGATAAGGGACGGACACCCACGTTGCCAGCCAACCGCCAGGAGCACCCCCAGTCCATGTTAAAAGGTAGAGCCCTCCAGAAGAACAGTATAGATCTTATGATAACACTAAAAGGGCCACACCAGCTGCAAGTTTTAGCGTGAGACTTTTTCGCGTCTCTGTTATGTTGCAAACGTTAAAAACATTAGCCCACCACGAAAAGTATAACGTTTCTCATTGGATAGACAGAAGTTTTGTAGGCCGAGCTTAAGGTTAACATTGAGACCCTGATTGGTCAGATGAAAACACAGCCAGATAGTTTTTTTTAATCCAACTTCGGTAAATTGTAGTAAGGAGAAGTTAGGAGAGAGTTGCTTCCGAGACGGCGAGCTGTATGGAGCTGCGCCGCCCGCCGCCCCCTGACACTGCCTAACCAACGACAAGGTAATGAATGCAAGTGATGCCGCATAACAGCGCATACAGCTTCACTAAGAACTGCAGAAGTTTCATCTGTTACACCCCCTTTTTGCGTAATACTAGTGTCAATCGTCAATTAAATCTCATGGTATTCATATTTGCTACTTGAAGTAAACATGTGAAACGCGATGATTTTTCTGTTATATAATTTTTGAGAAGCCACATCAGCCACTGTAATTTACAAGTTAGATAAGTAACTAAATATAATTGAGGGTCACTGTAGACCATTTTGATAGTTTTCTCTTTTGTGAAACTTAATTTAAACCTATATTATAGATGTGATATGGCATAGGTCATCCTTCAATCCAGTGTAGGACTTAGAAACCCACTCAGGGAATATTTGTTCACATTTTTGTTGAACGCAGTTGGTTTTTATCATCCTGTATTAAAATATTTCCTTTTATCAATAGTGCAATTTATAAACAGTGTTTTGTGAGTAGAATAAAATTTCCAATGGTAAACTTAACTGCTTTTTCGACGTTATTTTACCAGCTAACTAAAAATAGGAAAGCCTTGAACCTGTTCCACTAAATTTAGTTAGTATTAAGATTCTTTTACAGGGAGTGCAGTGGAGCTGATGCTGAAATCATTAAGTATTTTGTTATATCATCGCTAGTCTCACTGAACTCTTTTGAACTCTACATGTCGTGTGTGGTCTGGCGTCTCCTTACCAGCAACAGGTCCCAGGTTCAAACTAGTCAATTCCCTAAAAAACACGCTCAGAACGTCGTTGCGCGAAAGTGGCAGGGAGACACGACTTGGAACAAACAGACACCACGCAGAATGCTAGATCCTCTCTAAATATCAAGTAGCCCAAACACTGAAAAGGAAGAGAAACGAGAGAAAAGCCGAAATACTGAATCCAGTATTCCAAAATCGTTTCACTACAGAGGGTCATAGTGCACTTTTGTTTCTCAGTCATCACGGGAGTATCAGTAATATGTACATGGTGATTCAGGCTCACTTTGTTTGTGCGCCAAAAAGTTTTAGATTGATAGTGTTGAAACAGCAATCAGCCACAAATTTATTTTAAGTTCCTTTATTCAAAAGATATCATTACTGGTTTAGAATCATTATAATTCATATTCAGACAGCTTTCATTAAAACATGTGGTGCGTTTTTTTATTGATTAGTTGTCGTGAAATGTCTGTCTGGAGTATTTGTTCTTATAGTTTTCGTCCAACAAATGATGTTCACAATTTTCACTACATTCTAATCGTTACACACATAAATTTGTATCACTGAGCACTTTAGATTAGTCACAGAATACATTTCTAACATGTATCACATGTTTTAATAGATACAAAGTGAATCACATGTTTTCATACATACCCATGATGTCACAATCAAAGAAGGTAACAGCCATGCTCCACTATCTATCACGTGACAAGCCATACCCCCTCCTATTCTCCAGCGAAGATAAGATTTCTATTAACAGTCGATTTTATTCATCATTGTTCCAGCATATCGACGAGCGCCGCCATGAACACGAAGATCGCAGGAGCAAAGAAGGCGGTGAGACGACTTCAGCCAATAGTCCGTTGACAAGAATCGCACCACGACAGGAGCGCCCTCTAGCCGAAGAGAATATAAGTGCCCCTCCTGCCAGCCTCGGCCAGACAGTATTAGGACAGTACCAGACTGGGACTCACAGACCAGCACAGTTATAGACCCGCACTACGATAGCCGTTATTAGTGATCAGTGTCCACTGCGTACATGGACATTGTCTATAGCGAAGAACATTACTTGTTTGCATGTCGCCCATCGCTTGCAACACCGTTTCAAATTCAAAGTTAAGTATTATCAGTCTTGTTATTTGCAATAAAAACTATTAACGTGATTTACTTGATTTGCTAGCATTTCGAGAACGTAGCATCCTTTAGGCGACCTATACAAGACGAGTGGGCAGGACCCCACAATCATAATCGATGATTTTGGAAAACCTGCCACTGTGTCATTCACGTTTTGAATAACTATAGTAATTTAGTTATTAATTAAATCATTGTAATTATGCATAAATTAAATAAATCATAACATAGTATTTTAATTAGCATTAAAATGATATAACAATATAGCCCGAGAGCAGCCATCCAGGCAGCGCTTAAAAATATGTGAATGATTTGGATTTTTGCGCCTTGTTCAAAAGCATTTATCCGAAAAATTACTATAGGTGTGTATTTTGCAGGATTTATATGTGTAAAATACAAAGCAAAACACACATAGAAACTTTATAAAATATCGAACTGAACTTGAATTGTGTAAAATGGCGCCATGTAAAGAAAATATTGCTAATTATGATTTCATTCTTCACTGCAAAAGAATTATTTATGAGGGACATTTTACTGTCTCGCCAGTAAATTTTATCTCACATCTGTAAATTTCACTGGAACCTACATAGCATTTCTTATGGGGTGTTAGAACAAGTGTAAAGCATATGCTACATAAACAGTTAAAAAACGACATTCGCTTATGCGACGTAACTAACGAGCTACAAGCACGTAGTTTGCGAAGAAGAGTTTTACTTCAGCAAATATTCTGCAAAACTTGAAAATGCGAAATAAAATCAAATGTTGCTTTCTCCTCCTATTGCTTGTCGTCACTTCGATCTGAATATCGCGCTTGGTGTAAGGCCCAGTAGACCTCAATTTAATTGTTTCCCACATCTAAACTGTTCTACGATGGTTGTCAAGTGTCACAAACTTCTTTCCATGTCTAAAATGAATACAAAAATACGTCAGCGACGCAGAAAATGTGACCTGTGACGTACTACAATTTTACACTGACGAAAAAAAATCGCAATGTCAATAAGGAGCCGTGCGTCATAAACGAAAGTTGGTAGTCGTGTTTTTACGTCTGAAAGACGATGTGCATCAAATTTCGCACCAGCCGCATAAGAGGCGCTAATGGCGCCAATATGAGAATGCAAATCAAGTTTGCTTTAAATACAGACTGTAACGGTCTATTGAGATTGGATGTGGTGAGTTGATATTAGTTAAGAATGCCTTTAAGACGACAAAGACACAATTAGCAACATCTCACTGAGTTTTAACGAGGTCGCGTAATAAGGCTATGAGAGGTTGGATGTTCCTTCTGAGATAATGCAGACAGACTTGGCAGGAATGTAGGCACTATGCATGATTTTGCTGGTCGCTATGGTTACGAGAATGTACGGTCGCAAGAAGACCGGGTCCGAACGGTCCCGTGGCAACACCGAGACGGAAGACCGTCGTGTTCGGAGTACGATTCTGGCGCATCGTACTGCATCTGCATCTGCAATGTGAGCAGCAGTTAGCACCACAGTGATACAACCAACTGCCACAAATTGGTTACTTCAAAGATAGCTCCGAGCCAGACGCCCTTTTGTGTGCATCCCACTGGCCCCAAACCAGCATTTGCGACTTCAGTGACCCCAAGCGACAGCCCATTGAAAGGTAGGAGTGAGGTCTGTTGTGTTTTCTGATGAAAGCTCTTTCTGCCTCGAAGCCAGTGATGGCCAGTTGAGGTCCCGCAACCAACCTCTCTGTGTACTGGACGCACTGGAACTATACCTGGAGGTACGGTCTGGAATGCGATTTTTTTTGACAACAGGAGCACTCTCTTGGTTATCTCACGCTCGCAGACTGCAAATTTGTACTTCAATCTGTTGATTCGACCTGTTGTGCTGCCATTCACGAACAGCATTCCTGTGAGTGTTTTCCAACAGGGTACCGCTCGCTCACGTACCGCTGTTGTAACCCAACATGCTCTACAGAGTGTCGACGTATTGCCTTGGCCCGTTAGATCACCAGCTCTGTCTCCAATCGAGCACACATGAGACATCATCGGGTGACAACTCCCGCGTCATGCATAAAAACCGTCAACCGTCCGTGTTTTCGCCGACTAAGTGCAACAGGTACTGAACTCCACCTCACAAACTGTCATTCGGCACGTGTAGAAAACAATGCATGCACGTTTGCGTGCTTGCATTCAACATTCTGGCAGTTACACCGGTTATTAATGTACTAGCATTTCACATTTTCAATGGCTGATCTCACGCTTACATTACCGTGTGACTTGCAATTATAATCACTTAAACATGTTACCTAGGCAAATATATTCCAGAAATTATTTTTTGATGTTGCGATTTTTTTCCAGCAATGTACACTCCTGGAAACTGAAATAAGAACACCGTGAATTCATTGTCCCAGGAAGGGGAAACTTTATTGACACATTCCTGGGGTCAGATACATCACATGATCACACTGACAGAACCACAGGCACATAGACACAGGCAACAGAGCATGCACAATATCGGCACTAGTACAGTGTATATCCACCTTTCGCAGCAATGCAGGCTGCTATTCTCCCATGGAGACGATCGTAGAGATGCTGGATGTAGTCCTGTGGAACGGCTTGCCATGCCATTTCCACCTGGCGCCTCAGTTGGACCAGCGTTCGTGCTGGACGTGCAGACCGCGTGAGACGACGCTTCATCCAGTCCCAAACATGCTTAATGGGGGACAGATCCGGAGATCTTGCTGGCCAGGGTAGTTAACTTACACCTTCTAGAGCACGTTGGGTGGCACGGGATACATGCGGACGTGCATTGTCCTGTTGGAACAGCAAGTTTCCTTGCCGGTCTAGGAATGGTAGAACGATGGGTTCGATGACGGTTTGGATGTACCGTGCACTATTCAATGTCCCCTCGACGATCACCAGTGGTGTACGGCCAGTGTAGGAGATCGCTCCCCACACCATGATGCTGGGTGTTGGCCCTGTGTGCCTCGGTCGTATGCAGTCCTGATTGTGGCGCTCACCTGCACGGCGCCAAACACGCATACGACCATCATTGGCACCAAGGCAGAAGCGACTCTCATCGCTGAAGACGACACGTCTCCATTCGTCCCTCCATTCACGCCTGTCGCGACACCACTGGAGGCGGGCTGCACGATGTTGGGGCGTGAGCGGAAGACGGCCTAACGGTGTGCGGGACCGTAGCCCAGCTTCATGGAGACGGTTGCGAATGGTCCTCGCCGATACCCCAGGAGCAACAGTGTCCCTAATTTGCTGGGAAGTGGCGGTGCGGTCCCCTACGGCACTGCGTAGGATCCTACGGTCTTGGCGTGCATCCGTGCGTCGCTGCGGTCCGGTCCCAGGTCGACGGGCACGTGCACCTTCCGCCGACCACTGGCGACAACATCGATGTACTGTGGAGACCTCACGCCCCACGTGTTGAGCAATTCGGCGGTACGTCCACCCGGCCTCCCGCATGCCCACTATACGCCCTCGCTCAAAGTCCGTCAACTGCACATATGGTTCACGTCCACGCTGTCGTGGCAGGCTACCAGTGTTAAAGACTGCGATGGAGCTCCGTATGCCACGGCAAACTGGCTGACACTGACGGCGGCGGTGCACAAATGCTGCGCAGCTAGCGCCATTCGACGGCCAACACCGCGGTTCCTGGTGTGTCCACTGTGCCGTGCGTGTGATCATTGCTTGTACAGCCCTCTCGCAGTGTCCGGAGCAAGTATGGTGGGTCTGACACACCGGTGTCAATGTGTTCTTTTTTCCATTTCCAGGAGTGTATATTCCACACTCACGCGCACACACACACACACACACACACACACACACAAATTCAGATCGCTCAGATGCTTTTGAGCAGAACCAAGCTCCCTGCCGTGGATAAATCCTGTGATTTCGTTTTAAAGTCCTCTAAAATACTGCAGTGCTGTTCATTTAAATTATGCTTAGTCGTAATTACTTAAGTCACTTAATTGTTAGTTAAATTATTTAAATCATGAATGAGACATTTGCAGGCTTTCCAAAACCATCGATTATGATGAAATTCATAGACAGTTAGTACAATGGTGATATTCACTGGACAGGAGGAGAGGGAAGATGGAGGAGAGAGGTTACAAACCACACACGCCACCATGGATTGTTTTCTGATTTTTAAATTCTTGCACGTTTTAAATTTCTCGCCGTTCGCCACCTTGGACTGTTTAATTGTACATAGAAAAATTGCAACACCGTTACTGTGGTACCAAGTAACGGAGGAAACTTGAACCGTGAGCCAGAACATATGTAATTAATAACATCGAATTTACATACTTTGATATAAGTCTATGCGCAATAGAAACTGGACTAAAAGGGGTCAATAGGAGAAAAGCATCTGGCCTGATGCGCTTGATATCTGTAGAATTCTACCCAGTTTCTTCGAAATAACTTCTTCTCTTCTATCGCAATTTATCGTATATTGCTTCAGCAATGAATATTCCTTAACGAGAGCAGAAAGCGCAGATCATTCTCGTTTTCATGAGGGATCGTAGGACAGATGCAGATAATTATAAGTTAATGTCGATGGCGCCAATCTTTTGCAGAATTATATTACACGTTTTCTATTTACGGATCATGACTTCTTGGAGAACGGAAACCCTCTCTGTAAAAAAAAAAACACCGGTCTCCGCAAACTGAGATCTTGTGAAAAGTAAAAAAAGACTGAACCAAACTCCGCCCGAACAGGCCATGAAGTCCCAGCGGTACCGCCCGCCCGCCGTGTCATCCTCAGCCCACAGAAGTTACTGGACGCGGATATGGAGGAGCATGTGGTCAGCACATCGCTGTCCCGGCCGTCTTGTGAAGTGTTGCTCACTTTATTCGTCCATGAAGCCCTGAGCGCCGCAGGAAACATCCACGATAATGTTTTCAACTTCCGGAAAGCATCCAATTAAGTTCTGCAGTGTTGTCTGGTGAAGAAGACATGAACTTCGAGAATCAGACCAGATTTGTGACTGGATTTACTTTACTATGAATCACAATAAACTTACATAAAATATGTGAGATCTAATTCCATCATTAAACGAGAGTGAGGAAGGTACTGCAATTGCTGTTTCAATTATGGAATTAAACCCTGTACACATATTGAAAATGAGATCTCAGACATTATGGCAGACTCGTACTTTCAGTACTTGGAAAGAAAAACCTACCATTGGTATTCAGACGTGTGGGGTGGAAGTACCATCACGGATAATGTAATGTTTGAATACTCCATTAGTTGTGTAGCGCTTGACACAGTCATGGTGATTAATGGGCGTAACATTGCAGAACGATATGAAGTGGGACAAGCATGTAATGGCAGTTGTGGGGAATACGGATAGTCGTCTTCGGTTCATTGGTAGAATTTTGGGAACATGTGGTTCATCTGTAAAGGAGACCGCTTATAAAACACTAATACGACCTATCCTTGAGTACTGCTCGAGCGTTTGTGATCCCTATCAGGTCGGATTGAGGGAGGACATAGAAGCAATTCAGAGGCGGGCTGCTAGATTTGTTACTGGTAGGTTTGATCATCACGCGAGTGTTACGGAAATGCTCCAGGAACTCGGGTTGGCGTCTCTGGAGAAAAGGATGCGTTCTTTTCGTGAATCGCTACTGAGGAAATTTAGAGAACCAGCATTTGAGGCTGACTGAAGTACAATTTTACTGCCGCCAACTTATATTTCGCGGAAAGACCACGAAGATAAGATAAGAGAGATTAGGGCTCGTACAGAAGCATATAGGCAGTCATTTTTCCCTCGTTCTGTTTGGGAGTGGAACAGGTAGAGAAGATGCTACTTGTGTTACGAGGTACCCTCCGCCACGCACCGTACGGTGGATTGCGGAGTATGTATGTAGATGTAGATGTAGATAACGTGCCGGGGAAATTTTTGTCACTTAATTCGAATTTAACAAAAATTTATGAAAAACGCAAACAAGTGTAGGTGAAAAGTTATGAAAGAAAGTACCACTTCTGGACGCCGAGACCCGGATCCTGGTGCTGAAATTTACGCCGGAGGATCTCTGTACATTTCGGTGTTAAGTTCTTAAGCAGCTTAAAGATGATGCCTTCTCTAGAAATGCAGGTAGTCTTGTAGGTGATTACAGCCTCTTTCGGCACACGTACGAAGGTATGCGCAGATGGTAATGAGACAGAGTTGACGGCAGCGATGGGACATTACGTAAAACAAAAATGCAAGGTGACTGGTGGATGTTTTCATTCAGATCCTGCTGATTTAAACTAACCTTCACGGTGTTGCACCGCGGATAAAAACAATTGAAGTACGTGAGAGACGGCAGCGAATGACCATGCTAGACTCTTGTCTGGAAGCACCAAGGTTGTCCCTTCCTCTAGCTCCACGTGTTTTTTTCTGGACGGAGCGTTTCCGGGAGGATTCGTTTCATCAAAGCTGCGGTTCTTTTCTTGCTTGGTTTATGAAAATTAAGTTCTGTGTATAACGACACCCCTTCCAGATGTAATACACCGAATAACACGTCAACAGCGTTTCTGAACTGCTCTCTTAACTGCAGACTGAACTTTCGAGGAGAAAGAATCACTTTATCTTATATCTTTACGTTCACGGCTGATTTTTGTGTTTAAATACTTGAAGCATGTATCTCATTTTTCAAACAAAGAGCTGCAACTAACAAAGATTTCGTTGCCCGTCTAATAACATTCAGCGCCGCATAGATATCGAGGTGTCGTCCTCCAGATTTTGTGACAAAAACTCTGAAGAGGCATTGATAAAACGAGAACATTAACAACTGGACGGAACCTACAAAGTGACTGACATATTCTCAGATGGAGTACATATGAGGTGACCCTTTTTGGACTTCAGAGGCGTTTAACTTCCGAAAAGTGCTGGAAACAGACCGATCCGTTAACACTAAGCAATGAACTATTATTTACCTTCGTAACAAGAACTTACAGAATTTAATCTGTCATCACGGTAACGGTGATAAGGGTGAGCTGTGTGCTTATTAAGCGGGTTGGCCATAGTGACGCTCGATTTTGGAAGCGATATTCTTGATTTTTTTTGCAATAAAATAACAAACAAATTACAAAACGGACTTCATAGCTTTTTGTACAGCCCTAAGATTATATTATGTATTTTTAAGCACAAAACTTCCATCCAGAAGACTCCACACGACATTGACGAACGGCATTCGTGGAATGCGAGGATAGTTGTCGGGAGCTCTGATCACCAGATTTCAAACTAGAACAAAATTTCAAAAACTACTTTGAGACTGGTTCAAGTGGCTCTGAGCACTAAGGGACTTAACATCGGTGGTCATCAGTCCTCTAGAACTTAGAACTAATTAAACCTAACTAGCCTAAGGACATCACACACATCCATGCCCGAGGCAGGATTCGAACCTGCGACCGTAGCGGTCGCGCGGTTCCAGACTGTAGCGCCTAGACCCGCTCGGCCACCTCGGCCGGCTACTTTGAGGCTGATGACACTGTCTAACGTAGTACGTGGGACATTTAAAAAAGATGGTTTTCAACCTAGAAGAAAATTTCAGAAACTGCTTTGAAACTGATTATAAAGTCTAATGTAGTATAACGGGATATTTCAAAAATATGGTTTTTAACAAAAAGGCGACACTCTCAAATAAAAGCCAATTTTATCGACATAAAAGTCGTTATAAAAACGTGAACCAAAAATCTGAATTAAATATATCGCAAAAGTCCTACGTACTAAAGTAGAAAAAACGCCAACTCGCACTTTGAAAGGTATATTGTAACTGCATGTATGTTTCATGAGTTATAGCTCCTGTCAACATAAGAAATGTTTGGAAACAAGAAGCCTCTAAAGCTTCAACTTGCATTTTTAATATTGAAATGTAACAAACCCAATCGGCAAAGCCAGCGCCGTACAGTTGGCCTTCTTTCACTGATGTCGAAATTCATTTTACGAAATTATATCTATTAACCCGGTCTCGGATACTGACATACGGTCGGGAGAGCGGTGTGCTGACCACATGCCCCTCCATATCCGCATCCAGTGACGCCTGTGAGCTGAGGATGACACGGAGGCCGGTCAGTACCGTTGGGCCTTCATGGCCTGTTCGGGAGGAGTGTACAGTATACATCAATTAACCGGCTTCCGCTTAACAGTCGAGGCACTACTGGGATTCATTTTCGAACCTTTTCTATCCGCATAAATACGTTTGTTTGTCATTTTCTGGCAATCAGTTTAGTACCTATAAAAAAAAATGCGAAATGACAAGTTAAACAGATACGAGACAAACATGTGCTCTCAGATTGTTTGCCATAATTTAATCATGATACGAAGAGAAATCTTGTTGAAAATAGTGTTTAACTTGATACAAATGCCCTTGTGATACTATACGGAACTAACAGGACCTTTATTCCGTCGATAAGTAATCTACTATTACATCGATTGCATTCGAGCGCCGGATGCGCCAGACCCCCGTGCAGAAATCGCTGTTTAAACACATATGACGCACTTTATACGAATGGATCTTAAAAACAGACTCTCTAAGGAACATTTTAAGCCTATAAGAACTACAGGTTAAAAAAATTTCTACCCTGGTCTTACGCTTTAAGTATGTCTTTTTCACAAAAGTCCAAAACCCAAGCGAAGCGTAATTACAATGATAACCATGGTAATGTATTAGGAGAGGACGTGGCAACCCTGTCCGCCAATCAAACGGAAACCCATCCTAAAGAACCGATCCAAACGCTTAGCTTACTTTAAAAAAACACACACACACACCTGGGAAGGGAGAGATGAAAACTGAAAGACTTCCTCTCTTGACCTCCAAGAGTATTCTTTTGTCTTGCGGTGTCAGGTATTCGTCCCCTTAATTACAGCAACTATTCTATTATTTATCTAGAAACAGAATGAAATACTTTCTGTTGGGTGAATTTCTAAATTTGTCGGACTAGACTTTGATAGGCAGCATGTATTTTACGACTTATGTAATACTCATGTAAGCACTAGGTGTCATTGTATTTCCTACCGATATACATTGACCTTAAATCAATAAGAAACAACAGTAGTCAAACTTTTTTGCACAAGAGCCAATACCGACATTGTGGGGCTGCACCCCGGGTCGAATATGTACGGAGCTTATTATTAATTGACGACCTAAATAAGTTAGTATGTTACGAGCCCCCAATAGTCTAGCTTTAGTAAGGGCACGGTAACTTGGCCGCCGGCCTCCAAGCAATGGTCACCAAAAGTCGGCTCTATCTGAAACACTTCGTGTCGTATGTTATATGTTTCAGGTTCTGCCATCCTCAGCGAACCCAAAGCAGTGACACTGTAATTGCTTGAAGAAGTACTGTTATGTTCTCTCTGTGAGAGGATGATTAACTGACTAAATACAGTAACTAAACTCATATTTAAATCCCATATGCAAATGAGACACGATGTAACCTCCCTGCAGAAATAAAAGAAAAGTCTATGATAATGAAAACGTGCCAAATGTTGTCTTCCCACAAAAGTGAATAATAAAAATGAGCCAACCGTAACCTCCTTGCAAAATTAAAGAATAACAATGGCCCAAATGTAAACTCCACACAAAAATTAAGGAATGATAATTGATCGTAAAACCCACAATAATATTAATTAAATAATGAACCATGAACTGAATGTAATAACTCAACAGCAATAATTAAACCTGACAAATTTTATAAGGACAGCAGCGCTGACCTACGGCCCTGTGAAATAATTAAACCAAATTTCTTACCTCAGTAAAACAGCATCTATATCTGCTCTTATTTTCCAGCACAGCTCCGTGCAATGCTTGCCTGTATTTAAGTTTGATTGTTGGAGGGAATGCATAGGATATATTATTTAACTTGAAATGAATCTTTTTCTTTAAAAGAGTTACTTTATAGAAAAATTATTATTGGAGCATTTTTTGAACAAATTAATTACAATTAACATACGTTATTAGCTGAGCGCAATGCTGCTTCATTACCTTCTACAATAATACACATCGTCCACCACAATCCTGACCAGATTCGGAAGAACAGCACGCCGTCGACGCATGCCGACGCCCGCTCAGTACAACCATCCACTCGCTACTCACTACTATACCAGACTGAGAACTACTATCCAACTGTCGACTCGCGAGGTCAAGCGCAGACTAGCAACGATAAATAACTCTCTGGTCAGAGATTCTGTCATGCCTCGCCATCGCTGGTAATGAATACATATGAAACGTACGCGTTTCATAACCCTCCACTGGGGGGGGGGGGCAAAATTTGGCAGCGATGGTGAGTCATTTGGACTTGGCATGACCAACAAATTTTTTCCTAACTAATTAACTTTACAATTACAGAATATTCAGATATATAGGTGCAGACATGAAGTAAATATAGTGCACATGCACTGAGTACAGAACATATCAGGGAAAGACAAAATATACATACAATGAGTACAAAACATATTAACAAATGACATAAGTGCACACACACTGAAAAACTCTTTAGCATTTTCACAACAAATAAACATAATGATTACAAATCACATTGACAAATGACATAAGTGCACATGCACTGTAGTTCAGAACATATTAGCAAATCAACAAAATGTATATGCAATGAGGAGAAATCATGTTAAAAAAAATTACAAAAGTGCACACGCACTGTAGTTCAGAACATATCAGCAAATCAAAAAAATGTATATGCAATGAGTAGAAATCATGTTAAAAAAATGACAAAAGTGCACACGCACTGTAGGTCAGAACATATCAACAAGTCACAAAAAATGTATAAGTCATGAATACAAATCATGTTAGCAAAAAAAAATTATTTTCACTATGTTACAAGAGTTAGGATAGGAAAGGGAAGGATTGCATTATGGTTCTAGCACTTTAGGTTGCACGCAGCTGCACTGAAAGTCCATATCTTTCTACAGAAGCACAACACCAAGTGAGACAATCTGAAGTTCTTTTTCTTGAAGCATTAATCAGTGTATCCAAGACACTGAACTGTTGTAGTAATATTCATGTTGTCATTTTGGTAGTACATTAGGTACACCAAACAGTGGGACCATAATAACATCTCCATCGCACAAGGTGGTGGACAGCATGTCATGTCAACACCACATTCTTGTAAAGTACACCAATGTAGAATTAGTGCAAAAACCAAATATAGTGCTCCATCAGCATGAGGATAGACAGTACAAACAGATATTGCAGTAATTTCTGGTAATTAGGTCAGAAGGTGAAGGACATTAAGTCACATACTAGTCTTCATTGAGAATTACACTAGTAATGGGTGGCACTCATTGCCCAGTCATTGAACATTTCTGTACCATGTATGTAGTATTACAGAATAATGTTCATGGGTAACATTACAGAGAACATTGGCACTCATTGCCTAATTGCAAACCATCAGAAGTCATTTACAGAGAACATTGGCACTCATTGACAAATTACAAACCATCAGAAGTCATTTACAGAGAACATTGGCATTCATTGCCTAATTACCATCAGAAATCATTTACAGAGAACATTGGCACTCATTGACTAATTAAAAACCCTCAGAAGTCATTTACAGAGAACATTGGCACTCATTGCCTAATTACCATCAGAAATCATTTACAGAGAACATTGGCATTCATTGCCTAATTATCATCAGAAATCATTTGCAGAGAACATTGGCATTCATTGACTAATTACAAACCATCAGAAGTCATTTACAGAGAACATTGGCACTCATTGTCTAATTACTATCAGAAATCATTTACAGAGAACATTGGCACTCATTGACTAATTACCATCAGAAATCATTTACAGTGAACATTGGCATTCATTGCCTAATTACAAACCATCAGAAGTCATTTACAGAGAACATTGGCATTCATTGCCTAATTACAAACCATCAGAAGTCATAACTGAAAATGAGTTAATAAATGGCAAAATTAATCTAATTGTAGTAAACATTGTCCTCATAGTTCATCTTATTACATTAATCAGTGGCATTCATTTGCCAGTTACAAAGCATTTTTTTGTGCTAGCAATGCATTGCGTTGGGATCGATAATCAATAACAATATTTGCTTTTGAGTTATTGCTGCAAATGAAGATGTGTAACGTCATTCGTCATGAGTCAGCTGTATCAAGATTATGAAACAAGTAGAGTATATGTAATCACATTCATAAATGACATGGGTTTAATGAACAACTGCTCATAGTACATTAATTTCATGAATAATTTCTCCTGGAAAAAATACAAAAATGTATTATTAGACTGAAAGAAGAAACGCATTTTATGCTGAAAAGTAGTGAACTTCGAATTAACAGGTAGTGAAATGTGTATAAAATGTGTTCCCTAGCTGTCCTTTCCAAAACCTTCAGTCATCATACTACACAATGTAACACATACCGTCAAAACGAACTGCAACAATATACAATTATTCCTTATTTCTATCATATTTCATCACTAAAACTAAGATGTGAAGTTCTGTCTGACAGCCTGCATCAATCGCTTCGTATTCTGAAAGAAAAAAATTAGTTAAGACTGCTATTCTACGATGTGTATAGTATATTCTGTTAATGCTTGTTAATCCTGATCCATTTACTCTTCCTCATGAGGTATTGCATCTTCTTTCGTTTATTCTGTAGGTGAAATTCCCATTTCTGTTTAATTTATTTCCTTTACACGTTATTTCTTTCTGAAAATGATGAACAAAGATTAATGTCTTGCATTTAATTTATATACCCATTAGATAAAAACTGGTTTATAGTGATATAATTAGGCATACAGCATAGCATGACAGAAAACATAATATGTCAAAAAACATAGACAGTGTTCAGATGCAAAAATGTACACAGAATATCACAATGCAGCAGCAAAAAAGAAGTAAAGTAGTCACGATGTTGAGATATCATAAGTCAAAAATGTCAAAGTCAACTGCTGTTTGCTATATCTTAACTAATTCATAGTGCATACAAACAAAACATGAAAACAATCGTACATATATAAAAAATGATGACAAGAAATGTGACCGTCTTTGTGTTCAGCTTGTATGTTGCGTAGTTAATAGAGACGAGAATTAAAGACTTTAATGGGGAGGGAATTTAATAAAATTAATATGTCACTAGGCAAAATTGCATAATTATTCACAATATACGTAAGTTTATCTGGAAAAATATGCACGGCCTGATGTGCAACGACAAGAAGAGCGACCTGCTAACCTTACCTTGCCGGGCACTTGCCAAGAAAAATACGATAATCACCAGTAAGTAGTCACATAAATATAATTGCATAAGTGGTTAAAAAAATTAGCAAAAGGCATTACAGCATGTTAAATCATAAAGTATCTTCATTCAATAAAAGGTGTGATATTCGATATGTGGTGGTTTCCTTTGGTTTTTCTGGTTCTCAAAGTTTCAACGTGTACAACATTGGGGTAAGGAATGCTGCGAATACGATATGGACCTGCGTATAGAAGTTCAAATTTACTGCACCTACCTTTTGCTCTGTTGGATAAATAGTGTGTACGTACTAATATCTTCTGTCCAATGTGAAAGTCACGGCGTGTACAAACCTGTTTTTGTTGTCTTCTCCGGCGCTCTGCGGCACGTTTAATGTTGTTCAGCGCAATGTCAATTATTTCATGGTGTCGTAGTCGACGAGATGTAGGAAAGTTTATTAATTCTTTAATTTTGTTAGGTGGTTCAACATTTTTCAGTATAACAGACGGAGATAGCATAGTAGATTCATTTGGTATGGAATTAATTACATCTTGGAATGAGAGTATGTGTGTGTCCCAATCAATATGTTTTTATGGCAGTATATTCGACACAGTTTACCAATTTCTTTCATTAATCGTTCACAATGGTTCGAAGAAGCATGGTACCTGGATATATATATCGGAGAAATGTTTCTAGCTCGTAACATACGTATCCATATAGCAGATCGAAACTGTGATCCATTGTCGGAAATTACTTTCAACACATGCCCTACATGAAATAAGAAATGTTTTACAAATGCTTTCTAAACAGTTTTAGCAGTAGCTTTGCGTAATGGAATGAAGGTAACAAATTTTGAAGTGAGTTCAACAGCGACAAAGGTGTAGCAAAAACCTCTATTAGTTCTGGGAATCGGACCAAAAATGTCTACAGCGGCCATGTGTCTTAATTTAACAGGTACAATGGGATGTATTGGAGGAATATGTGAAGTCGTATCTGATTTAGCTTTCTGGCAAATTTTACATGACGCTAAAACTCGTCGAATACGCTTCTCCATGTTCGTAAAATAACAGTTCTGTCTCAGTATAAGAAAACATTTTCTAGCTCCGTAATGTGCGTAACTTAAATGAGTATACCAGATTAATTTGTTAACAAGTTCATCAGGAATGCATAATAACCAATTGTTGCTGTCAGGATGAGAGCGGCGAAACAAAATGTCATTGCGTACAGTGTAATGGTTTCTAATCGTAACATTATTCCTATCTTGCCAGAGGTGTTTAATCTCTTTCCACACGTTGTCTTTACTCTGCTCTTGTGCTATGTCTTGTAATAACGACGAAATGAAATTTTCAAATGCAACTTGTTGAATGTACATGACGCTGAAATTTGCTTTGCAGAAGTTGGTTGCGATGTCTTGCTGATTGTTGCCGAGAGAACGAGATAGTGCGTCTGCTACAACATTTTGTGTGCCGGGACTGTGAACTATTGTAAAATTAAATTCTTGTAAATAAAGTTTCCATCTGCTTAATCTGTCGTGAGTAAATTTAGCCGAAAGTAAAAATTGTATCGCTCTGTGGTCTGGGTAAACGGTGGTATGTCTTCCATAAAGGAAGTGCCGAAATCTCGTAAATGCCCAAACAACACATAATGTTTCAAGTTCTGTAACAGAATAATTTCGTTCCGCAGGTGACAGAATGCGACTTGCAAAAGCGATGTTTTTAATTACTGTAGAACCATCTTCTTCAATTTCCTGAAAAATATGTACGCCTAAAGCGGTGTTAGAACTGTCGGTGGCAATGGAAAAATTTCTGGTAAGATCTGGGTACGATAAAAGTAGTGCATTCAACAAAGCATGTTTCAAATAACATTCTCGTGAACAAGATTCTGTGTATCAAAAGTATTGCTTGCGTTACTGGAATATGCAACCTGTACTGTATCTAGTCAAATTCTATCAGACGTGTTATTATTTTCAGGAGGATGCTGTGGCATTTCGACTATTTGAACTGTTCTGTTATTTCTTCCTGACGTATTACATTCTGCATGATACCTACTGTCTGGTTCATTCATGATAATATGTTGTTGCTGATGTTCTTGCTGCTGATAAGATCGACTGTTATTAAATGTACGCTGAAAATTGTGCTCATTATTTTTACGTCTGTCATGATAGTCATTTCTGTACGGTGCATTGCGATAGGAATTGAAATATTGTGTTTTCTGTACGTAGTAATTTCCTTGCTGCCGTGCGTTACTATTTGTTGGAGCTGAGATTATACGTGCACGCGGCTAAACATTAAAGTTTGGTTGACCTTGTAGACTGCATTGTTGCTTAGGTATGCTAACCGGCTGGCTTTGATGCTATTGCGGTGAAAAACCTCTATTGTTACCAAAATGTGTTTGCGACAGCTGAAAATTTTGTACATACTGATGATTAAAATTTTCTCTGATATTAAAGTTCTCGTAGTTGTCATTTCTGGAGCGTCTGAAGAAAAATCGTCACTTTCGGTAAAAACTTGTCTTATCGGATTTTCTTTACACTTTTCTTAATACTAGGTAGAGCAATAGTTAAAGAGCTGTTTTGATAGATATAAAGGATAGTAGAAGAGAAGGCAGCAGTGCAGAAAACTAAAGATGAAACAGCACTACTACGGCTCGGGGCCCTACGCTCGCTACGCACATATTCATTAAAGCGTAATGAATCCCCTGAGGTCAATTACGCGCTGCAAATACATTTCAGCTTTTGTGTTACAGCCAATTGCTGTAAAAATTCAAAAGTAAATTGTTGTATCAAGTCCAAAGCTAGTTTCTGCATTACAGGCAACGCTATTGAAAATACAAAAATAAATTGTCGTATACGGTTCAAAGCGTGTACCTGTGCTCCGTCATTTACAAATACCTTAGATTTTCTTACGGATAAAAATTGTTCGTAATCAATGTTATCGTCTCTGAATTTGAGAACACGTTCAGGTTTGTGTGAGAATCTGTTTGTCTGTGTCGTTTCGGATTTCAAGTTGCGTACTCTTTGTAGATTACCTAAATTATACTGGCTGTGTGACTGTGAGAAATGTTCGGAATTCGCCATATACTGCGACGTGTTATTAACTGAAATATTTTTCATCTCTGTTACTTCTTGCTGTAAACTTGACAATTTTCTACGTAATGTATTATTAGACGAATCTATCTCACTGATTGTCTGTTGTAGATTTTGGAATTCAGGTGTTTGGTTAAACAAAATCGGTGCAGTATCGTCTGATTTGCTGTTATTATTACTGTCGATAACATCAATGCGACTGGACAATTCATCATATTTTCCAGTCAGTATTTTTACCTGATCATCGTTTTTAGTGTCAGGAGCATTAATTTGTTTTTGTATTTTACGTGTGGTTTCGCTCAATTTTTTAACGTCTGCTTTGATGACATCAGAATCCTCTGTTAGTTCTAATTGTGCGAGTCTGTCTGTCACTGTCTGAAAGTCTGCCGTGTGTGTGTCTGTTTTCGATTTAAGATCGGAAATTTCATCACGTAATTCTGTGTTCAACTGTTTGATGGTATTAATTTCGTCGGACACTGTAGCAATATTGTTGTCTACATATGTTTTTGCTTTCGCAAACAATTTACGTTTATCTTCCTGTCTCTGTGCGGTGATTGTTTCCATGACTTGTCGTTTTACTTTATTCTGCTCCTGTATAAATTTACGGAAACGCGTATCACTGTTTTGTAGGTGAAGATTAAAACGTTCGTCAATTTGAGTGTTCTGTTGGTCGAATTTCGCGTCTATCTTTGCATCCATTGTGCGCGAAAGTTCTGCTGTCATTAATTTAAACTCGTCGCGTAATTGTGTTGCTTTTTCGTAGCATTGTTTAGCGACTCCGCTAATTTCGTCTCTAAGTGTTTCTGTTGCAGCTGTTTGCATATCCCTTAATTCTTGGGCAAGTCTCAATTTCCTCACGTAATTGTTCTTTAGTATCATGACACTGCGCGGCAATGGCTCTAATCTGTTCACTAAGCTGTCTGGAATTGTTGTCTAATTTTTCATTTAACTGTCTGGAATTGTTGTCTAATTTTTCACTAAGGTTGTCTTGTTTTTCATTCTGTTGTTTGGAATTTCCATTAAGTTGTTTGAAATTTTCCCTAAATTGTTTGTTATCTTCACTCTGTTGTTTGGAAGTGTTTTCTAGTTTTTTATCAAGTTGTTTGAATCTTTCATCAAATTGTTGTAGTAATAGTGCCATAATTTGATCCAAGCCAATATTACCTACTCTATTCTCTGTGCTGTTTGATGACGTACCTGCAATTGTCACGTTTTGTGTAGCCATTTGGTTATTCTGTGATTCTTGAAAATGTTTCCCAATCGGATGTGCACTGTTAGTCACTACCTCGGAATTAAATAAATCTGTCGTACTCTGATCATACTGTTCATTTTCAAGAGAAAAATTTGTCTGTTCGTCACGTGAATTTTGCAAACCGGTTGTGTTGAGCTGGGCAGTGCTCATTGCAACAGAACGCCCCGCGTCATCAATTGTCGTTAGATTAACAGACAACACAATTGAATTTTTCTGTTCAACGTTAAGATAAAAATCATTACAAGTGGTCGTTACGCACTGATTGTCACTAAATGGAGGATTGTCATCATTACATTGCGTGTCGCAAGTACTATCGGTCAAGTTGTTTAAGTCGGTTATTTCACTCATTATACTTCGCGATGTACTGTTAACAGTTTTTCGCGGCATTTTTCTCAACTAAAAGATTCAAAATTATTCACAAATGAAACAAACACAATGCAAAATCCAAAAAACACAAATACAACAAAGAGCAACGAATTGCCGATGATCTGTGGAAGAAAATGACAAAATTAGTAAATGCGTTGCGCCAAATCCTAATTATATTTAAGTAAATAAGAGCAGATATCTGACTACTTCTCAAAAGATTCACAAAGAAATACGATCCTGGTCCGGATGTCACCAAGTATAACCTCCCCGCAAAAAATAAGAATAATAATGGCCCAAATGTAAACTCCACACAAAAATTAAGGAATGATAATTGATCGTAAAACCCACAATAATATTAATTAAATAATGAACCATGAACTGAATGTAATAACTCAACAGCAATAATTAAACCTGACAAATTTTATAAGGACAGCAGCGCTGACCTACGGCCCTGTGAAATAATTAACCAAAATTCTTACCTCAGTAAAACTGCATCTATATCTGCTCTTATTTTCCGGCACAGCTCCGTGCAATGCTTGCCAGTATTTAAGTTTGATTGTTGGAGGGAATGTATAGGATATATTATTTAACTTGAAATGAATCTTTTTCTTTAAAAGAGTTACTTTATAGAAAAATTATTGTTGGGGCATTTTTTGAACAAATTAATTACAATTAACATACGTTATTAGCTGAGCGCAATGCTGCTTCATTACCTTCTACAATAATACACATCGTCCACCATAATCCTGACCAGATTCGGAAGAAAAGCATGCCGTCGATGCATGCCGACGCCCGCTCAGCACAACCGTCCACTCGCTACTCACTACTATACCAGACTGAGAACTACTATCCAACTGTCGACTCGCGCGGTCAAGCGCAGACTAGCAACGATAAATAACTCTCTGGTCAGAGATTCTGTCATGCCTCGCCATCGCTGGTAATGAATACATATGAAACGTACGCGTTTCAACGATCACAAATATCTGTGAATGTTTTGAAAGTCTTTTAATTCTACTTATTGGCATGTGTTACAACAGTCTTTCATCATCATTTTCTGTGGGCCTTTGTCCCACTTCAACATGAGGTCGGCCTTGTTAGTATGGATTTGTTAATAGTGTCAGAGGGTGGTCGGATGCCCTTCCTGCCACCACCCCATACCTCCCAGGACAGAAGTGGTGTACCCCAGCTGTCTGCGTCTAGTGTAAATAATGAAATAGTGTGAACACCTTCAAATGTCTGTGAGTCTTGTAACTGAGGCGAGACGTGGGGACCAGCCCGGCATTCATCTAGGGAAATGTGGAAAACCGCCTAAAAACCACACCGGTCCTCGTCGTTAATCTGTCTTCCGGAGTGCAGGAAGCAGTGCATTAGCGCTCTCGGCTACCTTGACGGGTTCCACGTCCCTACTACAAATCTGCACCGCATTTGAAAAAGACAGTCTCTCTAATGTGCTAGTCTATGCCGTGTGGAGTTGCTAGTCTCCCATCGGGCGCCTCCCCAGGTGGCAGATAGGGGAACGCTCACCATATATGGTGGGTACAGGGGAAATAAAATACTAAGGGCAGACCAAAACTAGCAAGTCTCCGACCCTCTAACAAGGGAAAGGTGTTGGCGGCAGGAAAGGTATCCGGCTATAAAAACATTGCCAAAACAAGAGGAATGATGGATGCTTCTCAAGATGTTCCGGAGTAATAGCCTCCCATTTGGATCTCCGGGGGAGGCGTTTTGCGAAGGATACAAAGGCATTCAAGATCAGAGTAGGAACTCTAAATGTGGGAACGATGACGGGAAAGGGAAGAGAGATTATAGACATGATGCAGAGGAGGAAGAAAAAGACTTTGTGTGTGCAAGAGACAAGGTGGAAGGGCAATAAGGCAAATATCTTAGCTGAAGGCTATAAGCTACTTTATAGTAGTGCAAGCCCAGAATCAAGAAATGGAGTAGGGGTTATTTTGCACAGAGAGCTTCAAGAAGAGGTATGTGAAGTCAGCAGAGTAAATGATAGGATCGTGTATGTTAAGATGATGTTTGGCAGAGAAATGGTAACGGTGGTGACAGCCTATGCACGCCAAGTGGGATGTTTGGAGGACGAGAATGAAAAATTTTGGAGAGATTTGGATGGAGTAATGGTCGGAATACCAGAGAATGAAAGAGTGATGATCAGAGGGGCTCTAAATGGTCATGTTGGCGGAAGGAAAGGTGGGGAAGAGATGTGGCATGGAGGATGGGGGTATGGCGAGAGAAATGAGGAAGGAAAAAAGATAGTGGAGTTTGCAGTGGCTTTCGATCTAGTGATTACGAATACAATCTTGCAAAGAAAAAGATAAAAACTAATAACCTTCAGTAGTGACGAAAATAAAAGTCAAATTTATTACGTATTATGTAGAAGGAAAAAAAGTGGGGAGGTGCGAAATACTAAGGTCATATATGGTGAAGGAATAGCAACACAACATAAGTTGATTGTAGAGGATTGTGAGATGAAAGTATGTAAAAGACAGAGGCACATAGATCAATGTGAATGGAAAATTAAGTGCTGGAGATTAAAGGATAAAAATTTGAGAGAGAAGTCTAGTGAAAAAGTACTGGGAAAGGTAAAATTGGCAGAGAGTGTGCAGGAGTGGTGGAAAATAAATAGTGCTGTTGTAAGGAAGACCGGGGAGGAAGTGTTTCGGTTAACATCTGGGAGAGGGGTGCCAAAAGATAAGGAAGCATGGTGGTGGAACGAAGTGGTGCACAAGGTTGTGGAGGAAAAGAAAGACGCTAAGAATATGGAATATGGAATATGTCCAGAAGGGTTGAGGATGGGCAAGCATACAAAAGTGCAAAGAAGGAGGCAAAACGAGCTGTGGGTAAACGTAAAGCTGTATCAGTAAGGGAGGCATACGAACAACTACAGAAAAATCAGGATATGAGACAACTGATATGGATAGGCAAATCAAGAGATAAAGCTTCTAAGGATCTGACAGTAATAAAACAAATGGAAGATGAAACAGGAATAATTCTGCATGACCATGAAAAAATAATCCAAAGGTGGTTGAATTGGTTTGAGAAATTGCTGAATGAAGAAAATGTAAGAGTGAAAACTGAGGAAGGAGGGGCAAACGAAGGATTAACGTTGGATATTAGTAGAGATGAAGTCAAACGGGCAGTTGAAAAGATAAAGAATTGGATGGCAGTTTACCCAGACCAGATCCCCATTCAGGTATGGAAGTGTCTCGGTAAAAAGGGAATTGAGCTCCTTTGGGATTTAATGAAGAAGATTTGGCGACAGGTGAAGATGCCAGATGAGTGGAGGTGTACTGAACCCAATATTTAAGGGGAAAGGTGATGTGCAGGACTGCACTAACTATAGAGGTATTAAACTGATGGCACACGCGATGAAAATTTTGGAAAGAGATATAGAAGAAAGATTACACAAGAAGACTGTGGTGTGTGAAGAACAGTTTGGGTTCATGCCTGGAAGAGGAACAACTGATGCAATACGTGCTTTAAGGTAAATAATGGAGAGACATGGGGAGCTACAAGCCGATCTACATATGGATTTCATTGATTTGGAGAAAGCATATGACAGAGTCCCAAGGGACAAAATATGGAGAAGCATGTGAGAGCAGTGCGTGCCAGAGAAGTATGTGATGGCTCACGCTGTCTTGCATCTGGCGGTGGCTCGCAGCAATGTGGATGTGTGCATGCACTTGCAGCATCTGCACTCTGCAATTAGGTCTACGCTCCCATCCGGTCGGGTCAACAACGGTGCCTTGGTGAACACATATTTAGAGAGGAATTTCTCAGGTAGCAAGTATGAAAGGGATGTCATCGCCTCATGCTTGCGGGACCTGAACAGGCACCTGTGCGACACTTCCTGGGGGTTGCCAGTGCATCCTGACTTCTGGGAGCATGTGCGGTAGCCTCATGTGTGACCCAGTGGACAGGGGGTGGTGGGCAGTGCCTGTGTACGTTGTTTGCATGTCTGTTGCATTCATTTGCGAGCAGGTCTGTAGACTTGATATGCATTATTTGAACAGTTTACGAGTTGATTTCGTGTCTGCACTTCAGTGTTCTGCATTACTTAGGAGGAGTTTGCATAACTGTACTGAAATTATTTCTGTAATTTAGGAGTCGTTTTGGTGTCTGCAGAGCGTTATTTAGGTGTAGTTTACAGGTCTGTGGGCTGTGTGGCGTGATCCTAAACATGTCAGAGCATATGTTTTGTATCAGTGTCATAAATTGTGTGGCGTGATCCCAAGCATGTTGGAGCATATGTTTTGTATCAGTGTCATAAATATACTATCTTAAATCCATTCCTAAATAAATTGTTCCAAAATAAATAAAGTACACTCCTACCTCTCTCCAGCAACCCAGCACAGGCTGAGTCATTTTCCCCTCCAGACAGTCATCTTGGGTTATGCCACGGAATGGACAGCAGCGTCCTCTGGTGACAGTACTGTTTACTATGTCTGTACCTCATGGTGACCACACTGTTTCCTGCCATTTTCCCCCACTGCCTTGGGTTGCATCGCAGAATGGACGATATTGCCCTCTGGTGGCAGTACTGTGTACTAGGCTCAGACCTCATGATGAACACACTGTTTCCCACCAAAAGCCACCATCTTGGATAATGATACTTGCATCATCAGCTGACATCATGGCCGCCATATTGGATTACTTCACGGAACAGACGACAATGCCTTCTGGTTGTGTTACTGTGTACTAGGTCAGTTGGACTCTGGACCTCGTTGCGAACACACTGGATGGCAGTACTGCCTCAAATTGTTTAAATAAAGACTGGTGCAAGATTTTGACAGTTGATGATTAGCACGCACATTTGCAGAGCCATTTAGATGGATTATTATTTTGACAATTTACGAGTTGTATGGCTCTATGGACATAAATGTATTGCATTATCTACGAGCGGTTTGCAGGTCTGTAGGCAGTGCAATGCATTATTTTGACAGTTTACAATTACCAACTGTGTCTGCAGAGCATTATACATGGGTTGTTTCGGTAATTTAGGAGTAGTTAGTAGGCCTGTAGACTGTGGGGTGTGACCCCAGCCATGTCAGAGTGTGTGTTCTGTCACTGTGAAACATAAATCTCTCAAAATCCATCACTAAATAAATTGTTCAAAAATAAATAAAGTACACTCCTTCCTCTCTCCAGCAGCCCAGCACAGAATGAGTCCTCTTCCCCCAGTTCCTAGGAGGATGTGGCAGTTGGATGACTTAGGTCACTTGGGCTACTTCCACTAACCTATCTTCCCACCATTTTCTTAGGTTAGTAGAGGTATGGTACATTGTCCTGATGGAATGAGAACTTTTATGGGGGAAGGGGGAGGGGAGAGGGTTAGGTTTGTGGTGGTAGCCCAATTGACCTATCTTCCCACCAAAATCGGCCAACTTGGATGACGCCACCATCTTGGATAACGTCATCGCCGCCATCTTGGATACATCTGGCAACAATGGAGAGTGACGCAGAATGAATATTGCCCCCCTACTTACCATGGTCATCCCTTACGGTAGTGCCACGTGGCCATCTGGCGCCCTGTGTTCTTGTGACTGTACGTTATTGTGACGACAGTTGCAGCAATCATGTACAGTAGCTACATTCCGGCCAAGTCTTTATGCAATATTGTAGAAGAAGCATCCAACTCCTCATAGCCCTATTATAGGATCTCATTCAAACTGAGGGAGATGTTGATAATAGCGTCTATATCACTCTGACTAACACCAACTCACCACATCCAAAGGTAATTAATGCTCGTGACTGTTACGGTGTGTATTTAAAGGAATGCTGATTTACATCATCACAGTGGCGCTTCTAGCGCCACTCTTGTGCGACTGGTCCACGCGAAATCTGGATAGTTATCATCTTCCAGATATTGAAATAAGCCTACCACTTTTCGTTTATGTGGCACAGCAAATTATTACTGTTGCAATGTTTCCTCTTAAGCTTTAATTTCGTGTACGGCTTTAAGCAGAAGTGAATCAGTATATTCTCTACACTGTTAAGTAATCTAACCCAATGATAAATAAAGTTACGATTTTTTTATGAGAATACCATAGGTATAGGCGTGATTCAAAGTCAGGGTCCTCACATAGAGAGCCGAACATTACCTGTTTTAGTTGAATCAGTACACCTAGCTGTTGTCAATCGTAAGGGCCTGGGTTCGATTCCCAGCTGGGTTGGAGATTTTCTCTGCTCAGGGACTGTGTGTTGTGTTGTCCTAATCATCATCATTTCATCCCATCTACGCTCAAGTCGCCGAAGTGGCGTCAAATCGAAAGACAAGCATCCGGTGAATGGTCTACCCAACAGGAGGCCATAGCCACACAAGATTTACATTTATTTACCAGCTGTTTTCCTACCCCCACCTACCAGTTGGAACCACTGGACCTCTTTAACACTTTAAGTGAACTTAAACACCCACATTTCCTTACTTTTCCCTGTAAAACATTTACTTGAACCTCACTAATTTTTTAACAAGTTAGAATTTCTACAATTGTTGAGGTACTTTACTGGAGTAATCATGTATGCAAAGAAAACGTCTATTAAGATTTAAAAAATTATATGTCTTAAATTGATAAGAGTATAAGAATTGGGAAATATTTTAGCAAAAACAATATTACTCAAGCTATCGAGTTGTTTAAGTTGCATATATTTTTTTGAAAAAGAACAAAATTATTTAAATGAAAAGAGAAAATATTTGCAACTGTAAATTGTTTGAAAACAGAATTTTGACCCAAAACTCTGATGAAAAGGTTAAAAATAGCAAAAAATTCTATTTGTCATTAAGAAGAGAATAAAACTCTTAAAAGAATTAACAAGAGACTTAAGAGTAGCCAAACAATGCCTGTATACCAAATATGCATATTTGTATAATACTGTAAATTTGTTCAGAAAATATTAGATAAAGAAAAAATGGAGCAGTACTTATATTTAATAAAGTGTGATATGTAAAATAAAAATTTTCAGATTTCTTACTTTCTGATTTTTGTATTTTTTCTGTTTACTCATATTTTAAGATTGTCCAAATATTCTCCATAATGAATTCAGATATACCTTAGCAGCAGCTGGTTTTCTTAGATTTTTCTTTATCTCATCATAATTCAGTTCAATGCCCATTTTTTTCTTTCATTGCTTTGATATATAAAACCTTCAATTCAAAATTATGTAAAGTGGTTTCTAATTTTATTTTAATGAAGTCTTTTTACATAACTTTTAAACAACATGATACTTTTATTTCTAAAATCCTGACTTCATTGGTATCTAAAATTTTATATCCTTTTTCCACAGCTTTCAATACTTCATCTGTTGCCCAAGTTCCAATATTCATCATTGTTGTGATTACATTTTTTTATTTTTTCCTGTGCACATCTGACACACAAAGGAAACAACAGGTTTTTCATTTTTATCGATTTTTATCTTTACTGGCAAAACTGAATGATAGAATCCTCTAAGTGCCTATATTTCACATTTTGTGAATCTATATCATTTTTTGTATATACAAGGGTTGACTGGAAAGTAATGCCTCCACCTTCATAACTCTTCAACAGTTGGCAGCATTTGGTATGTGGCAGGTATTGGCTTGTTCCGTATCCTCTTCTCTACAGCTACAGTTGGTGGGAAGCCTTAGCATTGAATAGTTGTGTTGTTACAGTGTAAAGTATGGAACCTTGCACAGACGGTCAGTCAATGCGCTTTAAGCAATGTGCAGTCAAATAATTCATGACAGAAGAAGATGTCACCCCAAAGGAGATTCATCAGAGAATGAAAGCAGTTTATGGTGATTGTGTTGTTGTGAGTACTGTGCATCACTGGGCGAGTAAGTATAAAGATGTAGAGGCGGGAATATGTGACCTGCATGACAAACAAAGAGTTGGACGTCCTATAACAGGAGTTTCAGGAACAAAATGTTGACCAATTGATTAAGGAAAATCGTCATATCACTCAGAGAGAAATTGCAAGCACAAACGGCATTTCACAAGAACGTGTGGGTCACATCTTTGCTTTGCTTGGCTATTGGAAGATCTGTGCACGATGGCTACCCCTGATGCTGACTCCTGCAATAAAAGTGCAGAGACTTGAAATTTGCCAGGAACTCCTTGCGCATTACGAGAGTGAAGGTGATGCCTTTCTCCATGCAGTTGTAACAGGAGACCCTGAGACAAAACGTCATTCTATGGAACATCGACCCAAAGACTTCTTCCATGTAGTAGAAAACCTGTTCCTCGTTGCAGAAATGTATCCAATTGGCTGGTGATTATGTGGAAAAGTTAATATTGGTAATTAAAGACCACATTCTAAGGATTATTTATGCATTTGATTTATTAAAATATTCTTGTCCAAACCCAATTAACGAAGGTGGAGGCATTACTTTCCATTCAACCCTCGTATTTTTGATGGATGTCACTCAGAAAATTGCGCAGTTGGCTAAAGACTACACTCATCAATATATTTTATTGTGGTGGTAACACCATCCACATTAAACTGTCTAATAGTTGATCTACATTTTCAATGTCATATAGGGTAAACCCTTCTTTGCTGTATTGTCCTAAGTGGTTACATAATACGTATATCAGTAAGTTCTTTTTGTAAAGTGTATTTATCTCCTTTAATTTTCTCAATCTCACATGTAGTTAGTTCTCTTTCCAACATATTATTTGGAGATATGGTAGAGCAACTATTATTGCTCTAGGACAATCTCAGATTGTTATTATTATTAATTATTTTAATACATCTTTTAGTCTCATTGTCATCAGCTAGATTTATTACTCTCTTACCTCTACTGCCTCTAGGAATTGATAACATCTGAATATTGAATGTAGCACCTGCTACATCAATATACCCATCAGATGATAATATATTTCTGATTTCATTGAACAGATTGTTGAGTATCATCTGATGCTTTATATCCTGTGGAAATTGATTAAAAATTTTTTCGATTTAAGATATTTATATTTTACTTATCCTCTTTTCTGTAGTTAGTTCTATACTTAGCTACTTATAACATAGAACTGAGTGCTTTCATTAAATAAGCTGCTTTTCATTAATGGTAACGAATTTACTAACATTAGTATCATTAAAAGCAATTTTTAAGTTAACAGACAATACCTTAAATTTTTCACTAAAACTTGATCTAACTTCTTTAATTTGAAATAACTCCTTTTTTGACAGTTCATCCTCCTTTTCTTGCTTGAATAGTTTACTACTGAATGGAAATATTTCATCTAGTGTCACTATACTTTCTATTCTTTTTCAAAAGTATTGTCATCAGATTTGAAAAGTATTTTATAATCACTGTACAATTAGAATTTGATATAGTCTTTTGGAATAAAGTAGCATGAACGGAAACTCCTGTAATATAGCTAATTTAAGTTCTGAATTCCTTAACTTACTGTAGCTTCTAATGCCAAGATTCTTAGATATATCTTTTACTGTAGTTCAATTATTTGTCCTACAGATATCATTAAGTTGAGTGCCTGTAAAATCTTTCAATTTGCTCTCTATTTAATGGAGGAAAAATTTTATTAGGTTTCTGAAAAATCAAAATCTAGGAAAATTTTATGAATTCTGTACATTTATTACATAAAAAAGCAAATGTAGTGTTTAATTAAATTTCATTCTCAGTAATTTTATATGTTTGGTTGACAGTAAAAGTTTAAAGATGTTTCTAGTTATTTCTTTGTCACATTTACATATCACTTGTCTATTTTTTATACCTTTTTCTTTGCAAATCTTGCAAGTACTTGAGAGCTTGTCCCTACATGTAGAATTTAAATAAAACAGTCAAAATCTTCATTTTCTTGACATTTAATACATTATTTTGTTGTTGATCATCATCATTTTTTATCGATATAGTATTTTAGAATGTTCAGTACTTGAAATTCGTTTGAAACGATTCTTATGATATTTAGATGCAATATATTGTCCACTTACACAAAGCACTTTATTATACCTATTCTTCATATTTGCTAACACCTTCTTTACATATATGTGAATGGTTATCCTTTGTATATTTGTATGAGCAAAAATTGTCAGTTGATTTCTCCAATTCACGATTTTTACACTTCTTGAATTTAATCACTTCCATTTAATAGAGACAATTTTTATTAAGCATAAATAATTCAGTATCTAATGAATACAATAGCACCAGAAGACTGTGTTAGAATTGTTAATGCAAAAATCGAAAAATGTAGAAATATTAAAATCACATTTCTTTATTATTGATGGAACGAGAATGAAGAATGTTTTGAGAGGGATATGGAAAAATCAAACATGTATTTACTGCCATCAGTTACCAAGACAAATGTTAAACAATATAAAAAACATTAAATTTTGGGAAAAAGAAAATGATGGTTGCCTTCATTGTGGTAAAAGTGTTTTTAATTTAGCCAGATGGTTTCTAAGTAAAGCAAATGTGAGTGAATTAAAAAATTTACAAAATGTTCAACCAACAAATATTTCAGCTTAAAAATTATATATAAAAGAAGTATATCATTATACGCTAGCTACAGTTGATTTGAATTCATTAATATTTGAAAACATTGTAATACTTTCTTTTGTTCATTACATATTTCAGTAAGGATATGAAATAAGTGAACAGTGAGTAGTAGTGAAAACAGATGCACCAACAACACAAAAATATTACCAATATATGAATGAAGCAAATAGTAGCAACCCAATTATTATATTTAATATTTATTTAATAAAAAATTTGTATGTAAACGCAGACTATTCCAAGCATGCCATATTTTGTAGCACCTATGAGGAATATATTTGAATTTATTAACTTCGAGATAAATTTAAGTACTTGGTTCAAAGATACCAGGGTTCCATTATTTGTACAGAAAAATGTATTGATTGCAAATGATATTTTATATTCTATTAGTTATGGAACAGAGCACTGCATGTGATGCACTGACAATTTGAATACTGCAAGATAAATTTCATTAAATCCTTAAAAATTTAAAATCTAGAATATGCTGAAGTAAAATGTGATAATCTATTTGCTTCAGAATATGAATACATATCAAATGAAACAAAAAATATAACACCAAATAAGTTACACAATGATCATGGATTTCATTAACAGTATGAAGATTCAAAGTATTAACAAAGAGCTTAAGAACAAAAGTTGCTCATGAAATTAAGGAGTATTTATTATACAATAAATGAGGATATATTTGTTGGTTATCTAAGATATACAAGAAGTATAGAACAAAATAAATCTCAACAACTTGCGACACAATTGAAAAATAAATTAAAAATAGAAAACAAAAACAACTTGCCGTGCAACTAGCATAGGGTAGAGCGAAGACTGAAAAGCTGAGACAGGTAAAATACAAAATATCTTAAACAAAACTGAATGATATCATCTACATCATCAGCACTGATAGACTACAAAAACATTATTCCTTTAAAGTTGGTGGAACATTAAATAAATTAATGAAATCTAGATTACCTATGTACAACACATCAGAGCATACAGATGCTACATTTTCCTATGTGCATGCCAAGGAGTGTATCAAGTACAAAGTGATTGAAGAAAAGTATAAGTCTGCTTTTAAGTTCTTCAGGATTCAAGAAGGCAACGAACTATAAAACATTAAATTTGATGATATAAAATATTACATACATAGATTTGTTGAGGAGGAAAATAATTCATTCCTGCACGAACATAATTTAATGAATATTAAACATACAAAGACAGTCTTACATCAACAGAATATATTCATCCTATTATTTCTACTTGATAACTCACAACTAAAGAGGACAAAAACACAATTAATAAAACTGTTTTGGAATATGTGACAAGAGAAGAACCAACCCCAATTATTTCTCATATCTATGAAGAATATCTTGATAGCAATAATGTTGATAGAAAAATAATAGAACTTCTTGAGTCAAAAAGATATATAATTTAGGGAAAGAAAATGATATGGAATGAGTAATTAATATTTCAAAAAGGTTAACTCAAACATAAAATTCAAGTACTGCAATAATTAACTTACAGCAGTTTATTCTTCAGTAAAATTGAAAAACTAATCATTTTTTTCATAGTTAAATTTTATTTAACATTCATAAGGACTCCATCTGATTCAGGCAACCCAAATTCAAAATTCACAAATTATTCTGACCTTATATCATTCTGTTACATTTTTCATTTATTTTAATGTAAAAATTCCTTGCATTCTTCAATAACACATGATCAAAATTGATATTATGATCACAATCAAATAATTTTAAATTTTCAGCAACAGAGTCTTTTCATTTATATAAAAATTTTATAAAATAGACTTATCATTATTTACACTACTACTGTGTATTTCGTGAGAACTTAACCACTTGACATAGGTTTTATGACCTTTCATCCTTAAAACTGTTTCAACAAGAAATACATCAGGATAATGTGCTTTTTGTAGTTCTTGCTAAAAGAAACGTGACTGGATAAGAAAGAATAACACCTTTAATTTTGAAAATTTCTGTTGACCATTAGCTGTGTATCCTTTTTCAGATAATACATTTACGTTATTATTTCGAAATTTTTTCTGATATTTAAAATTTGGGTTTATCATTAGATACAGTGGCAATTGACTTTTAATTTTTGTCATTAACTTTTATTGGCTTCATTTTTATTGTTGAATGTTTTGTATTATTGTGTTCTTCAACTAGTTGCGCATTTTTTCTTTTCATATTCTATTAAATCTGTCAATAATGGATGCATTTATTCAGTGGAAACTGAGGAATGATTAATATTATACTTTTTCATAAGTTCTTGAAATTCTTTATTGTACAATTTTTACCATTATTTGTCCGTGGATTTCATGGAGTTCACTCTGTAATTTTTTTTCAAAAGCCTCTGCTACATTTCTACCCATTTTATCTTTTACGTGAACCGCCCTATTGCATTTTGAAAAAAAATCAGTAACAGTTAGTAAAATAAATTTTTATATCCTTTATGTGTTTTTGAAATTCCTTTTAGTTTCCAGAATTCATTTCTACAAGACCAGATTGCCATAAATCACATATATCAAGGGAAACAAGCAGTTATAGCTTTCAGGTTGCAAAGACCTGCAATCATCTGTCCTCCATTCTTAGTTGTTACTGTTTGAGGAAAATGAGACTCAGTAAATTTTCTACACTTCAATTACCAGATGCAGTTATCCATTTATACACATCAAAATTTGATAAAGCAAATCTGTTTCCAGTAATAGAATTAATTTTGCGTCTACATGTACAGTTGTAAATGTATCTTCTAATCTTACAATTAGGAAATTAGAATTATGTACCACCACTGATAGATTATTATTATTTATTTCATACAACTTATCAGCTGAATTAACTGTGACATCAAAATCATCAAATGCCAAACCTTTGTTTATATTTTTACCAACAGCAATAATTCCTTTAAGCTTTAAATTATATTTAAAACTTGCATTTTTAATTCATCTCCACTCATGAAAGCAAATTCAATTATTTGTCTATCCTGTACTATATTTTGTAGTATGTTGCATATATCTCAAGCAAAAGTATAAGCTGTGTGCATGCTTTTCATCTTTTCATCAAGATTGGTTATAGCAGTATTGTTATCATCATGAAGCTGTAACATTTTTTTGTTGAGGTGTGTTGTGGTAACATAGTTATTGAATTGTATTAGGATATTTGACTACTCAGCTTTTGTAACAAGATTGTCCACAGGGATTGAGCGCAAAGCATGATTATTACATTCATTTTCTAAGTACTGTTTAGCAACTGCATAATAACCATTTGCAAGATATTTTATATCCACTAATCTTCTACCTTTAAAATCGATATGTCTTTTATTGTTTTAAAAAATCTGCAGAATTGTTTTTGAAACTATCTAATTACATTTTCCATTTTCGGATCAATTTCTTCGAAAACAGTGGCTAATTCTTTTTTTATTTTTCGAATCCCTTTTTATTTTTGATTCTAGAGATTTCAATTCCTCAGATTTCATTTTAATTTTTGATTCGATTTTTTCAGTGCTTTTCACATTTATTCCTTTCAGAAATATTCATTTACTAGATTCAAATTTTCATTAAGCTTCTAATTACCTGACAAGCGCTTTAAAACAAATAGATACAAAAGGCCACATATTACTACACTAAAATTTTGTATTCGCTGTCCTTTATAGAACAACTTACTTGAATGAAGATATATACCCAATTATTTGGCAATATTTTCTCCAAATAATTCAAATACAAATTTTTTTATCATAATCCTTATAATACCATATTGAGTGAGTGCCAACATTATCAGAAATATCTAAATTAACTAATGTAGATACAAAGTTTTTGGCTTATTGTGTAATTCATTAATCATAAAAAATACTGTAAAAATGTTGGATTTTTCCTTTTTTTACAAGATGTCAAAATTATTTATTGTATTAGGGCATGTGTAGATTATTTTTTGGAAATTTTTTGTTCCACTTTCTCTTTTCTTCTTTGTAAGATTGCATGTTTTTTGTTCTTCCAATTCTTTATCACCTTTCTTATGTCTCACTGTATTTACTACCACAGCTGCTCCTCTAGCCATTGTACCAAAAATGGTAATACTGCCAGCAACAGAGGAAGTAATGCACCATCAGATTTTAATACGCCACAACCTTCTTTTTTTTTTTAGATATTCAATAATTTTTTCATGACTGGTATACATAGTGCTATGAGCAAATTTCTGCCACCTTTTTTTTATCTGTCTTTTTTCTTTGAGCATCAGTTACAAGTTAGCAATATTGTAGAACTTTTCATTATTGACTTTAATTTTAATTTATTTAGCTTTAGTCCTGGCACTGGGTAGCACAGAAAAATCGATAGTTAAATTATTGATTTATATAGAAAAAATTGATGAGGATGAATATTTTCACAATTACCAACCACTTTCATCAGTATTCAATCCACTCTCAATTTTTGTCTTCCATACATTATTTCTCTAATTACAGTTACTGCAACTTTTCATCAAATGAAACCACAGAATTATTATTTCTCTAATTGCAGTTACTGCAACTTTTCATCAAATGAAGCCACAGAACTATTATTTCTCTAATTGCAGTTACTGCAACTTTTCATCAAATGAAGTCACAGCATTGTTAATTCCCTCTTTTGTTCGTAATTGAAGTTGTTTACCTGCTTCATGCCTTTGTTTTAAATCTTTATTGCCTCTGTATGCAATATCATGTTGATTGCAACCTTCATCTAATGAATTAGTTCTTTGCTCTCCTCTAACCTTTCACCAATTTTTGTTCCTGAACCACAAAATCTATAGCTTGGTACATGATTTCAAATGATAGTTTATTGATTAGTTTGTTTACTAATCCCTTACCAAGCTTTTTACACTTCCAAAATGTGCAAGGAAGGTTGATGAGAAATCTGATCTAGTATGGAATTCTCTTTGGATTATTGATCATGAAATCACTATTTTTATTCGTTAAAATTTCTGTTATCCCTCCCTTTTTGTCTGGGTAATTTATCTTTCCTGCTGATTCTTCGCCACTAAATACTGCTAATCTATCGATTAATTCATTCATCCAGATATATTCAAAAGGTTTTGCAGTATTTTTATCAAATACTGACTTCTTCTCATCTGATTCTGAAGGAACTTAACGTCATTCTAGTTCAAAACTTCTGTTGAAAGAACATCCACTACTGAGTATTATAGCAGGGGTTGACTTAACTCTTCTGTTGTAAATTACTTTATTTGCATACCACCAGTTTTGGACTGTCATAAGCCCATCCTCAGGTGTCGTAGCTGTGCTGTGGTCCCAGAGCGCTACATGTACCAGGCGCGGTGTGCTGCATATTGCTGTTCTGCGTGTATGAACAGCACAATGTGCCTGGTACACATGGCGCTTGGGGACCACAGCACAGCTACGACATCTGAGGACGGGCTTATAACAGTCCAAAAGCGGTTGTGTGAAAATAAAGTAAGTTACATCTGAAGCAGTATTTTCAGCCTCTTTCATTCTACTTGTTTTAATTTCACAAAATATCTATCAAAGATTTCTGTTATCAGATTATTGTACTTAATACCTGTACGTCATCTTATTTTATTAGAATTCTTATCAGAATATAGTGCTCCTGAATGGGAGAAAATAGTTGCACAATTTGACAAATCAGTACACTCAAATTTTGTACCCATATTATTCACAGTAATATGTTTTTTAGTTAAAAGATTTATCAGTCCATCTGTCGTATCATATGTTTTTCACCAATTGTTTATTAATCTCCCTTGAATACAATCTTTTGATTATATTTATTTTGTAATGTTTTGTTCTTTATTAGTAATTTTTTTAACATTACGTTGTTTTTCTCCCCTTCATATATGTTCACTGCATCCTGTATTTTAATCACATTGTTTAATTGGGGGCATATCATCAAACTATTTTAAAAATGGTGATAATAAACCATTTGTCTGCCTTGTTTTGCTTATTTGTTTGCATCAATAACTGCTTGATCTTTTTTATATTTTTCATATTCCATTCTTGCTTGTTTTCTCCACTTTTAAATTCTTCTTTTAATTAGTCCTTTTTGTTTCTATTTCGTCTACCTTTCTTAATAACTTCTCAGTCATACTTTGCAAAAATTTAATAAAGATAAAAATCCATTAACAAATTGTTTTTTAATTTTTGTGTCTCAGTTTTTATTCAGGTTGGAAAGAACTCTTAATCTGACATCTGTATATACTTAAATGGGTTTTCAAATCATATATATTGTAAAAACTCCCAACTGATCATTCCAACATTCACAATTCCTTTAAATCATCAAACTTTAAATCGCCACCAACAATCTCATGGTAATATGATTTAAATTTGTATAATTTTGTCTAAGTATATTTTAAAAATTTAGATTATCTCTCACTAATTGTTTTGGTACTTTTGTATATATCTGATCCAAATAAAAGAAATTTATACCTTTTTGTCTGTCTGCCTGATCCTGATTTTCGAGAATGAAATAATCAAACACTGTGAGTGACTAACTAAACTAATGAGGAGGTATTGAATAGGATTGGGGAGAGGAGACGTTTGTGGCACAACTTGACTAGAAGATGGGATCGATTGGTAGGACATGTTCTGAGTCATCAAGGGATCACCAATTTAGCATTGGAGGGCAGCGTGAAGGGTAAAAATCGTAGAGGGAGACCAAGAGATGAATACACCAAGCAGATTCAAAAGGATGTAGGTTGCATTAGGTACTGGGAGATGAAGAAGCTTGCACAGGATAGAGTAGCATGGACAGCTGCATCAAACCAGTCTCAGGACTGAAGACCACAACAATGAGTGAATAATCTTGATGTTATTCCAGTGGCTTGATTTCATCATTAATTTCAATAAATGTTAGTTTTCTCATTATTTTTATCCTCAGTTTACTTGCACATTTTTATGAATTCTTGTTATTTTGACTTATGCAAACTTTTAGAATAAACATATAAACGATCAATTTTCTTCCAAGTCAACCATCCTGGAGTTAAATACAACTGTCAATCATTAATGTTGTTTTGTACACATCCCCTTGGCTCTATTATCAGAGACTGAATAGAAATAGGCAAGAGATTTCCATTCTTATTTTTTTTATTTCTTCTCTGGAATACGTACTGTTGATTCCCAATGAATTTTGATTTAATTGATAATATTTTTAGTCAAAAATGAGTCATCTATTTCAGTTTAATCGTAAGTCATCTGTTCTCAGAACGAGATTCACCGTACCTATACCAAACATATACAGTAATGTTGCATTAGTCGCATTTATACAACATTTTTAACTCCAAACAAGCTATCCCAAAATAATAAATTGTATTGTGATGGAGAGACGATAGAAATTCCAGTTGGTCAATATACTTTGAAAAGCTTAGAAAAGTTTATTCATACCAAAAAACCAAAATTCGATGAAATTTTAAATAGAGTTATTACTTAAAGTGGTGTTAAATTGAATATGGATATAAAGGATAGTATTGGAAGTGCACTTGGATTTTGTGGCCAAACTATTCTTTCCAATGAAAAGACTGTTGCTAATGATGTTACTAAAATTACTCTATTCAAAATAAACAACATAAATTTTAATCTATCTGATGAAATCTTTGTCATGCATACTAGTCACTTTCATCACCAGATTAATAGTATTGCGTCATTCAAGACTAATGCTGAATTTGATAGACCAATAATTTGCAAACCACATTATCCTGTATTTCTTCCAGTTAACAATAAAATTCGGGATTTAGGAATAACTGTAACTGATTAAAATGGTAATTTTATTAACTTCAATTATGATATTGTGATATTTGTTTTAGAAATTGCTTAATAAAATTTATCCTTATTAAATGAACAACACTGTATGCTATCAGTTTCACTGATTCCCTATGAATGAGTCAACTAAAAATAATGTATATCTTCCCAACAAGGACCCAGAGATTAATATAAATATTGGAGATGGTTGAGTTCATCCTAATGATGCCCAAGTGTATATGAGCTTCATTATTATTAGAGTTGACAGTATAGATTATCCAGAATATTATGGAAAATCCAACAAAAAATTGATAATTAACTATGTGGCAATGCTGTTCGAGGTTATCAGCAAAAAGAAGGGGAACAATATGTTGTTTAGAATAGTACATCAGTTTATTTCTTCGTGTGTCCTGATGCAACTGACTTTGTCTCTAGCCAATGAGTTAACCATGAAAAGTCATATTCTCAATAATGGGAAGATAAAAAGTAAGAAAAATTAACTACTTTTTCCATTGGACTTGCTTGATAGACCTTTTAAAGATTATGAAGAAGTGTTTAACTGTAATATTTACTTGGAGTTCTAGAGCAACATTGCCATTCTTTGATGGCTCACTATTATCGAGCTGCTGTTGAAAATGTCACCAGAAATCCTAAAGAAAGGAATTTGTTTTCCTGTAGTGATGTGTGTACCAGAATTTCACTTAGAGATAGAAAATCTACAAAATTCGAATATCTTTCTTTCAACTATGCATCAAAAAGACTGCTGGATCGTATAGACAGAGAAATTTGAAGTTAGATATTACCATTTATGTTGTTTCTGCAGAATCTGATAATTCTTATTTTATTTTCTCATGTTTCAAACTAATCGAAAAAGTAATCAGTTAATCGACTCTCCCCTGTTTGATTACAACAAATTACAACAAGAATATCTATATAAACTATGGAAGAAATGAAGTTTTTCCTCAACAACTGTGGTATCTGGATCCACCAAACAATTATCTGAAAGTATATGATTCTTTCCAAGAGAGTTACAAAACTGAATGGTGACATTAATTTAAATCATACAATTTCATAACAAATTATTCCATCTGTGTCATAAATATGTCAAGAAGAATGAATGTTTTGGCCACACAGAAAACGACAACGAAGCTGTGTCGCACATTCAGTGATAAAATTCAAAATGAAACTGTTACTTTCATAATGGTGTGTGGTAAAAGAAATTTAACATATGATCCACAGCATAGAATTCTGAGTGAAAATTTTCAAGCTTATTTATTTATGTTTTCTGGATCTGTTACTTGCCAATATAATTTTTTCATCTTAGTAAAAAATTTCTCTTTATCAATGTATACTCTACTCAAGATACTTAATAGTGTTACATCACTAATTTGTTTTAACAAATAGTTAGCTACAAGTAAATGTTTTATATAACACTACTGGTTGTGAGTATTTGCCTACTAGATTTGGTGACAAAGTTGTATGGAACTCAATAAATATTTAAAATTATTTTGCCAAACAGATATGAAAGAATTACCAGGTGTGAATTGAAGTTTTTGAAGATGAAAATATTAAACTAAGATATAAAAGAATAAAGAAAGTTATAAATAATCAGTGCTGTTTTTCTGGAGGAACACTGGGGGATGCATACCCCTAAACTTTTTCGTCGACAAAATAATTTTTTTACGATGTTGAGAACTTGGAAGAGTGCCGAAGATTTATTTCACTGACATAAATATTTTATTTCATTTTTTCGTGTTGGTAATTGCAATACGAACGATATCAGTGCAGTTTTTGGTGGGAAACGCGATGTCATTGACTGTTTCAAGCATTTCGAAGCTGCGGCAACCATTCTCGACAACTGAATCGCTGCTAGCATGTAGTGCCCTTACTTGCTAATAGTGGCCGATGGTAGTGCTAAACAGATATGCGTACGCTCAAACGCCGAGCTACCGATAGATGTCTCTACGGTCCTGCTATATAATGAAGTTGAATATGTCATGGCTAAAATCAGACAGGTGGTATCCCATGCTTCAATTAAAAGTAATTTTCACTGCATTGTATCCAATGTTGGTGTACCCTCAAACTTTTTTTTTAGAAAAAAAGCATTGTAAATAATGATAGTGAATTTCATGATCTAGAATTTCTAGTTAATCGAAATTTTTATCTTCAATTTGGTATAATAATATAAATAAATAAATAAATAATAAAAATAAATGAAATAATAAATAATAAAATTTTGTTATTACTCACCAGTGAGCAACTGCTGCCTCAGTTGGATGGAGCTAATGAATTTTTTAAATCTATTAGATATAAGCCTATTAACTTATTTTACATGGGCTGAAGTTTTCAAGAAATTAATAAAAATTTGAGGCAATTTTTTAAATTTCTTATAAATTTACTGTTTTTAGTTATATATTTATGTTAATTTTTTATTTTGAGCCATTACTTGTCTGATTTTATATTTTAAATTAAGTAAATTTAAGTGATTTTTAATTTATTTTTAAAAAATTCTAAGGTAATTTTAGGTTAAATTTTTATTATCAAATTGGGTTGATGAAACTTTATGACTGAGTGGTTTTCCATGCTCGTAGAGAGCAGGTTCATGAAAAATCCCCTGAGTGCACTTGAAGTGCCCATTAATTATGTTCGTCCCTGGGAAATTTTTTGCTGAACTGAAAATCACATCTGTCACTTAATGATGCTGCAACAGCTCACAAACTAGTTTTGCTACAGGAATTTAACTGTAGTGAGCTGTTATGTCATGTTGCTTTATTTGTAGTTTAAGCTTTCAGAGACGAAGCAATCAATGCAATAAATTTGTCTGTAAACAGTTTATCCAGAGTAAGATTAAAAAATTAAGGAGGTATTAATATTAACCAATTCGAATGAAACTTTCCTCATAGCTAGCATCCAATTTTTATTGGTACAGAGATGCAGCTGTTTGAATGTAACATCAAGACTCACAGGCGGTTTTAAGCAAAGGCCTCATAGCTAGCATCCAATTTTTATTGGTACAGAGATGCAGCTGTTTGAATGTAACATCAAGACTCACAGGCGGTTTTAAGCAAAGGCAAAAGATTAATTTCACAGTTGATTTTCATAAATTCCCTCCCCAACTTGAATGCAGTTCCCAATTCTCTTGACAATACCAAGTACAGCTCTTCTGAGGTCGTTTTGGTTTTCTTTTATGAGGGCAGCACTCTTCCTAACACAAGCAATCAATTCTTCTCGTGTTTGTTTCCTTGTAGACTTCCCTGTTCACTCATCCCCATAGACAAAAATCTAAATGGTCTAGGTCTAGGGAACTTGGTGGCCAAGAGACAAGGCCACTTGTGCCGCTCAATTTTCCAAAGAATGTTAGGTTTAGCTGACATACCACCTGACGATTAGAACATGCTGCCATGCTGGGAGAACCTCCATATCCTTGTAGACAGAGGAACTTCTTCCAGTGATAATGGAAGATTTTGTTCAAGAAAGCCTCATTAATAGGGCCTTGTGAAACGATGCTTTAGCACAACAGGTTCAGGTAACTGATTTCCTATCATAGCATACTACATATTTACAGATAAGTGTTCTCGAACATTTGTTCCCACAATGAGACGTGGGTTTTCATCAGACCAGCGACTTGAGTTAGTGAGTGTTGTTAATACCGTCACGACCCTAAGTGGATCAGTAAGCAATATTAATGGCATTACTTGGAGATTTGCAGTTAGCCAATAACAAAATTCGAACCCTCTAACTTGATCTTCTTGAAGGTAAACGGTAAGGGTAGATACTGTGCATATGTATTCTTGTATGTGGGGCACATATACACAAAGAAAATCTGTGTCTGCTTTTTGAAGGAGAAGGTTCTATCAACTGAAATAATATCTTATAGTCCAGACTCTGTTCATTAGCACTATTGCATGAAATTGCTTGGTGTTTGACGAAGTCACTGCAGATTAGTGTAGACACGAGTCTGGTACTCTGATGAAAGGGAATTGTCTACAGTATTCCCCACAAGCAACAATTGCGTCCCCATTTTAAAAGCCATCAGAAATACCATACCGAGGTACTCATAATTCGTAAATATGTGTGTTATGCTTAAGCGATATTGTAGAATTTGGCAACAAGTCATAACCCCAGTTGAAAAATTCAGTTATGTAAACTGAAGCACAACTTCACGATTCGAACTTCAAAATAAATATGACATTCTATAAATAAACCTATAACAGCTACAATAACAACACACAAAACAAAAAGTGATTCTGCAACTAATAAAAATTGTACGTATTAATATTAAAAAACAAGTCCTAGGTTGCATAATGCTCTTTATTGGCTCAAAAACTTTTGGAGATGTTACTAAGACTAATTCGAGTAAAACATTCCATATAATATATGCACAATTAAAATTTATTCCAATCCATTGTGGTGAGGTGATAAAGCAATCTTATATTCTGATTAATATTAAAAGCCAGTCCCAGTTTCCACAGTGCTCTTCATTGACTCAAAAATGGTGCGTTTCACACGGGTAGGGCATCATCAGGTTATCTGGAAGTACAATGAAAAATGAACATAATAAGTAACAAGGCCTGGTTTGATCCTGAATGACCAAACTCGAAAGTAGAAACGAAAAACGTAAACGTGTAAAATATAAAGAATAAGAAAGAATGTAAAAACTGTTATATTTGCTGCCAAAAGGTATTCATCAAATACGCGTAAAACAGCCAGTAAGCGAACTTGAAAAGTACCATAACAGATGGTATGGAAACCATCAAGAATAAACCAACAGAAGAATACTTAAAAACTGTAACCGTCGGTTTAGTTCGTGTCATGTAGCTCAGCAGTCATAGCAGCATAAGACCACCTTCATAAACTGTAAATATGGCCGTGAGACAAATTGGCGGTGACCGATCCGCGCTCACACTCTATATAAACAGTACTGATAGGATCAGAAGCGACTGATGGCGCTAGTACAGATAACTAGCGCTAGGTGGAGCCAAATGCACGCACAAAGCCATTAATGAAAAAGTCATTACAGTAGAAAGAACGAAATTCTCATAGGAGAGCTACAAACACATTAAATAGGAAACAAATTTTATAAGTATTATTACAGAATCCTGTCCAATATCAGAGGCATTGGGTTCAAGTATGTGAACACAGTAAAATTAAACAGAAGATATATAGAAACGGGGAAAAGACATGCGGCAGAGGTGCGTAATACAATAAAGAGACCCGGGAAGTTGACAAACAGAGATAAAGTAAAAAGAACTATACAGTACAAAATCCGAATAGAAAAGGTCCTAATTAAAAATGTAGCGAAACTGTGCACCGAGGCAAGACTCAGAAGGTACATAAGCGGGAACTCTTGTCAGTAAAAAATTTCATTTTTTTAATACAGAATGACTGAAACTAAAAGAGGACCAGTGATTGTCAAGAGTGTTTGGCCAAAAACACAGTTATTTTAGAGTCGTTTTAGGCGTATTTGACGAATGCTACTTGGAGGCAATAATAACAGTTTTTGAGTGCTTTCCTATCGTTTATGTACTACAGATTTTCATTATTGGTTTGCACTTTTGAGTATAGTACCTCAGGATAGCACCGCGCTCGATTATTTATTAAGTCCATTTTCATTGTGCTTCCAGATAACCTGATGATGCTCTACCTGGGTGAGACGTGTCGTGTGTGAAACGCACTGTGGAACCTGAGACTGTCTTGTAATATTAATCAGAATATAAGATTGCTGTATTACCCCAACACAAGGGATTGGAATAAATTTTAATTGTGCATATGTTGTATGGAATGTTTTACTCGAATTAGTCTTTAGTAACATCTCCAAAAATATTTGCTATTTGCTGGGAGCCGGCGAGTTCGTCTGTTGGTTGAGCTATCACTTAGGCAGCACCCTTTGCTATTGTCACAAAGGCCTAAGGGGCCTAAGAGAAGGGGTGAACGAAAGTGGCCCAGCGATAGGGAGGTGGGGGCGGAAGGCGAGGGAGGTGGCAGCACTTCAAAGGGGTGCGCGGCGATGCAATAACGCTGTTAGCGCGCACGCTCCGCCAATGAGATTAGGGCCGGGCAGAACACAGGCGACCCCCGCCGCGCCGCTGCAGCCGTGGAACAGCCTCTCAACAGCGCTCTGGGCCGCGCCGCCTGGTTTGTTCTGTCTCATCCTCTAACAACTACCATTAACTGCTGCCATTACCGGCTACGTTATATGATTGGCTATTTGGTCAATCGAAACACGTGATGATCTTATTGTGAGATCAAACGCGCTCCGTAGAACAATGTAGGTTCCTTTTGACAGTCGGAAGCTGTTACGTAAACCATCCTGACACAGCGTTTCACGACTATTTTTTTCGCAGATAACAAATCCTTTAAGCCGGAAAGTAAGGAACACACAGAAAAGCTATTGAATTATCATTGCAGCGCGCAAACGCTGTAATACCTTTGAAAGAGCCACGCGGGGGCTCCAGGTGCTAGGTTCCTATTTGAGCGTGGAACATGAGGTGATAAGTTTTCGGTATAGCCCGGAACAGCAGTCATTTGTACAGCTATTCGGATATCTCTTTTGCTGCAGGTATGATACAGTATATTAAGCAAAGGTTGAGCGAAGAACCGGCAAACTGTGCGAATCCATTAATTTCTTTTGCAAAAGTAATGGCACCATTTGTATGTCCACCGTTCGGATTAAACGTGCAAAAACAATCACCCTCGTTCGGATTTTACGTGCAAAAACAGTCACCCTTAAATAACTCTGAACTGGAGCGAGACTGATGGTTGAAATTTGGTCCAATGGTGTCTCGACCTTCATGCAAGATAAATTTTAATCGTTTGAAAAAATCTTTCTTCAATAGAATTTTACGTACATAAAACAACGTTTTTAGGTGGTTTTTAAAGTACGCCACTTCTATACTCTGAACCTGTACGAATCGGTTCAAATTTGCACGAAGGTAAATAAGTGGATAAAGTCGAAACAAAATTCATTGTGGAAGTACGATGGTTTAAAGTCGACCTAAATGTAGCATATAAAATTCGTCCTTACGCAAACGGAATGCGCAGGAAGTGAATCATATAAAAAATACAGTTTTACAACAAAATTGATAACTCACTTTCAAAAATATAGCTTCATTCGGACTTTTAAGTGCAAAAAGCACGATTTTGTGAATTTTTTACGCTTTTACGTTTCAGATTTGTGTGAATCGGTTACAATTTCGTAAGAAGGTAGACAACTACATTCACCTAATGGTCGTCCTGTTCATTTGCAGAAGCTTTATCCGTTACCACCGCCGTAAGTAACATGGTTCGAAAGACATTAACAAAAAAATCTATACCGGATCAGTCGTCGCCCGAGTCAATAATAATCTATGACGGTTGCTAAGCTATGGCGGTCAGATGTCAAGATTATGGTAGAGTAAGAATTGGGAACTAGAATGAAAAATGCTCCTATCGTAAAACAAGAAGGCGAATATGTCCTGGGCACAGTTATTTGGAAGCTTAAAAGTCATTTAAATCGAAACATCTTCACATATTCGTGCTTTTTTATGAGTTAACTCGACTTCCCCAGCGTAGAGAGCTCTCTTAACTGCAACGCGCTGGCACACCTGCATCTTCCAATTTATGGGCTAAAGTCCTTGATCCTGTGTCCGAAATCCAGAAGATTGGCCAGCAATTGTAAATAATATATAATATCATACGGAACTTCAGTGATACATAGTGTGAAATTACACGACATGACAAATGCCGTGTTGGATGACATCATGGCTTGCGTCATGTTATCGGACATGACATCATGTATCACGTTACTCTACTTGACACGATGCATTGTGTCACATAACGTATGTGCTAGTATTAACAAGCAAAAAAAGCACGTATATGTCAAGATGTTTTGATTTAAATGTCAATGAAGCTGCCAGATAAGTCGAAAAGCTAGTTCCCTTCGTTTACACCCCTAACTCTGCCCATTACATATTCGCCTTTTTTGTGCTATGATAGGAGCATTTTTCATTCTGGTGGGACAGCCAGACTACGTAGCATTACTTTTGGATTGAACCTTAAACAAAGCTGCTTTGAAAGTGTCTAAAAGTAGTAGCAAGGAAAACAGCAACTTCATCAAAAATTTGTGGAGGCACGAAAGTAAAAGAAAAGAAGGAATTCTTCAGTGTACGAACTTAAGAACACGACTATGACAAACCATTGAGCAACCAAGGTTACCATCCTGCAAGAAGGTCCACTATATTGCAAATGATAAATGTGCTCATGTAAGATGCTACAAGTTTCAGATTGTGAACGTGATCTGGATTATTCTTCAGTGTCTCCATGTGCTACTTGAGAAGTTCCTAGATAACGTGACATCACAGGTGACGACCAGTTTCACCCTTCAGGAAGAATTGAATCGTCCTATTTCTCCACATGCACATCCCAAGTGACTTTATGGCTCTTGAGAAATTTGTGCACGCCGTTTTCGCTGGTTTTTCTTTAATGGATAAAAGATACTGATGACTGGATTTACATCTTCATTTACACTTAAACTCTGGAAACCACTATGAAGTGCATTGCAGAAGGTTCGTCCCATGGCAGCAGTTATAAGGCATTCGCGTATGAATCCCAGGATGAATATTGCTTATATCTCTGTGTGTGGCCGGCCGCGGTGGTCTAGCGGTTCTGGCGCTGCAGTCCGGAACCGCGAGACTGCTACGGTCGCAGGTTCGAATCCTGCCTCGGGCATGGGTGTGTGTGATGTCCTTAGGTTAGTTAGGTTTAAGTAGTTCTAAGTTCTAGGGGACTTATGACCTAAGATGTTGAGTCCCATAGTGCTCAGAGCCATTTGAACCATCTCTGTGTGTGCTGTAATTAGGCTAACCTTGTCTTCGTTCTCGGCAACGGCCTTGCCGTAGTGGCTATGCCGGTTCCCGTGAGATCACTGAAGTTATGCGCTGTTGGGAGTGGCCGGCACTTGGATGGGTGACCATCCAGCCGCCATGTGCTGTTGCCATATTTCGGGGTGCACTCAGCCTCGTAATGCCAATTGAGGAGCTACTCGGCTGAATAGTATCGGCTTCGGTCAAGAATACCATCATAACGACCGGGAGAGCGGTGTGCTGACCCCACGTCCCTCCTATCCGCATCCACCTCTGAGGATGACACGGCGGTCGGATGGTCCCGGTAGGCCACTCGTGGCCTGAAGACGGAGTGCCTTTTTTGTCTTTGTTATCACTATGGAAGCAATAAATAGGGGATTCTACGATCGTGTGATTATGATTAAACTGACTGTTCCGAGTGCTGCAGTGCAGGACGCTGAAACATCGTAGGTATGTTCAATAATCGATGCGCTGACGGAGCATGTTGAAAAAATAACCATTCTAATTTCTGTCACCAGGTGAAAATATGACGTAGTAAGCAGCCAGAATGTTCAATGTTTCCTGTTTTGACGGCATTACGCTGTTTGTCGCTTGGTGACGGGTGTTGATTTCTTATGTAAAGTGGCTATTGGTGTAAATGGTACAGAAGATTGTTCTTCCTTGATTATGACACTGTAGATATTGTTGGACTAAATTTACTTCCTCCCGTATCGTGAGCCAAAAGTTGATGTAGGTGAAAAATGTAAAATCACATACAGCCGGAAAGAGGAGGCTTGTTGCACATCTTGTATCACGGTTTGCTTTGGATGGATCTTACGTATCTTCCAAAATGCTCTAAATTGTTCAGTTTTTCTTTTATTACTTTAACTTAATTGTAATGAACCCTCCAACGAATATCAGACAATTACTTCAAACTTTTTCTTTTTTTTTTTTTTTTTCAACAACTAATTTCCGCCTATGTATAGAAAACGGGGAGAATTAACTTACTTACTTAACAGAATTAACTTCTCTACAGTACGAAAACGGGTGACGTTAGAAGGAACACAAATCGATGAACTCCAGACTGATATAAGGAATGGTTAGCACAGGGACAGAGCGTAGCTTTTAGACTTAAAAAACGGTGGGTTCTCGAACTTTCACAATTTTGTCTTCTAAATGGACGCATGTGTTGGCTCATATGGTCGATTCTACTTTCATCGGGAATGCTAATGCTATCTAAAATTATTCCGTAATATTTAATCTTTTTTATATCGGCACTAATTTTTGCCTTAATTTGCACATCCAAAATAAAAATAAATTCATTTTGTGTTCCTTTTGACGAATAATAAGGTAGTCCCTTTGACCCACCAGCGGACTCTTCCTAGTTTTCAACTTGGAAATACTTTACTTTCAGTAGTGGAAATACTGGATGATCTTTCGTCATCAGTTGCATCAGTTTTAAGAAATTTCCTCTACGTTCCGACGGAATGTCTTCACGATGACCACTGAAAACATGGTTTTGATGGGTTAAAAATGGAGTAACATCTAAAAGGCCAGGTAAAATGTTTCCCCATTTCTTGGGCTCATCTTTAACTCAAGGGCGTCAGTTTAAACCGTATTTATTGCACATCTGTGTAGATGGCATAGATATCAAAAAGTGTTTCATATAGAATAACTGCTTCTACCAGGCAACTGGTAGTCATACTATACTGTTTAAGTTCCATGCAACGTTTTGAAAAAAAATTCTAACAATTCTGAACACACCCATTGACAACTACCACGACTTGCTAATAGATAAGTAGATATCTATGTTTACATTTTTCATAGATATGGGTGTCAACTTCAAACTGCATCTTGTTTACTGAAAATGCTCTGGTCGTGTTTCGGATTTGATTAACAATGACCGGGTCCTGGGGGGCCTCTATGTCTCGAGGTCTCCAGGATTAGAGGCCCAGGGCAGATCGTCACTGCCACAGCACATTCTGGCTGCTTACAGGGCCTTATTTTCACCTGGCGGTAGAGAGTGGAACTATGCGACGTACTCCGCGAGTGCATCGATTAATGAACAGACCTACGATGTTTCAGCATCCTGCGTTGTATACAGCACTTGGAATATCGACAGTTTACGCATAACGACCCAGTACATTCCTAGATTCACTACTTACCGTTATTTCTAGAAACTCTCGAAGTAGATTTTCACAGGATAGTCTGATTCTATCTTCAAGTGTCTGCCAATTCACTACTATCAGAAACGCCGTGACATTCTCCCTTGGGTCGAACAAACTTGTAACCATTCGTGCTGCCCTTCTTCGACTCTGCTCAATATCCCAGCCCTGTTTAATACGAGTCCAGACACTCGAGCAGTAGCCTAGGATGGGTCGCACGAGTGAGTTGTAAGCAGTCTCCTTTGTAGCCTGATAACATTTCCCTAGTATTCTGCCAACGTGCCGCAGCCTGCCACCTACTTTTACTTACGTCTGACTCTGCGTCATCGTTTCATCCCAATTGACTGCTACACCAGGTATCTTTATGAGATGACCGATTCCAACTGTGGCTCATTGATATTATAGTCATAGGATACTACCACTTTTCTTTTTGTAAAGTTCACTGATTTATATTTCTGGATATTTAAAGCAAGTAGCTAGTCTTTGCACCACTTTAAAATATTATCAAGATCCAACTAATTATTTCCGCAGCTTCTTTCAGACAGTACTTCATTACACATAACTGAATCGTCTGCGAAAAGTTTGAGGCTACTATTAATACAGTATGCAAGGTCACTAAGGGACTCAACACATTTCCCTGGGACACACTCGAAGTTACTTTTACATTTGCCGATGACTCACCATCCAAGATAACTTGCTGCGTCCTCCCTACCGAAAAATCTTCAGTCCAATCACAAATTTCGCTTGATACTCCATCTGATCAAAACTTTGGTAAAAAACGTAGGTATGGTACTGAGCAAATGCTTTTAGGATTCGAGGAACAGTATATCTGTGAGAAAAGTGGAAGTTGGGTTTCACGTGATCCATGTTTTCGAAGCCCATACTGGTTGGCATCGTGAAGGTCACTCTCTCCAAGGTACCTCATTATGTCTAAGCTTAGAATATGTTCTAATATTTTACAAGAAATCGACGTCAAGGATACTGGACAAGAGTTTTGTGGATCACTTCTGCTACCCTTCTTGTGCTTTCTTCCAAATACTGGGCAGTGCCTTTTTTGGTTCAATGGATCTTTGGCAGATTACAGTTAAGCGAGGACCTGGCTCAGCTGAAAACTCAGTATAAAAGCTGTTAGGGGTTCCATCAGGCCCCTGGAGCTTTGTTCAGTTATAATGATGGCAGCTATTTCTCAACGTCAGTGACGCTAATATCTATTTCACCTGTCCTTTAGGTGGCATAAAAATTAAACTGGGGCAATAATCTTGGGTTTTCGTTTGTAAAGGAACATCTGAAAATGGAATGAAGCACTCTTGCATTCGCTTTGCTACTCTCATTTCCAGTTCCTGTCTCGTCTGCAAGTGACTGGACACTAACTTTGGGCCATTAACGACTTTTACATACAACTAGCACTTCTTTGGGTTCTGTGAAACGTCTTTCGATAGTATTCTGCTGTGGTAGTCGCTGATGGCTTCATGCATTGCTCTCTTGTCAAACGTGTTTCATCCAGTATATCTCTGTCTGTAGCCCTATGCTATGGTTTTACATCTATTACGCAGTAGTCCATATTTCTTTAGAAGTTTCTTTACTGTGAGTGGAGGGTCCTACCATTATGAACCATTCTGTCGGGTGCATATACACTCCTGGAAATGGAAAAAAGAACACATTGACACCGGTGTGTCAGACCCACCATACTTGCTCCGGACACTGCGAGAGGGCTGTACAAGCTATGATCACACGCACGGCACAGCGGACACACCAGGAACCGCGGTGTTGGCCGTCGAATGGCGCTAGCTGCGCAGCATTTGTGCACCGCCGCCGTCAGTGTCAGCCAGTTTGCCGTGGCATACGGAGCTCCATCGCAGTCTTTAACACTGGTAGCATGCCGCGACAGCGTGGACGTGAACCGTATGTGCAGTTGACGGACTTTGAGCGAGGGCGTATAGTGGGCATGCGGGAGGCCGGGTGGACGTACCGCCGAATTGCTCAACACGTGGGGCGTGAGGTCTCCACAGTACATCGATGTTGTCGCCAGTGGTCGGCGGAAGGTGCACGTGCCCGTCGACCTGGGACCGGACCGTAGCGACGCACGGATGCACGCCAAGACCGTAGGATCCTACGCAGTGCCGTAGGGGACCGCACCGCCACTTCCCAGCAAATTAGGGACACTGTTGCTCCTGGGGTATCGGCGAGGACCATTCGCAACCGTCTCCATCAAGCTGGGCTACGGTCCCGCACACCGTTAGGCCGTCTTCCGCTCACGCCCCAACATCGTGCAGCCCGCCTCCAGTGGTGTCGTGACAGGCGTGAATGGAGGGACGAATGGAGACGTGTCGTCTTCAGCGATGAGAGTCGCTTCTGCCTTGGTGCCAATGATGGTCGTATGCGTGTTTGGCGCCGTGCAGGTGAGCGCCACAATCAGGACTGCATACGACCGAGGCACACAGGGCCAACACCCGGCATCATGGTGTGGGGAGCGATCTCCTACACTGGCCGTACACCACTGGTGATCGTCGAGGGGACACTGAATAGTGCACGGTACATCCAAACCGTCATCGAACCCATCGTTCTACCATTCCTAGACCGGCAAGGGAACTTGTTGTTCCAACAGGACAATGCACGTCCGCATGTATCCCGTGCCACCCAACGTGCTCTAGAAGGTGTAAGTCAACTATCCTGGCCAGCAAGATCTCCGGATCTGTCCCCCATTGAGCATGTTTGGGACTGGATGAAGCGTCGTCTCACGCGGTCTGCACGTCCAGCACGAACGCTGGTCCAACTGAGGCGCCAGGTGGAAATGGCATGGCAAGCCGTTCCACAGGACTACATCCAGCATCTCTACGATCGTCTCCATGGGAGAATAGCAGCCTTCATTGCTGCGAAAGGTGGATATACACTGTACTAGTGCCGACATTGTGCATGCTCTGTTGCCTGTGTCTATGTGCCTGTGGTTCTGTCAGTGTGATCATGTGATGTATCTGACCCCAGGAATGTGTCAATAAAGTTTCCCCTTCCTGGGACAATGAATTCACGGTGTTCTTATTTCAATTTCCAGGAGTGTATGTACAGCGCATTATCAACTATTCTTTTAAACTTGAGCCATAGTTCGTCAACATCCTCCTGCCCTGAGCTAAAGTTTCAAGTTTCTCATTGAGGTATGACAGTACTGCTTCATTATCTAGTTTGCTGAACACATACATTTTTCTAGACTTGTTTTAGTTGCCTTTTGTACTTTGGTAATCATCCCTCATGGTAACTGACAGCAATTTCAAACGAACTATCCGTTGTAGGTTGTTTTCAGAAGAGGCATTTATTAACGTTTCACAAGATGTCTTGTCACCACCACCACTAACAAAACTGAAATTATCTGTATCGATTGTCAGATGACGTAAGTCTCCTCCACACTTACGTAGAAGTGAACTTAGCTTCTCTGAAGTTTTGGCTGACATGAGGAGGTGAGTCGGGTGGTGGAGAGAAAGTTCCAGTGTGTGGCAGTTTTCTGAAAGAGTGAAGGGCCGGAACGAAACTACTTGTAGCGTGTTTGGGAAGTCCTATGTCATGGTAAAGAACGTCTAATCTCCACAGTGGTTGTTATAATGATGAGGAGCCAAAAAGTAAGGAAGTCTCGAAGTACTAAATGGTAATCTTGCACATTCAAACATATCTAAACCTTCTATAGGAGCGTCTATATTCAGCGAAATAAAAACTAGTTTGTCACTGTGCTTTGTAGTGAAATTTTTTGCTTCGACCAACAACGAAGTTATACAATTAACTGTGTATTGCCATTCTCAAGCTTTATATGCAGTACAGTGACAAGAACATAGAAATGGACATCAAGGAAAGGTAAGCAATGGAAACGAAATGCGTCTACAAGGAGGTACAAAAAGAAAACCGGAATAACATGCCGTAGGCGGAGCTTGTGTAGTACGCATTTCTGCCCCTAGGCGAATATAGCGCGATTGGCAGTTCAGTGCTGCCTGCGTTGTCGACCTGGCTTGTACTATTCATCTGCAGTGATTGGTTTTGCTAGAGCTGTTTTGTTCTCGTTTCGTTTTTTACCACGGCAGTTTCAGTGAATAAAGTGCAGCTGTGAAATTTTGTTTTCTACTCAGTAAAAATGATTCTGAAGGTGTTTTAATGTTGAGAACAGCTTACCAAACTGACTCTGTGGGAAAAACTCAAGAGTATGAGTGGTTTGCTCGATTAAAAATGGCGATATGTTGATCGATGACAAACCTCGTTCTGAGCGTCCATCAACTGCCCGAATCGAAGAGAATACTGAAAAAATTGTGTTCACAGACTGTCGACAGACAATTGATCAACTATCATAGATTAATGGGTTATCTTGGAGCTCGGTTAAGCGAATTTTAAAGGAAGATTTGAGAATGAAAAGGTTTGCTGCCAAGTTTGTTCCTCAGGTTCTGACTGAAAATCAAAAGGAACGTCGAGTTGAAACATGTCGTGCTTTGAAACAAAAGCTTGATACTGATCCAAATTTTCTGCCAAAGGTCACTACTGGTGATGAGACATGGTGTAACACCAATTCAATGAAAAAATGTTCAAATGTGTGTGAAATCTTATAGGACTTCACTGCTAAGGTCATCAGTCCCTAAGCTTACACGCTACTTAACGTAAATTATCCTAAGGACAAACACATACACCCATGCCCGAGGGAGGATTCGAACGTCCGCCGGGATCAGCCGCTCAGTCAATGCTGCAGCGCCTTAGACCGCTCGGCTAATCCAGCGCGGCAAGTCATTGGATGACGTCATTGTTACCCCATCCAAAAAAATGTCGTCATGTTAAATCAAACATCAAAACAATGCTGATTTGCCTTTTTTTATGCCAAGGGGGAAGTTCATTCAGAGTTTGTCCCCCCCCCCCCCCCCCGCCCCCCGTGTCAGAACGTCAATCAAATCTTTTATTTGGATGTTTTAAGAAGATTGCACAAGAGTGTTCGTCAAAAAAAGACCCTATTTGTGGCAGACAGGAGACTGGTTCTTTCATCACAAGGATGCACTTGCGCACACAGCCATCTCTGTTAGTTTTTGGCTAAAAATGGAGTAGTTCCGCTGCCCCACGCACGTTAGTCACCCTGACCTGTCTCTTTGCAACTTTTTCTTATTTCCACACATGAAAAGGGGCATGAAAGGACACCGATTTCACAATATTGAAGAAGTCAAGAAAAAAGCGATGGAGGAACTATCAGCCATTTCTAAAGATGAGTACAAAAGCTGTTTCGAACAGTGGAAGCACCGGCGGGACAAATGTATTAGTTGTAACGGAGAGTATCTCGAAGGGGATAAGGTTGTTTTGTAAACAATCTGAAAATATAGAGCTTTAAAAGTAATTCCGATGTTTTTGGTTTCGCCCTCGTATTCCCTCAGGGAGACGCTCAGCTCAAAATCAACATCTGTGAACGCGAAGATGAGAAAATATGACACAATGAATGTGATGTACAGTTCCGAAACCTGGAACATGACTAAACGAGAAAAGGAAGAATTGTTAATATTTAAAAGAAAAGGAATGAGGAAGGTGTAGGGACCGATCTTAGATAAAGAAGAATGGAGGGGGAGAAGGAGGAAGAATGAGGAAATCTGCCTCTTGATGCGACAACCAACAATCCTACAGACGCTGAATGGCAAGAGAATCCTGTGAGCACGCCATGCAGCCTATAAGACAGAAGAAAGAGAGGTGAAGAAAGCACTTGAGGGGAAACTAGACGCCCCATAGGACGACCTAGCGAAGACCCTGGCAATCCTGTGGATTGGAGATGTTTAAAAGAACAATAAACAGAAAGGAATGGAGACAGTTTAGTGGAAGCAGTTCTGGTCAGCAAGATCTGTGACGGTCTTATATGTATGTAGCTACAGTGGTATCAAAACCTGCGTATATCAAGCGAACTGCGACGTACGCCGAAGCTCATTTGTTACACAATTAAATTTAGGCGCGAGAAAGCAAAGCAAGCAACGCTTTCCAAGTGTCCCATGTCAGGTGATCAAGAGGCAGAGTGTCTACACCGAGCAGAATGGCGCAGTAGAAATATGTGGATCGAAATCACGTTCTGCTAAAGTTATTTGTTCTTCGATTGCGTCGAGCTCTGGAGAATGTGTAAAAAGAAATAAATTTCATCTAGAACTAATATTCTCGAACGAAAAAACCATAGTTCATTGGAAAAAACGAATTTGATATTTGCATATCAGTGGTCAAAAAGGATACTCCAACGTGTTGTTCGCTAAGTTATGAGGTCATGGTGACTATTCGTCAAAGTGAAAACATATTAAACATATCATCTGCAAATTAAAGAGTAAAAAGTGAAATGGGTGCTTCACTTTACAAGAGGAGTTCCTGGAGGCGACGCCACCTAGAGACCACGGAGGCAGACTCCTTGTTCGACCGGCCAACTTGGAGGCTCCAACTGAAACTCCGCGAAAGTTCCGCCTCCGGAAAAACTAGCACTGCACGCGCATTCGAATTGTATGACGTCTTCAGGCAGGCTTTTCCGCAGACCGGCAACACTTCATTAAATTAGTGATATTTTGTCTTTTCCCAACGGGAAGGATTTGCAAGCTACGTTTTTGCAATACAACTGTAATTTTAGAAATAATGCAATACATCGTACAACTGATGCAGAAGACAGATGTATCTTCCGATGTAACGTAGGGAAGTGTCCTGAAAACTTTTGTTGTTCACGTTGTATATTAATGACCTTACAGACCGCATTAATAAAAACCTCATACATTTCGCAAAAGATGCAGTTATCTATAATGAAGTAATGTGTGTAAAAAACTGAATAAATATTCAATCGGTTGTGGTGCAAAAATTGGCAACTTGATTTAAATGTTCAGAAATATAAAACTGTGCGTATGCAAAACGGGAAAACGTAGCATTCTATGACAACTGCTGAACAAGTCACAACTGGAATTGGCCAACTCATAACTACACCTGAGCGTAGGGATATGAAACGGAACGACCACATGTGTTCAGCCATAACAGGGTTATTGTAACTTAACCCGACTCGAAAAAACAATGCAGGTTTAAAATGCAAAAAGTCGAAAATCCCAAAAAATCCAACTACACGGCCCAAGTGACATCAATGTGACCACCTGTCAAAAGCCTGAATAACCACCATTTACAGAGCGGACGTGCAGATAGGGAGTCAGTGAAGTTCTGGAAGGTACCAACAGGGGCGTGGAGCCATTCCGACTCTTTTGCCGCGGCCTACTGCGTCAGGTTTTTCGGTTGAGGATCTATGGCGCGTACAGCACCATTGAGGTGGTTTCGCAGATTCTCAATTGGGTTTAAATTCAGGAAATTTGTTGAACAGGAGAGTCCAGTAAGCCCATCCTGGCCCTCTTCAAACTATGCACATACAATGCGAGCTGTGTGACACGTTTCATTGCCCTACTGGTCGATGCCATCGTGCCGAGGAAAAAAAAGTCTGCATGCAGGGGTAAATATGGTCCCCAAGGATAGATGCACAGATTTGTTGATCCATTGTGCCTTCCTGATTGGCGAGATCACACACGCATTGCCATGAAAACGTTTCTCAGACCATAACACTCCCTCCTCCTCAGTGGACCCTTCCAACGATTGTTGCAGTGCCGTACATGCCAACGGCCACCTGTCAGATGGAGCTTGGAACATGATTCATCTGAAAAGGCCACCTATCGCTACTCGTTGGACGTTCAATTGCGGTACTGGTATGCAAATTCCAGCTTTCATCGCTGATGAAGAGCAGGTGCCTGCTGCAGAAGCCCGTACACAGCAACGTTTGCTCAATGGTCATTGAGGAGCCACTGTTGGTAGCCCCTCTGTGCCTCTGGGCGGTCAGTTGCTCAACAGTTGACGTTTATCCTACCACACACATCTCCGCTGCCGTCATCTGTGGCTTATGGTGCACCACAGTTGCTTCGGAGCCGGTTTTGAATAGCACCACTTTTGCCATGTACGGTATGCCTTAACCATGGCGGTACGCGAACAGTTTACAAACTTAGCTGTTTCGGAAATGATTCCACCCTCGAACCGAAAGCCAATGATCATTCCCTTTTACACACCATATAAATCGCTCCATTTACGTATTTCGATAAACACTGCATTGTATATTCGCGTTCCCCGACATGCTTTATATTCCCTCGACTGCTAGTGCTATACCTGCCATCAGTAAGGGGTTACTGCACGTTGACGTCCAGCATAAGCGGTGGTACATTAATGGGACTGGACCGTGCATATTTTATTATGAAAATTTTATTAACATACGAAATGTTACACAGTTAAACTTGCACAAATTAAAAAGAGCAATGGTGTATATGTTTACCGTCACAAGAATTTATTTTATTAATATTGTGTTTCAACTTTTCCTGCAGTATAAGAAATCTTAGCGGTACACGGAAGTGTGGTCTCGATGCAGAGAAGAGGAAGAGATATTCGTCGCAGTGTTTACGTTACTACGGAACCAGTGGCGCCACCAGCGCAGACGTTGACACCATCTGCGACAGCATTACGTATTTACCGACCAATCAGAAGACGTCTGTAGTATGTATAAGACCACCGCAGGAGCCGTTTTGACAGTTAGTTGCTTCTGACGAAGTCGATGGAGGTACTCGTCGAAAGCTCGAGGTTTTACTCTTAACTGAGGCGTTAAGAAGTGTGAGAATGTTTTATACAACAGTGCCGTCGTGAAAGACCTGGTTATCATATTAGCAAGAAAGTTAAATAACATTTATACTTCCAGAAAAGAGACTAACTTTATGTAGAATAATAATGACTTTCAAGCTTAGTGTAAATGCGGAAATTTATAGACCTTCATTAATTTCTCAGGTCTTTTCTCTCCTAAATTATTTCTTAATTCTGATCAAACAAATCTGTAGGTGTTGGCAAGACAAGAAATGAGCACTAATATAGTGGTTGTAAGAATGGATTGTGTGGTATCACGTATCGATACCAGCCAACTGGCGACGAGCCATTGAGACTACGTGTGGCAGTCCAGTCTACTTGCTTTCTTCCTGTTCTGTCGCCTTTTTTATTGACTTTTTCGATTAATTGTCTTCTGCTTACCTAGTGCTTTTTTTCTTGTGCTCTTTATGTTCCAGATTCTGTAGTTGTTGCTTTTGCACCCCGCGCCCCTTTTTCTTTCTTCGTGCTTATTTGTCTTGCCATTTTTGCTTTCCGCTGTTTGTCCTTGTACATTGCTCATATAAAATAGCTACTACGCCACAATGGCCTGCTGCACCGCCTTCAGTTGACCTAACTCAGTTATTCATTTTCAGAGTCAACAAATCACCATTGTTTGTCCATCTGAGCTTGCGGCCCGTCTCTAATAAGCTTTTTGTGGACGGGATATTAACTTTTGGCTTTCCTTCCAGCCTTACGAAAATAAGGTACAGGTTACTGGGACATGTACCGAGGCATCCGGTAGTAGTTGGCATAGGATGATGCAGTATAGGAGATAATTAGCTGCGCAGTGACAGACAGCGGTATCAAATTACAGGTGAGCCATCTGGAAAACAAACCCAAATGGCTTCAAAGTAATATATCCGTCACAATTATTTTTATTTATAACAAAATGATCGGTTTTTACAGTCATCGGTGATCCTCAGATTGTAAAATACAGGCCGTGGTTTTATACTACAACTATAGAAACTACGCTGCCGACCAAATATGGTTTCTGCTGTGGTGGGATAAAACCCGGCTGAAACCGGCCATTTCGCTAAAAATAAATGTGATTGTGACAGATAAATAAATTAGTTTCAATATAATCACTGCGATCTCCTGCTAGACAGAAACGTCGTTGTTTCCAAGAAATCACTTCAGTTACGCTGTGCACTGGTTTCACTAGTTTCACAATTTCTCAGTTCGTAAAAAACGGTGCTGTCGAAGTGAATCATCATGTCTTATGGTACACTACTTTACATAATAAGATTTAATCAGCTCAAAATATTATGGAAACTGATACAACGTAACGTTTATTCTTCATCCTTTCTTATGTTATTAGTTAACATAGTTAACATCACTGACTTCCTTTTGCACCAATAAATGGCGAATTAGCAAAGCGATTTTTGAAATACAAACGTACGTTTTGTAATATTACACGGTCTAGACATTGTAGCCTTGATGAGGCCATGCAAAATTATTCTATCATCTCGCGCGCAGAAACGTGACACAGCTTGTTTTTGTCGCCGTGTTCCGCGATGGAGCAACGTGTTTTTCCTCCTCTACTGCTGTCAGAGTTCAAATGACGTTGCTTTTCTTGCGGTGTATTTCTGCTGTCGCCGCTCGACGTAATTTTCAACGTCCTTCAACTTGATCCCTTATATAAAAATATCTGTACCTGTACCCTCCCCCTCACTTATCGACCTTAATGACAGTGAAAAATTAAAACGCATGTACCTAAAGGTAATTTGGGAAAAGCAATCGTCACCGAAGTTTATCTGTCGGTAAAGAGGGAGGAAAGGGTTACATCTAAATGAAAGGAAAAATGCAAATGAAACTGGTGGAAATTAATTTTGAAAAGGGGTAAAGTTAATAAAGCAAGTAAATGTGCGGCCGTTACGTTAACAATTAACTAGCGGTAATTAGATATTTGAGATTTGGGGAAAATTACGGTCGCCAGTACTACAATACTTTCCAATTCACTTTCTACAATATTGTCAATGCAGAGATTCCTCACGTTACAGTAGTTCAAATTCATACCTACGTCAATAGCAACCGGCCAGTTAACAATGTGTATAAGCTGGTATTGCCTATGCACACCATCTCCTGCCTCGTCAAAACTAACTACTATTGCTTTTATCTTGTGACATATATGTCAAAGTTTTGCTTTCGCAATTAATCACTGCACGGTACGTTAATAGCCAATCTAACCCGATAATTACCTCCGTAGTTAAGTCTGGCACGACGACAAACTCTTGTTCAAATCGTGCCCCACATATCTCGAAGTTGACAAAAATCTGTTTTGTGACCGGTTTACTGGCCTTCCCAGTAGCACCGATAATTTTCACTCCTGTTACTGGCATAACTACGATACCAGGTCTATCTTTCAGTAACTCAAATATTTTCCCAGATACAGCACTCAATTCTGCACCGGTGTCAATCAACACGTTTAGTTGTAGGCCGTGCATATTAACAGACACTACTATCTGTCTACACTTGTCCTCGACTGCTTCTTTATTTTCCCACAGTAAATCCTCGTCTATATCCAGGTCATTCCAGAAAAAAACCATCTGGCTTTGAGCCTAAATCCGGCTTATCTGGCGGCTTTTTCAGCCTCTGTTCACATACAGTTTTAATTTCAACACGTTTGCCCTGAGGCTTAGTCTGTAGCTCCGCCTCCAATAACGAAACCTTTTCCTGTAACTCGTCAACTAGTGAGTGTTGCTTTGCTATCAATTCACTAATTGTCACCTTCGTTGATTCCTCTTTGGTCAGATTGATCTCACCTGCCAATCTACCTGGAGGAATGTGCCCAGTAGTATCTGCAATTACATCCTCTGGATCTGCGCAACCCACACTGCTACCGTCTGACCGTATAACGTCAGCTCTAACCTCATACACGCTGTAATCTACGTGCTTTTCTACCAATCGTGTCCGGCTATCACTAAAATTCTCGTAATCTTTCTCCTCAATACTTTCGCAATGTTTAAACTGGAGTTTTGCGTCGGATGGGTCGGCTACTTCTAACACTATAACTTTCGGTAAAGTCTACCGGTCAGGGCCAGAACTTTCCGTTACTACTTCAACATCCAACTCTTGAGGTATGAAACACGACGAATCTTGCTCGTGCTCCCCACTAACATCAACTATTTCTGGTAAAGTCTGCCGGTTAGGGCCAGAACTTTCTATCATTTCACTAACACTATCTTCCTGCGGGACGAGACGCGCAAAATCCTGCACGAGCTCCCCATAAACAATTCTCCCATATAGGCCCCTATAATCTCTTAGTTCATCGTATAAGCGACCGAACTGCCTTAACCAGAACTCGTCCCTCTCTGCATCCCCTCGCTCGATGACGGATTTTTATCCGACATCTGATCTTCTCTCAACACTTGCGAATCATTCTTAAACTCAATATCCAGTTCCACTGTGGGTGTTACAGCTGCCACTTTATAATCGATTTCCGGAATACTGCTTAAATTGTTCTCACTGGCAGTGAATGTATTTTCTGCTGCCGTGTCTACAGCTGATCTGCTACTTGTGGGCGTACTCCTTTCTCTTAACACTGGCACTCTCTCCCGCCGTTGATTATTCTATACGGAATTTTCATAACGACGACACCTGGGTTTTCTCCTGTTATTGGGCCGCCAAAATTTCTCCACACCCGGTCGGCCCCTCACCGGCGCGGCTAATGGTTTCCCTGTCTCGTCCCAGCAGATCTGCTCCCCGGATGCTGCTGAGGCGGCTTATCACACCCTCTGGCGTTATTACTATTCGGCGAAGGCCGTATCACGCTAGTATGATACTGGTTTCTCTGTCCTGTTATTACGGCCCAAACCACTATTGTTATTGCTGCCATGGTTGCGGTATGCATTATTCCCATGGTTATCGTTGTTGTGGTTGTTGTTGTACCCGTTTTTGTTACCACGGCCTCTACCACTGTCGCGATTATTGCGCCAATTGTCCTCGTCCTCAACTCTTGCCAGGAAATCATTGATTGTCTAGTAATTGCTTCATATGTAGCGTTTTGTATCATCTGGAAGCTTCCTGTAGAGCTCTGACCAGTATTCAGCCAGAAACAAATTTTTAAACTCGTCAAAAGTCAGGTTCGTAATGTTGAGGTTTAAGCCCCAACGCTTGGCATCACCAGCCAACACGTCAATAACCGCATTAATTTTTCTCTCATTAGTCCATGATCTGGGTAAAACTCTTTCACAATTTTTAATGAAATCCGTCGCGTGTATTCCGCCTTTTTTCAAGGGGTCGAACCGCTCCTCTTTCGTCAACAATTCCGAACTATGTGCACAGATTGGCACATAGCTCTGTTTTTCGTCAAGTTTCTTTTCTAATTCCGACACTCTCGTAATTACTTGGCAAGTGGTTGTCGCAAGCGTTTCCACTTCCCTCTTTTTCTCTTCGCAGGTATTAGCTTGCTTCCTCACTTCGGTATCTACTTCGGATACTAAAGCCTTTAAAGTTTCCACCTTCTTTTGATCCTCTTTTTTCACTAATTGAATTTGTTCCGTCACCTTATTCTCGATGATCGGAGCAACTGCTTCTCCTACACTTTTCTCAATTCTGCTAATTTCGGAATAAAAACGAGTATTTACGCTCGCAATTTCCGCCTGAACACCTATCATTTCCTGTTTAAGATTACCGATTTCGGTATTAATCACAACAACATCTTCTTTGATTTTATCAACTTTTGTGTTAACAACTCCACCATTGTTGTTAACAACATTAACAGCTTTGTTCTGATTGTCTAGCTTCCGTTCAATTTTTTCAGACTGAGCTTCTTGCTTGTCAGACTGAGCTTCTTGCTTGGCAGCCTGAGCTTTAATTTCTGCCGATTGACTCTTGATTTCGTTAATCAAAACATTCAATAAATCAGTTAAATTCCCAGAAACTACCGGTTTTACTTCCGTAGCGGCTTCCTCTTTAATTGTCACCCCGTATTCGTCATCAAGGGGTTCAGATTTGATTTTCACTTCCGATTCCGAAACATTTTCTAAAGTTTGGAATTCCATTTCTGCCCTTTGTTGCGTTTCGGCGGTCGCGTCTTTCATGCTAGCCGCCTGCCCCTGAAAAATGGGTACCGCGGTGCGCGTTTCCCACTGTTCGACCGATTGTTCCGTATCTAAGTCTACCAAATTTTGGTTATTGTTACCTTCACTCATTTTAATAATTTTCAATATAAATGACAAATCTCAAATCTAATTAGGATTCCTCCCACTACTTAATCTCGCTGACGTAACGACCTGTTCGTAACCAATACTTCTTGTTACGAGATTTGCACCATACAAAATTCCTGTCCAGAACAACCTCAAATCTGAAGATTGTCCTGTCACCAGGTCGCCACGTGTATCCTCCCCCTCACTTATCGACCTTAATGACAGTGAAAAATTAAACCGCGTGTACCTAATGGGAATTTGGGAAAAGCAATCGTCACTGAAGTTTATCTGTCGGTAAAGAGGGAGGAAAGGGTTACATCTAAATGAAAGGAAAAATGCAAATGAAACTGGTGGAAATTAATTTTGAAAAGGGGTAAAGTTAATAAAGAAAGTAAATGTGCGGCCGTTACGTTAACAATTAACTAGCGGTAATTAGATATTTGAGATTTGGGGAAAATTACGGTCGTCAGTCCTGTGGACAATTACTATAGTAACTGAAAAAGAAAGGTTATTGCACATATAATTAGCACTAGAAGCGTGGCAACTGAAGGTTGACACGTGTAGTGTGAAAACTGAATGTTTGTCAGAAGTAATAAATTTCGCTACACTCTGACTTAATATAGCAAAAGAATTAATAAAACCGGAAAATTGAAAGCTAATTTAGTAACTGAAATTAATAGTGAGCTTTGCTTCTGAAGCACATCGAAATTCAGTAAAATACGGTTAGTCTTGGGCTACCTCAACAATCATTTCAAAAGCTACTTGAATTTAGAAATAAGAGATTTAACTTTGAACTTGAATTAAATGATTCTGAACAATTAACAATAGTAAAATTTAGTATGTACCAAGCTGAGCTGCAGTCACAGGTAAGCTCAAATATGGTAACAAAACTAGCACTCTTAATTTGTGCTTGTGTAATCTAAATATTACTTTAACTGAATTTTGAACTTAAAGCAGTGAAATGGAATGATATTACTTTAATGCTGGCGTATGAATTTCAACGACACTCGGGTTCATTCCAGAAAAGGAAGGGACCCTGCTTGGTAATGCAATTGGGACAATGAGCAACAAAGGTTCATGCTACGTTGCTGTAATTTTGTGATTTGAACAGTTTTAAAAGCTGAGGTCTGCCATACACTTCTAAAACTTTACGTGCTTCCAGTCTTCCTTGTTGGTTGATTGAAGGTTTGAAAACGTCGATCGAGGAGGTGGCGACAGTCACTCATTGTCGGCCGTCGCTGTTGCAGAAGCTGGATGTTGGCGCGCCTTCTTCTCGACACGGTCACCAGGCCAAACGGGCTCTCGATGTGCGCCAGCTAATGCTTCCCGTCCGCGACACCGTGTCAGAAACTGTCATATCAAGTCGAGCGCAATTACATGCTCCAAACCCCGAAATCGCGGCAGAGACTCGAGACAGACTCTCTCTGCTCTGCCCGCGCTCCACGCGGCAGAGTTAACACTATCAAAGATCCTAAACACTCTGGTTCTCCACACGACCTATCGATGTATTCGTTCGATAGCATATTTTCCCTAGGCAAGACCCAGCGTAAAAATACAAATAATATTTACAAAACAACCAATTATACATCGACATAAATGCATAAATATATATATACAAATAGTAAAACAATTACAATATATAAAGACACAGAAATGTCATATCTTGTAACAAAACAAGGAAAAAAATTATAGTACAATAGATGGAAATAGGAGGAGATGCGTTTCCGGCGTTACATACCTTCCAACCAACGCATGCGATTAAAAACCTTGTATACTATCGGCGGGCTTCATGTTTAAAAATTCGTCGCGCACAACGCATAAATAAGATAGGAAACACGTATCAGATGAGTGTAAAATAACTGACTGTGGTCAATACGTGCACGAGCTGCTGCCATTTGATACAGTACACAATGCGACTGAAAGAATTCAGCATTTCTCTCATAAGTACTGGAGGCACGAAATTTTCTGTGTACTCGTCGTCTATTAACGAACAAGCGAGTGTACAATTAGTTCTGTTATAAATTTAGTAATAAGTATAAGGGATAAAAATTTGTTGTTTACATGTAGATGATGTCCTATATATTGTGAAATATTTGTTATGTATTTTTATTATTTGTCTAAAGTTCTCTTAGGACGTGGCGCGGCGGATTAAGTTGGTCAGCTGGCGTCCCTACGTCACAGCAGGTGCGGTATGGCGCTAACAACCCGTGAGGAGAGTAAAGGAGAACCTCAGAGTGTTCCAGTCCATGGACGTCCAAGACAACAATGACAACGAATATGTAAAAAATGAATTTATGGAAAACTTAGTCAATGCTCAAACCGCACACCGGGTACTCACTCAAGTAATAAAAATTTACCTTTATTTGAAACCGATGGAAGTTATTCAGAAGAAAATAATAATAGAAGATAAACAATTCATTTCGATTGAAGAATAATTTGATCACCAGTTCAAAATATTTGGAAAATCGAAGATACAGAAAATTGGAGAAACTAATGAATGAAATCCGAATTTCATAAAGAATACACGGTTGTTCAAATGGTTCAAATGGCTCTGAGCACTATGGGACTTAACTTCTGAGGTCATCAGTCCCCTAGAACTTAGAACTACTTAAACCTAATTAACCTAAGGACATCACACACGTCCATGCCCGAGGCAGGATTCGAATCTGCAACCGTAGCGGACGCGCGGTTCCAGTCTGTAGCGCCTAGAACCGCTCGGCCACTCCGGCCGGCTACACGGTTGTTGGTTAACGTAAATTTTAGAAAGGAGAAGATATATTTTTAAAAGCAATAACAGACATCATTTTACTTTCGACACAACAGTATGCAAGAATTGGTGTCACCGTTCACACTGCTGATGAAGTACCCAGTCGTGCAGTACTTTTGGTAAAAATTTCCACTGAGTTTTCGCCGCAACATTGTTGATGTCAGAATGATGCGCTTCGGTTGAATTGGCTCCCCGTTTTCTCATATGGATTTAATGCGAGGTGTAACACAATGCTTAACTAATATGGCAAGGGTGGTAATAGTAAACGGATATGTGAAAATCGCACCAAGCCATAAATCTGTGAAATTCGCACCCAGTTTTGCTGGAAGCTACCTGCTCAAGGGCAGAGCCTACCTGCGCCCCCTGGAGTTGTTATTCACCAGAAACGATCTCTATACAGCACGGTATACCTGTACTAGGGGAGGCCATGTCCACTCAAGTGACTGACCGTTGGCTAGTCACTGTCAGTATGAGTCTGACTTTCGGAGTATTCAGCTCGTTCGCCTTGTGTCTCCGTGTTCTCATACATTCGATATGGAACTGTCAACACCCACGGTCAACCATATGCCCACTACGATGGTTGCTCGTACATCGTAAAGAGAAGCAAAGCAGATGCGACTGTGATATGGCGCTGTTCAAAACATAGAACAACATGTTGCCGAGGAATGCCTATGAGCAAAGACGGTATCGAGCTTAGTTCAAACGAGCATCAATGTGGGGAACCAGATGACGCACGCTTATAAGTAAAACAGACGTTGAGTCAGGTGAAGAAGAGATCACGAGTGGAAGAGACTTCGATTTCTAAAATATTGTACGAGTATATAATGAAGAGTCAAGCGACTTGCACAACCGAGAGTATGATTTGGTTACCGAAATGCCAGAACAGCAAGCATTGAAGAGGATATTATACATGCTCTGGGCAAATCACACGGCAATAGTAAAGAGCCAGAAACACGACAAGAAGTTGATCTTCAAGCAGAGTTACTAACCGTTAATGACGGCTGCAGTTTTCTCCTAGGTGATGACAGCTTTGGAGACAGGATCATAGTTTTTAGCAGAAAAGCAGGAAGAGAGGCTTTAAAGACTAAACAAGCCTTATTTATGGATGGGACCTTCAAATGCTGTAGCAAGCAGTTTTCACAAATATACACTATTCACGCAAACTTCGGAAGTTCAAAGTACGAAACAAACGTCTATCTGGTGGCTTTTGCATTATTACCAAACAAAGGAAAAGAAACATATATCCATCCTTCCCGCAGTGTTGTAGATGTTGTTGTTGTGGTCTTCAGTCCAGAGACTGGTTTGATGCCCCTCTCCATGCTACTCTATCCTGTGCAAGCTTCTTCGTCTCCCAGTACTTACTGCAACCTACATCCTTCTGAATCTGCTTAGTGTATTCATCTCTTGGTCTCCCTCTACGATTTTTACCCTTCCCGCTGCCCTCCAATACTAAATTGGTGATCCCTTGATGCCTCAGAACGTGTCCTACCAAACGATCCTTTCTTCTAGTAAAGTTGTGCCACAAACTCCTCTTCTCCCCAATCCTATTCAATATCTTCTCATTAGTTATGTGATCTACCCATCTAATCTTCAGCATTCTTCTGTAGCACCACATTTCGAAAGCTTCTATTCTCTTCTTGTCCAAACTGTTAATCGTCCATGTTTCACTTCCATACATGGCTACACTCCATACAAATACTTCCAGAAACGACTTCCTGCCACTTAAATTAATACTCGATGTTAACAAATTTCTCTTCTTCAGAAACGCTTTCCTTGCCATTGCCAGTCTACATTTCACATCCTCTCTACTTCGACCATCATCAGTTATTTTGCTCCCCAAATAGCAAAACTCCTTTACCACTTTAAGTGTCTCATTTCCTAATCTAATACCCTTAGCATCACCCGACTTAATTCGACTACATTCCATTACCCTCGTTTTGCTTTTGTTGATGTTCATCTTATATCCTCCTTTCAAAACACTATCCATTCCTTTCAACTGCCCTTCCAAGTCCTTTGCTGTCTCTGACAGAATTACAATGTCATCGGCGAACCTCAAAGTTTTTATTTCTTCTCCATGGATTTTAATACCTACTCCGAATTTTTCTTTTGTTTCCTTTACTGCTTGCTCAATATACAGATTGAATAACATCGGGGAGAGGCTACAACCCTGTCTCACTCCCTTCCCAACCACTGCTTCTCTTTCATGTCCCTCGAATCTTATAACTGCCATCTGGTTTCTGTACAAATTGTAAATAGCCTTTCGCTCCATGTATTTTACCCCTGCCACCTTCAGAATTTGAAAGAGTATTCCAGTCAACATTGTCAAAAGCTCTCTCTAAGTCTACAAATACTAGAAATGTAGGTTTGCCTTTCCTTAATCTAGCTTCTAAGATAAGTCGTAGGGTCAGTATTGCCTTACGTGTTCCCATATTTCTACGGAATCCAAACTGATCTTCCCCGAGGTCAGCTTCTACCAGTTTTTCCGTTCGTCTGCAAAGAATTCGCGTTAGTATTTTGCAACCGTGATTTATTAAACTCATAATTCGGTAATTTTCACATCTGTCCACACCTGCTTTCTTTGGAATTGGAATTATTATATTTTTCTTGAAGTCTGAGAGTATTTCGCCTGTCTCATACATTTTGCTCACCAGATGGTAGAGTTTTGTCAGGACTGGCTCTCCCAAGGCTGTCAGTAGTTCTAATGGTATAATGTACCAGAATGGAAACCTAATAATGTCACCGTTGATTTCGAATCAGGTGAGATTTCTGCGCTAAAAGCTGCGATCCCGTCGGTTCAAGTGCATGGCTGCAATTTCCATACGAAGAAATCTCTCTAGAGGAAAGTGAAAGACTTGGGACGTATTTGCGAATACAGAGAAAACGAAGAAGTCAGCCAGTAAATTCGTATGTGTGCTGCTCTGGCGTTTCTTCGACCTTAAGACGTCTGCGATGGCTGACTCGTGATACATTCACAAGCACCGGATATCGCCAAGCTTTCTCAGTTTTTCGACTATTTTGTAAGTAGACGGTTGGAAAATGACGAAAACCCGATCAGTCTTTGGAACAGCCACAGACGGCGCCATCTTACCACCAGTGCTGTAGAACGTTGGCACAACAAAACGAATAACCTTCTCGGAAAACCCAATCCTAAAATTAAAGACGTGATCGAGTGAATGAAGACAGAAGCAGAGAACTCGGTATGTGCATTAATGAGGTCAGAATTAAATATGGAAGGCAAACCAAAGAAAACAACTCATACGAAACTTGATGAAAGGCGGGGAAAACATAGTAGAAAAATATGAAGAGGATAGTGAGACATCAGGGCTTCTTGGAAAGCAATCTCTTACGACCAAACATTTGAATGAAGCGGACGATATATATGAAAAGCACGTACAAAATTTAAATACTCATAGTAACTAAGAATTTTAAAAATTTTATAAAATTTAAAAAATTAAATAAAAAAAATAAAAAAACTGATTTTAAACAAGCCTAAATGACAGTTTGCGCTTGCCATTCAGCCAGTCCAAAGCCTGGATAAAGTGTGATGGGTGTCTGGTTATGACAAAAAATCCGTAGATGCAACATTATCACTTCCTATAAGAAACGACGTTTCAGGTATGGAGTATCATGATTGACTGTTTGATTTATTTTTTTTTTTTTTTATTTTCGCTCTGGCACAATCACAAAATTTTCACATATGGCCTGTAACGGCCAATGTCGTCCATCTCCAATAACAATGTAAAATATATATATATATATATATATATACACACTACTGGCCATTAAAATTGCTACACCAAGAAGATGACGTGCTACAGAAGCGATATTTAACCGACAGGAAGAAGATGCTCTGATACGCAAATGATCAGCTTTTCAGAGCATTCACACAAGGTTGCCGCCGGTGGCGACATCTACAACGTGCTGACATGAGGGAAGTTTCCAACCGATTTCTCATACACAAACAGCAGTTGACCGGCGTTGCCTGGTGGAACGTTGTTGTGATTCCTCGTGTAAGGAGGAGAAATGCGTGCTATCCCGTTTCCCACTTTGATAAAGGTTGGATTGTAGTCTATCGCGATTGCGGTTTATCGCATCGCGACATTGCTGCTCGCGTTGGTCGAGATCCATGACTGTTAGCAGAATATGGAATCGGTGGGTTCAGGAGGGTAATACGGAACGCCGTGCTGGATCGCAACGGCCTCGTATTACTAGCAGTCGAGATGACAGGCATCTTATCCGCATGGCTGTAACGGATCGTACAGCCACGTCTCGATCCCTGAGTCGACAGATTTGCAAGACAACAACCATCTGCACGAACAGTTCGACGGTGTTTGCAGCAGCATGGACTATCAGCTCGGAGACCATCGCTGCGGCCACCCTTGACGCTGCATCACAGACAGGAGCGCCTGCGATGGTGTACTCAACGACATACCTGGGTGCACGAATGGCAAAACGTCATTTTTTCGGATGAATCCAGCTTCTGTTTACAGCATCATGATGGTCGCATCCGTGTTTGGTGACATCACGGTAAACGCACATTGGAAGCGTGTATTCGTCATCGCCATACTGGCGTATCACCCGGCGTGATGGTATGGGGTGCCATTGGTTACACGTCTCAGTCACCTCTTGTTTGCACTGACGGCACTTTGAACAGTGGATGTTACGTTTCAGATGTGTTACGGCCCGTGGCTCTACCCTTCATTCGATCCCTGCGAAAACCTACATTTCAGCAGGATAATGCACGACTGCATGTTGCAGGTCCTGTACGGGCCTTTCTGGATACAGAAAATGTTCTACTGCTGCCCTGTCCAGCACATTCTCCAGAACTCTCACCAACTGAAAAGTCTGGTCAATGGTGGCCGAGCAACTGGCTCGTCACAATACGCCAGTTACTACTCTTGATGAACTGTGGTATCGTGTTGAAGCTGCATGGGCAACTGTACCTTACACGCCATCCAAGCTCTGTTTGACTCAATGCCCAGGCGTATCAAGGCCGTTATTACGGCCAGAGGTGGTTGTTCTGGGAACTGATTTCTCAGGATCTATTCACCCAAATTGCATGGAAATGTAATCACATGTCAGTTCTAGTATAATTCTAGTTTAATACATTTGTCCAATGAATACCCGTTTATCATCTGCATTTCTTCTTGGTGGCCAGTAGTATATATATATATATATATATATATATATATATATATATATATATATATATATATATAAATTACAAACATATAATTTAAAATCGTATCTCTTCTACTTGTCAAAAGCATACATCAAAATGAACGCAAAATAAAGTATAGTTCATAACTACGGATGGTATATCATGTATGTGTAAAGAAAAGTATATAATGTATGTTGTCGCATAATGTGCGGAGGTGAAGGCACCCTGTACGTACCGACGGTGTGACGTGAGAAGCTGTGTACAGCTAATGTCACCTATATTCGTGCCTAACCCTGGGCTTTTAGTTAGTGTGACAACGCGTCTTAGATAAATTACATGTACCATATGCTGATCCACAGCTGTGGACCATACTTTACTTTTTGTTTATAGAAAGTATTCTTTGTGAAGTAGAAGTGGTTATATCTTTAATTCTGTGTTTGTAAATTGGTTTTTCTGTTTTCGATTGTAGTCTCTGAAGATATAGTACTAAGTAAAAATCGTCTAATAGGAAAAATGATCACTTCTCATAATAAGTAATGTGCCATTACGAATCTCATTCGACCATCACTAGTTCCCTTCACCTGCGCACCACGTAAAAGTACGTTTACACAGACTGTACAAATTGGCTATTGCTGACAATATAGGCCGCCAGTATTGTTTGGCAATATCACGGCCACACGAATTACAGCCAAATGTACAGCAACATTGTTCGCCACTGTTGCCCGGCAATGTTTGCGGCAAAACATTTCTGAGCCAATTGTGTTTACATGAGCCACGCTATAGCCACGTAATGAACAAAACAAGATAGTGGATGTAAGCGGAGCTCTTCTATATTTGCATTCTACAAGGAAAAAAATTAGCAAGAATAAAAGAAATACGGCGTCACTGATGCGTTCTTTTTTAAAGCAGGTGATTTGCTTCCGAAGTTTTAGCTTGTTAACTGATACTGGGAACATACTTTTTCGAATACATCGTTTAAAAGTAATTCGTCCGAGAACTGGTAAAACCAATACCACTATTATCTACTATATATAAGTTGCAACCGTTCAGGTTACGGCTAATGGGGGTTGATACAGATGTCTGATATTCCTCTTCTAAGAGCAGAACAAAATACATTTTTAAAAGTTAACAGTAGAGCTACTAGTTATTTAGCGCTGGCTGACGATTTCGGGCTTTGCCTATTTTCAGATGCCACCTGTTACAGAGAATAAAATTTGTAATGAGTCTATGCGTCGAATGTGGATAATATATGTAGCCTATCAGTAATAGTGTGGTTCATATGGTAACTACTTACGTATTTTGTATTTAGGATGTGTTTGGTGTAGACAGTTCTATTTATGTCATAATACTTACATGTATCTCAGATCTGCGTTAAAATATGTCACAATTGTAGTTTCACCATACTGTATTACGTTAACATATCTGCATAATATATATTTTCCTTAATTGTTGTTCCTTCATTGCCCAGCATGATGTGACTCACCTGACAACGATATTTTACATACAATGGAGAAGTATATATGAAGGTAGTATCTATTCCCAAAAGAACAGATACCACTGATGACCGTGCAGCTTCTCTAAAATGAAATGATAATTAGATCGACACCCTGGCTGCAAACAGGCGTTGATATACATAATTGGGGACATGTTGAAAATGTGTGCCCCGATCGGGACTCGAACCCGGCATATCCTGCTTACATGGCAGACGCTCTAGCCATCTGAGCCATCGAGGATAGTGCGCCTGCAGGATAGTGCGCCTTGCACGCTCCCCGTGAGACCCACATTCTCAGGCCCACTATCCTAGGTGCCCTCGGTGGCTCAGATGGATAGAGCGACTTCCATGTGAGCAGGAGATCCCGAGTTCGAGTCCCGGTCGCCGCACACATTTTCAACATGTCCCCAATGATATATATCAACACCTGTTTGCAGCCAGGGTGTCGATATAATCATCATTTCACAATTTAGAAGTTCCTCAGTGAACTACGCTGTGCGTCACGCTAGCTTATTTATTGTAAATATTATCACAATTTTGACAGATGTTGATGCAACGAATTTTATTATGTCGTATATAGCCCTTGATGTTTCAATTTACTTCGCGATTGTGTTAAGATCAATGACTATATCCAATATAAGATAGTGTTCCATCACATCACGGTTGTACAATATATAATTCATTTCCTTTCAGCACATGTTGTTTAATTCTCATTTCAATGAAATCTATATACAATAGTATTCTGTTATAATTCTCACAGAGTAGATTGCGAGTCAAATGCTGGTTAAGGTACTCTTGAAGGTTTCTATGAATCTTTCGTAGTCGCGTATTTCATTATTAATGCATAGTGGAGTGCCTTTCATGTGCTGATTAAGGTGCTATGGAAATTTTCTATGATTTTTCTACTGCGAGATTCTTTTTGTTGATTTAACATTTGTTCTGGGAGCTTAGTTGTGTGAATGTAGATTTGTACAGGTATTTCTTCTAGCATGTTCATCAATTGGCCTTTGAAGACATCTGTAAAGCAGTGAAATTTCTCTCGATATTTTCAATGGAGTGTGTATTATTCTCTTATGTGCTTGCTGATAATTGAAAGGTTATTTTCGCTTCTGTTTACGCATCCTGTATATCTCGTTTTAAGGGGACTTCGAGTTCAACGGGCTGCATATCTACGCCTCGCTTTCATCGCCTGTTACTCCTGATCTACAACGCGGAGGAAGTTGCAGTTTTGTACCAACACTGAATGACATTAACTGAAGGTCTACAAAGAAAGCTATTTCGTTGTCTTTTACAGTTTAAAAGCAGACGGTTCACTCTGGAGTATTAGCTCAAATCATTGTGAAGATATATGTACCTGATGTCCTGAAAATGTAGTTTCGAGAAATTAAGAAAAGATTGTTCTGAGTGTTTTCGACTCACCGTATGCCTCTTTCAAAACATTCCAGCAGCATTATTCATGCTGGCCAGTTGCTTCTTCATCCTTAGTAGACTTTTTCAGGAATATTTTCCTTACTCTGGAGCGTTAGTGCTGACTTTCGCAAACCTTTCAGCTTCAACTACTTGCAGACAATCTTCGGCATTCAACACAGCTATCATATTATTTCCTGGTTGGATGCCTAATTTGTCCGTTACTTTTGTCTTGCTAATTATACCATCACTGAAACAGATTACAGCATCCATTACACCTGAGTACTGTCTATCGAACAAACACTGTTTTTGGCACTCTTTGCCACATGCAGCTGTTGAAAGTCTCATTAGGGTTTGGTGTGTTGCCATGTACACATTTGCTAAGTAATTTTGTATCTGTAAGGTCTCCGTATATTGGCTTTAATGTTTCCATGAATAAAGGCAAGAAATGTTTGTGGTGATATTCCTTACCTGTCGCGTGAGTGTCGCTGGTTCTCAGACATTTAAGACCAAATAAACAATTGCAAAGTAGATAAAAAATACATTATTTGAAAAGGAGGAAATTTGTCTTTCAGATTGTGACAAAAATATGTTTTCGAAAATTTCAGTCATTTCACTTCCAGGTCCCCTTAAGCGTCCGTCCAACGTAGGCTTTATTACATTCGTTTTTTTAACTGCCAGAATAGTTATGTCGTCATGTTTTGGCTACTTTATAAATGATGTTAGTATCGAGTGTATTTCTGTCAAAATTGCGACAATGCCTGCAGTAAATAATCCAGCGTAATCCAGTGGGAACAAATTCTCCTCTGCATAAAAAATATCGTTGTCACGTGGATCACGTTATGCTGGGTAATGAAGGTACCACAATTAAATATATATATTGCACATACATTAACATAAAACGGTACAGTAAGGTGTAAACACAACCGTGACATCTTCGAACGCAGATCTGAGATACATTCGAGAGTAGTGGCATAAATAGAACTGTCCACACCAAACACATCCTAAATACAAAATACATAAATAGTTGCCACATGAACCATATTATTTATCAACTACAATCAAAGCATCCACTCGCAACAGATTTTGCTCTGTGTAAGAAGTGGCTTGTGAAAATGGGCGAAGTCCGAAACTATTCAACCAACACTAAATAATTAATTAGTAAATTTGCTGTAATTGTTTACAAATGTCTTTTCTTCCATATTTTTGAGCTGCCAGACGCGATGCACTGAAAAATTTTGTATCTTTAAAGTTCATTTCTCATCCATTTGCTTCTTGGTACATGGCATTTCCAATACTTTGGTGGAATTGCTCAAAGAATTTATTAAATTAATAGGCGAGAGTTGGCCTGAGTTATAGGGCGTGCAAAGTAATGTATGCAGCCATCGCAATGAAATAATAACAGATGGCAAATTGATGCCTATTTAAAACTCGTGATGAAGCTTCAAAAACGTTCAGGAGTCTTAATAACAGACATAGAATAAAATTTCCGTTCAGTACTACAGAGCTTCTAAAACGATAGTAGAACGTCCTTTTTCAGAATTCGCTCTTTATATACATTACTTTCTGTTTCTTGCGCTCTAGTGGTGATGTATTTATCACTTTCATGGATTTCTCGTTGGGTGTCTCGTTTGCCCAATGTTACATACCTGTAGCTGCTTCTGTATTCTTGGAGCAGTGGTTCGTGTAATTTATTAGACGAACCTAATCTCCAAGAACAAAATAACGCTGTTTCAAGTGACTTCACACACCAGCAGTGTCAGCTGAGAAAGAAGAATCGAGGTCGAGAGTGAAAGGCAAACACATACAGACAAGAACTGAGACTGATACGGCCTGGGCATTGACGCGTTGCAGCAATGTTGCTGGCAACACTATTGTGGCCACACACTGCCGTAAAATAAGGCCTCCGGCACTCCTACCTGCCGAAAGGCGATTCTACTAGCCGGACGGAGAGATTAGAGGACCTTTCCTCGACCTTTCCTGGTTGCGAATTTCACTGTGTGCAAATTTCAGAACACCGGCGCGCGGTACATAAAGCATTAGAATCATTTTACCTCCGCAATAATTTATTCACAGAAGCATGAGGGAACAAACATTTTTTTGCTGCTCCTCAGCACAAAGCCGGATTTGACTTAAAAATGTTTCCCCAGTCATTGATTTCTTTCAATGTGGAGGTAGATGGAAGTCAAACGATCTCAGATGTATTGAACAGGATCAATGTTACGTACTGTCTTTAATATCATCACTAGATCTTTGTTGACAAGTTGATTGTGCCAATGGACGATTATTTTTTCCTACGCAATCTAGAACTTTTCTCGAGTATTTTTGCATCCAGTTGTTCAGAGGACTTGAGCTGTATACACAAATTTCTTTTACCTCAATTTTTAGAAGTCAGTCTTTTGACAGATTTGATGTGGTCCGCCATAAACTCCTCTACTGTGCCAACCTCCTCATTCCAGAGTAGCATTTGTATGTAACGCCCTCAATAATTTTTTAGATTTGTTCCAAAATCTGTCTTCCCTTACAGTTTTTACCCTCTACGGCTCCCTGAGGTAACGGAAATCCTGTCATCCTGTGAGTTCTTCTTTTCAATGTTTTCCACGTGTTCCTCTCCTCGTGTCTTATCACTTGGATCGAAACGCTACATCTCGCTAAAGTCAGTTGATTTGCCAACTACAAAGTATATGTTTATGTGTTAATTAATATCTCTTTTTGATTGTATTTTTTTTTATAAAAAGTGAAGAACTGAGACTAATTTTCCTTTTTCTTCTTGTTCTAACCTTCAAGCGAAAAGGTACGTACTGAATAGCACTGTAATTTCCTCGTGAAACAGTACTAAACTCTATATGAAATATGTTCTTATTAAGTAGTACTGAACCTATTAGTGTCATTTATTAATAATTCATCTTTCTGTATATTTTTCAGCCTGTTAAGTACGTTGGAAAGTCGGTTTGATACAGCAACACTCGCACGTCATCAGCACGCTATTGTTTAGGCATTTCAAGATTTACATGTTCAATCTACAGTCTAATTTCTTTAATGAAGCCCGATTATTATTGCTATCGTCGTGCAAAACGCTTCATTACATTGAAATTTAATTCTAATACTGTCTTGTGTCACCAAGCCTCCCGCTTAACAACGGCGATTCCCAGCAGTGAAATATTCGCATGCCTGGCAAGAAATGTGTTCCGTGCAACAAAGTCAAACATGCAACAGAAGAAGCATTGCATTTAGCGATACCATGTAACACATTTAAATTTTGTATTCGAATTTGTATTCATTATCCTCTTGCTGCAGTAAGATAATGCTGGCTGCCTTTTCATATTGAGAACTTTAAACCGTTACACTACAATTCTTCTAATTAATCTGAACAGGTATTTTTGCCCATATTACACTGGTGACCTGTTTCCAGGATCTTCACTTGAGACATCAATATTCTGTGTGTGAAACTTTGTTACAAATTTTCGTACCTGTTTCATGTACGATGGAAATGATGAATAACATGAGGAAACCAATATGAAATTGGAGGAAGCCAACTAATGTGGAAGGAAAATTTGGAAATTTGTGGTAAGGTCTCATGGGACCAAACTGCTGAGGTCATCGGTCCCTAAGCTTACACACTACTTAATCTAACTTAAACTAACTTACACTAAGGATAACACACACACATGCCGGGGGGAGCCGCGCAAACCGTGACATGGCGCCCAAGACCGCTCGGCTACCCCGCGCGGCGTGGAAGGAAATACTGAATCAAGAAAACACTAACTAAAAATTATAAACCACATGACTAACGCATCATTTTGGAAATCATGTTCATGAACTTCAATACAATGATGCATACAAGATAAGGACAATATTATCTATTTTCCTTTGTCCACGCGGAATGTGTTACTTGGCTATCAAACAAATCATTCAAGGCCCATTACTTATCAGAAAATTAATTATGACACGATGCGAAACTCGTTAACGGATTATCGGCCTATTCAGATATTTTATTTTTCTCACAACGTTTTATGGTCTTCACGCCTGATTCATCTCTTTCTACATCCCTGTTATCGTAGTTTCACTGAACGGCACAGCAGTAACTCTAGAGATACCGCGATTCTGATACATTAGTCAGATGTTCCTGACACATTAGAATGAAACAGTGTCGAATTTCGTAAATGAAATAGCAGGAAGTAAACTGTCGTCAGTAGGCAGGGCTACGAGTTTCGGTAAGTTTGATCTCACCATATAGAGCAGACGGATGTTAAGTAGGTCGCTAAGCAGCGTCCAATGATTTATAGAAGAATGGAGACGAAAAAATAACGATTTTTCTTTACCATTATTAACAGTATGTGTCAACATACAAACTGAGTTATGTCTAAAGGTCGTCCTCGTCGTTGAACTAAGATCCAAATAAATTTTTCCTGATGTTTCTGATTGTCAAGAGTTTAACTAAAGCGAAAGATGCTAACCAGCGTAAAGTGCGCCTGGATGAAGATGAGGACACTTCTAAAACTCACACTCGGGTCCTCTGGCGTAATCGAACAACCAGTGTTCTACTTGAAAAGGCTTTCGCCTGTAGAGTCCGACAGACCTGCACGGCAAGCCACGCGGCCACAGGCACCAAGGTTCTCGATTTCAGAACTATCGCAACACGAAGAAAATTTATGTATAGAATTCTACTTACTTCACAGGGGCCATTTAACTTACGCTTGCTGCTCTGGCGCACTTGTTGGTCCCATACTGACAGTATTTATTCATTTGCAGAACACACGAGAGGGAATAAACTTGCATACGTCAAGGTTAATGCTGTTAGTAACAAGAGCGTCAGTCACAGATAAACCTTTAGGCCTCTAAGAGTAAAACAAAGCCAGTGCAGAATCAGCTAATCCACAGTGGTTACGAAGACGTGGCTGATTATTATGGATGTCAAATGTTGTAACGCCAAGCAGTGAAGACTTAGAACAACATTTCGTTTGAGATCGCAGAAATGTAATGAGAGGTTTCCATGATTTGTCGAGCTGCAAACTCTCGTCTCGGCTGATCACGTTGTCTGCTAATTTTATTTCCACAGCCTCTTTGACGACTGAATCCCAGTAAGACGATGCTGTGACCAGTATCTTAACTTTGCCGTAATCCGTGGAATGACCAGTAGAAATGCAATATTCAGACGCTGCAGATTTGTTGGACAGTAGCAGGCGAGTATACCACTAGTGTTCAATGTACCGTTCTCTTACGGTCCACGTTGTTTATCCTATTCCATAAGCGTGCACTAACCTCCATTTACTTTTCATTTGATAGTCAATATTTCGAACAGGTTGACGGTGTTGCCATTGGTAGTCCTCTCTCACACAAGGTATTTATGACCTTTGAAGAAAAAGCATTCAGCTCTGCAATTTTAAACCCGACAGAGTTCTGGAGGTATGTCGATAACTTATTCATAGTTGGGCCCATGGCGAAGAGAAATTAATACAATTTCTTGAACGTTAAACTCTGTTCAAGAAAATATCAATTTTACAGTGAAACGGAAAATGAATACTGTCTACTGCTTCTGGATGTTTTAGCTCGACGAAAGGAAGATGGGTTTTTAGGATATTACGCCAAGCCATACCAATTAATACTTGAAGGCCTCTAGCTGCCACCATTCGCAAATTATGAGTGCACTCAAAACTTTGATACATAGGGCTCATGTATTGTCCGACAATTACAGACTACAGAGTGAAAATGGATATACAAAACATTAAATTAAGGGCGCGGTGCAAGAGAAAACCCCAGCCCAGCCAAAAGAAGAGCAAGAACAAAGAGATGTAAAGTCTATAGCCTTTTTCCATGTATGGAAAATATTTCTTCAAAAATTGCAAGAATAATGAAGAAGAATAAAGTGGATGTGATTGTTCTACCGCAGGTCAAGACAGCAGCACTTCTGGGATCGGTGAAGCGTGACTGGATTCAAAAGATACCGACGGTTAAAACAAAAGTGCGATGTCGTTTTTGTCAACACCATCTCAACCGCAAGTATTCGGGACTGATAGATCATTCTAAATCCGACAAGCATGTAAAAGCAGTTAAACGACTTTCTCGTGTTAGGCAATCTAAACTAAATCTTCAGCCTGAAGTGCCGTAACTGAAGCCGAGGCCAAAATCACATTATTTTTGTGTATGCATTGTACTATACAGTGTGTTGATCATCTCAGTAAGCTGAAAACACATCGTAAAAAACGCAGTTAAGTGATGAAAAAATCTAATATAGCCACAGTTAAAAGTTTTATTGAAAAAGCCGCGCGGGATTAGCCGAGCGGTCTCAAGCGCTGCAGTCACTGACTGTGCGGCTGATCCCGGCGGAGGTTCGAGTCCTCCCTCGGGCATGGGTGTGTGTGTGTTTGTCCTTAGGATAATTTAGGTTAAGTAGTGTGTAAGCCTAGGGACTGATGACCTTAGCTGTTAAGTCCCATAAGATTTCACACACATTTGACCATTTTTTAATTGAAAAATATGTTGGTGACAGTCCGTATAGCATACTCGTGGTCGAGAGTACCGTCATTACTACTACGAAACAGCTAGGTGTTTGTATTGGGATCTCCTACCTCATTCTGTGGCATCTAGTAGTTAGGCTACTAAACTGGAATGGATAACGCATCTGACTAATAGCTAGTGCACATTTCTGATGGACTCACTCCACCCTGGAAGGCCACATTTCCTTCCTGTGGTATATATTTTATCGAAAGCTTGGACATCCCAGCAAGAAAATGGAAGTTATGGTATAATGCCTCAACAAAATGGCTACCCGTAACTCAATAATCAAGACCACTATTTGTCTCATATATCTCCACATTTATTACAATAAATTCTTTCACGCTAATGTTGAAAAATTCCTTGCATTAGACTTAAACACAATAGTTAAACAAGTGATTCTCCACCCTACGGGCATGACATAACATAAAGCATTTTACTATTCTATGGTCTCGTATTGTTTCTGTCTATTGCTACCGTAATTCACTCTCAGAGTATCTGAATATCAAGCTGGTGTCACCCGAATGTATCTCATAATGGAAATTTTGGTATCTTACTTATCTCACACGCGGATCCTCAACTGAATGCTAGGACGAGCTCTTCTAATTCTTTTTATTGTCTCAGGTTGAGACTCACACTGTACTCACCACGTGGAAGTGCTTATCTCTAATTCAAGTTCTGCATATGGAAAACTTAGTTATTTTCAACTTAGATTTACACACACAAGTATTTCATCTTAATACTACTACACGCTAGTATTTCGTCTTATAATTACAACACGTGGATTCTTTTTCACTTCTGAAGAATCCTATGTTCCCCATGATTTTTTTTTTACCTGCCTATCTATTTCCGAACAATTTACGTGAGCCTCCCACCAAAATGTTTCTGAAAAGAGAAATTATTAGTTCATCTACTCTTAAGTATTCCACATGCATACCATTTTCATTTAAATTTGGTTTTCTGGAGCACACATAGTGCACGTCTTCACACCTCAGAAACCAGTGACAGAGTGCTGAAACATGGCCGTTCATCAGGTCATCTCGTGCTTCCGCAGAAGTGGGGGAGGGCCTTGCCACCGTATTGGTCAGCCACATTCCAGGCCCTCTAGTGCTCTGGTATACTTCCTCTCTTTGGTTCGGCCAAAGGTGACCCGAGAACTGTCTCAAAGATGATTATGTAATCTACCTTCATTATCTGTGCTCAACAGACGACCAGCTATTCATTCAATCCACAAACATTACCAAACTGGATTCAGGGATCTATTTTAAGGAAGTGCACATCTGAATAATTAAACATGCCAATGGCCATTCTTTCCTACATTGGTATCCGGCTTCAGTTTATTAAATAAAATGGTGTTATTCTACAATAAAAGCTGTTCTGACAAGAACAACAAAGTATGTTGTTGTACAGCCTTTCTTTGTTGGGCAGTACTGCACCCTTTCAGTATTTTGCACTTGACATAAAACAAAGGGTGTGTAGTTTCAACATTTTTGAAACTGTTAGAGAGTGTCTCAAGTGATACAAAACGATTTGTTGAAGGTGTGAAAGTTATATTTGCTGACTTTGAACTGAATTTGTAGAAAATGCGTGGATTAGGCACAGATAACGGATCTGTTATGCTCAGCAAAGATGACATAGTTTATGCTCTCCTTAAGCGAGAAATTCTACACCTAATCCTCGTACCATATTCTTGTCGATCACTCCATCCAGTTGGCCCTTTCTCATTTCCGTACGCAGTAATCACCCGCCCATTTGGATTTCATTTTCACAGAAATACGTAGTTGACTCCACCGCTCTTCGAAAGGCCTACAATGATGTGAATAACACATGTTATGATGAAGATAACTTAAGATACTACAAATCGCTGGAACCCGATGGATCTCAATAATTCAGCCCATCTGTGTATATGTACTTAATCAGTGGGCGGCTCTAACAGGGTACTTAAGGAAGCCGCAGTGAATGAAAAGTGCTATATCGCTCAGACGCTATATAAAATGTATAAGAACAATAACAAGAAATTGTTTTTCACAATTCTACGCCAATTCTGTGAGAGTACAACTTAGTTAATAAGGCTCTCCAGCCTAGAATTGCCGACCACACCAAGCTGCCACAAAATCTCACTGTTTTCATCAAAACAGCTTTACAAATGGTAATTATAAAAGAGTGTCAAGAGAATCTGCTTTTCGTAAACGTAAAGAATTTTCTTCATCCCAAGCCACATCTGGGTTGCGCTTTGAAAAACCAAGAATGAATTTTGTGCACCAACGGTGGACTGCGAGTACTGAAATGGGAATTCGGAAAAACTGCATTAACTTTATTGTACGTCTTGTCTGTGAACTCCAGTTCCGTCTCCCGAACAATGTTGAAGTGCAATGCGAAACATCCTCTAGAGCATCAAAACACTGTCTGAGGAAAGTGAAGGACAATATCACATCATTAGCTTTGGAAATAGATAACAGACCGGGGATTTTTCTCTGGAGTATAAAAATACGAGGATGCAAGTAGACAGAAGCCTTTTAGTGAAGTCTGCAATTTGGATAACATACTTCTAATGCTGCATTAGTCAAATGCAGAAATAGAGAGGTGTTTAGTAGAGAAGTGTTTTATTGCAATGAATACTGCCAAAAGTTCACACAGAGACAAGATGAGGAATGCCATGCTCAATTCTACTCTGACGATTCGGACTGGCCTTCAGCGCCTCTGTCGCAAATTTAAATTTGAAGACGCTGCTCTGAAAAAAAGGCAAGGTTCGAAATAATTGAATGACAGCGCAAATTTACAAATGTTTCGAGTTTTCTACGCTACCGTGCTTTGCAAAATAAATCATGTTTGTTGCATACGTACCATCCAAGCCTGCGGCAAAAGTAGTGGCACAGGCATTGAGAACATAGGACTCTCAACATCAACACAACGAAAAGTGGATGAGCCTGAAATACTTGTTCTTCACACGGAGTGAATTGTTTCATTCAGAATTCAACATTAGGAAAATATTATCGTGATATGGAAATGTTAATGTGCAGCAGTCTGACGAAAGAAAGATCATACAAAAAAAAACAATAGTCTATTTAATATACTGTCTTTAGTAGTATAAAGAAAGCATGTTCCTCGTGCATACATTTTTTTTCTTGCCGCTTTCTAGCAGATTCTCAAAGTTGGTTAGCGGAAATACGTGTGACCAGTTCTGCGTGGAGGTTCTGCTTCTTCGGTATTTCAAGAATTTTTCATTTTGTTGACATCGTCAGATCATGATAGTATGCATTGCTTACATCTTTCCTCATTGCAGACGTTTGTGGGCTAGCAAAGAAAGCATTGGTAAGATTTTTTGTAAACGCGAAATTAAACTTCTTGCGATTATGATCTGACATTTGAAAATGCAACGAGTAAGAATCAGTACCAGTAAGCAAACGAGTGTTATTTCCGGAGTTCTAGCTTCATCAGTTACCGACGCAAACACAGTAAATGATGGATTAGATAGCATCTTTCTCACATCACATAGTCTCTTCTTGGTTATATGAACGTATAAACAAAAAGAAAGTTACATTTACGAGGGCAAATGTCTCGTATTACTGGATCAAATACGCATTTAAGACCAGAAAAGGTTTAAAAATGACACTATATTACTAGCGTAATCACTGAAATAATTACTATTTAAAACAAGTGTCGCTTGTATATGACAGAAATTACGAACAAAAAAAGCAGTCGTAAACAATCTCTATGTAAACAATAGTCTGCTAATGTTTTGGGGCATCTATCGTGCCGGCGTCGGCTTCAAAACAACCTACAGTGTAAGTCTGTAGTATATCTGTGGTCTGTAGCGCCATTTCCCCTTATTTTTACCTCCATGCTTGTTATTCACAATGTGACGCATACGCGTTTACTCCACAGTGTAAAGCGAGTTAAAAATCTTGCAAGCGTCTCATCTTGAGAAGGGCTGAAAGTTTGTCAGCCGAAACATAGGTACTCTAGATAATAAAATCCCGGAAGTACTCCTGGAAACATGGTTCCTGTCTTAAACCTTCCACCACAGATCACTGGAGGCGACTGAGACCTGCAATATTCGGCCCCGCCGCGTGAAAGTTTTCCCCCACTGGCTCTGTTACACTCTAGGATGGCGACAACTATTTGATATGGCGAGTCGTTGGTAGGTTTCTCAAAACTGAAGGCTTCATTCTAACTGTCGTATCCACTTGTTTCAATGCTTGCGGTTGACGTGGCAACTAAAATATTAATTTGAATCTAAGACAAACACAATCTAGCTATTATATCATTGATTACACTTTCCTTTATAGACAGCTGTCGCCGTCCTAGCGTCTGGCAAAGTCAATAGGTGAAATCTTTCTTCTTGGTCGTTTTTCTTATAATGCGACTGCAAGGAATCTCAGTTGTTGTTAACAAAAGCCAATTGAGGGGGTCAGAAACAAAGTGACATAAGCGCAATTCAGGTATTTTTGAGATAAATGGCTTTCAAGTTCACCTGGTTAGAAGAAAATCAGTTTCGATGGCACAACATTGTAACTTTATAGAGATATACTATAGACTTTCGGTGTTCTGAAGACAAAAGATGACACAAGTTCATATCACCATTCTGGGTCAACAAAAGGCCTAAAATCATTTATATTATTCTTTTATGGAAAAGGTTTTGCGGAAAAGTAATACAGGTGCACGTGAACACATTAATAATTTTATTATGCAGTAACTATTACACTTCTGAATATTTTAAATGACATAGGGTAACATTTTAGTCGAAGTCACGGTCCAGAATGTCACTAGCAACATCTGTTAAATCTTTCGTGCCTGTTGTTACTTCCCTAGGCCTATCAACACATTCTTCTTCATCATGACGACGTTCTACCTCTCCACGTGGTCCTACCCCTCCTCGTCGTCCTCGACATTCTGAGCTGCTTTTACTGGAATATTGTTCCTCATACTTCAGATTATCAAAGAAAGCATGGTGGATGGGGGAATGAAGCATTTCAGTTCTTGCAGGTTCTTCCACTTTGCAAACGTTATGGGTAACTGAGTACTGTACAGTGTATACAGTGTAATCTGTGGGGGTTTCCTACGAAGTGGTTTGGAGAAGTCAGCTGTATAAAATTCACCATCCTCATTGAAAGAAATTAAAATGCATGATGAATGGACATTCCTTTTTTACGTGAATCCATCTAATTGACCGCCAGGCAAAGATATTCCCTTCGATATCTCCTTGACTTGGTCAAGAGTTTCATGTTAGCGATAGCTACGAAATCTGCCTGATTCATTTTGGTAACTGTGAATTGTTTGCTGGACCTTTTAACGACGTCTACTCAATCCAGAGGCACGTACACATGAGTTTCATTCGTCTTGCGTTTCTCAATAAGACCAAAATCTTGATCACACTCGTTGAACGTGTGCCCAGGTTCTAAGAATTTATGATGGACTGTTTCAATATGTGTGTGAGAAACGATATGCATCCCGTATTTGACAATATTTACATTGAGATTTTGTCCTGAACAACAATCTGAATAAGCCATGATGTGCATAACATCACAATCCAAAGATTTTACTAATTTCAACAAACAAGAACCGATTTTCTGTGAACATCTACGAGCAGTGCTTTCATCCCACATATACATATTGGCCTTGCCAGACATTATGTTGTGAAAGCCAAGATTATAAGTCCACAATTGACAAAGAAAGTTTACTTTGTTTATAGAAAGGTGTGGACATGACAAAGTTTTCTGTAAATTAAAACACATCACCACAACATTATTCTGGTTTGATGCTCTTTCTTTGTCAGATTTCTTTTCTTGTCGTGGACGTTCGGCCTTGCAGGGATGGGGCATCTGTTCTCGCTGCACTTATTTTGCTTCATTACTATTATGGTCACAGCTGCGTGACAAATTGTTATACTTGTCACATTTATTACATGTATCAATACTAGGACTGTGGAAACCCAAATTAAAATGGGTGTTGGAAACATGCCGGTATGTCCATTCCTTCACAGGGTCTTCATTTCTTTCCACACACCTATCTCTGTAAAGATGGTACATTATTGAAACATTGAGGCTTTCAGGGAGGTACTTTTTGTTAGGTTTCTGAATCAAACTGTAATGTGAGATGTAAGCGGGAAATGATTGAATATGTTTTTCAACAACCTGTAGTTTAGCAGCAGATATAATGTTTTATGGTGCACTTTGCCCCCTCTGGTCCTTCAGTGATACTCCATAGACGGATTTATTGGACACGACTCTACTGAAGCGAACATTTTCTACATCAAATGTCTTTAGAGAAAACTCTTTACAAACATGTACACCATTAAGTTTTATAACAGTACTAAGTTTCCTTTTGTGACATTTCCCCTTCTTGACGTTGGTTCTTTCAGTTCAACACAGCCTCCAAGGAAATCGGTTTGTAAATTCCAGCTGGCCGAAGTGGCCGTGAGGTTCTAGGCGCTGCAGTCTGGAACCGCGAGACCGCTACGGTCGCAGGTTCGAATCCTGCCTCAGGCATGGATGTGTGTGATGTCCTTAGGTTAGTTAGGTTTAACTAGTTCTAAGTTCTAGGGGACTAATGACCTCAGAAGTTGAGTCTCATAGTGCTCAGAGCCATTTGAACCATTTTTTTTTTTTTTTTTTTTTTTTTGTAAATTCTATGATCCAAGTGCGGATGATCCAGTATGCGGTAAATAGCTCTTCACGTTTTCTCTCTGAAAAATTGCTGTTACATTGATATCGACACTTGTGATTGAATGGTCTTACACATTTCGCTTGATGTTCTATTCCTCTGTGTCCAACATAGGCATTCTGCAGCCGTTTTGCGACCTCACGACTATGGTTAGCTGGATTTCGTAAGCGTTTTCTTCCCCTTCTATTACAATTCTCATCAGTTGGTGAAGTACCATTAGCAGAAGATGATGTTTCTTCTGACACAGAAGGTTCTGCTGACAAAATACTTCTAGAATGCACAAGATCTGAAGATTGAGATGATGCTTATTTTACTAGTGATTCATCATCACTATCACTACGATCACAATCCGATGACCTGAAGTCGCTATCATCGGCAGATAGATGCAAAGAATCGGAACTGGACTCATCTACAATAAAACAAACACCATTGCGTCATTTTCGTCTGGTATTTAATTACACAATAACTTTCGTAATATGACAATTTAGCGTACATCACAAGCTGATAAAACTATCACTACTTCCTAGGAAAAGTACTCTTTTTCCATACAACTGCACAATATTTTAAGAGAAGTACGCGTTTCCTGCGGTACACAGAACATCACGAAACATTGTCCCGAATCATAAACTCACACATTACCACACAAAACAAATTTGCATCATTGTACCATTTTCCTACATATTCACAATCTATTTACCAAATAAGTTCACTGTATGAGACACTAACTTCGAATGATTAAATGAACAATAACTCACCTTGGTTCATTATGGCAAATAAATGCACAAACAGGAACAAGGAGCTACACAACGAACGTAAACAATTCACTTCTATTACTTTTCCTTGGACCAAAACCTCAGAGCCAAAGTAGTACACGTGTTCAGCCACCAGAGTGCAGCTCAGAGCGGAGCGTCACGTATATTACTTTTGCTCACAACAGTATCAGTGTTCTAGAACATATATGTGCACTTACCTCATTTTCTTCAAAAATGTCACTTACATCACTTTGCTTCTGATCCCCTCCATTGAGACTGACAAATCCTTTGGAAGCAGTTCGTACACAAAACACCTTTTTTCCGACAGATGCACATGACATTACATCATTACATTTTGTGTCAGTCGCCTTTTTTTAGGGCTCAGTCATTATTTCGTTTCAAGTATTTAACATTCGGTGGCTCAAATTCCCGTCTGGCCTTTCTGATTTTGGTTTTCTGTGATTTTCTTAAATCGATCCCAATCAGAGTTTCTGCTTCATCTGTAATGACCTCGTCGTCGACGGCCCGTTTAACCGAAACTTCCCACTTTTCGTTTTTCCACAATATTTTTCAATAAATGCTAGTTTTGCAGGAAGATCACATGCTTGCAGTGCATCATTTTTGTCAGTTATCGATTACAGTGACTTGGAACTATAGTGGTTAACTGTAAGAGCGTCCTCTACCCAAGCTTGTTGGTCGTACAAAATATGGCAAATTTTCACTTCAATGAAAACTATTTTCTGGCGTGATTTCTTCTAATGCTCTCACCCATACACGGGACAAATATTTCGATCTGCCTCTAATGGCTTAACTCCTGTATTCAGTCCAAAGGGAGCAAAACGTCAGAAATGTTAGACTTTTTCCGTTTTACGCTCTTTTTTAATATATAAACAATGCTTCTCATTACCTTCAAATATGCAAAATTCATCAAGTCACTATAAGATCAGTACTAGAATATCAAATAAAAAGTTAGGACTGATAAATACACTCCTGGAAATTGAAATAAGAACACCGTGAATTCATTGTCCCAGGAAGGGGAAACTTTATTGACACATTCCTGGGGTCAGATACATCACATGATCACACTGACAGAACCACAGGCACATAGACACAGGCAACAGAGCATGCACAATGTCGGCACTAGTACAGTGTATATCCACCTTTCGCAGCAATGCAGGCTGCTATTCTCCCATGGAGACGATCGTAGAGATGCTGGATGTAGTCCTGTGGAACGGCTTGCCATGCCATTTCCACCTGGCGCCTCAGTTGGACCATCGTTCGTGCTGGACGTGCAGACCGCGTGAGACTACGCTTCATCCAGTCCCAAACATGCTCAATGGGGGACAGATCCGGAGATCTTGCTGGCCAGGGTAGTTGACTTACACCTTCTAGAGCACGTTGGGTGGCACGGGATACATGCGGACGTGCATTGTCCTGTTGGAACAGCAAGTTCCCTTGCCGGTCTAGGAATGGTAGAACGATGGGTTCGATGACGGTTTGGATGTACCGTGCACTATTCAGTGTCCCCTCGACGATCACCAGTGGTGTACGGCCAGTGTAGGAGATCGCTCCCCACACCATGATGCCGGGTGTTGGCCCTGTGTGCCTCGGTCGTATGCAGTCCTGATTGTGGCGCTCACCTGCACGGCGCCAAACACGCATACGACCATCATTGGCACCAAGGCAGAAGCGACTCTCATCGCTGAAGACGACACGTCTCCATTCGTCCCTCCATTCACGCCTGTCGCGACACCACTGGAGGCGGGCTGCACGATGTTGGGGCGTGAGCGGAAGACGGCCTAACGGTGTGCGGGACCGTAGCCCAGCTTCATGGAGACGGTTGCGAATGGTCCTCGCCGATACCCCAGGAGCAACAGTGTCCCTAATTTGCTGGGAAGTGGCGGTGCGGTCCCCTACGGCACTGCGTAGGATCCTACGGTCTTGGCGTGCATCTGTGCGTCGCTGCGGTCCGGTCCCAGGTCGACGGGCACGTGCACCTTCCGCCGACCACTGGCGACAACATCGATGTACTGTGGAGACCTCACGCCCCACGTGTTGAGCAATTCGGCGGTACGTCCACCCGGCCTCCCGCATGCCCACTATACGCCCTCGCTCGAAGTCCGTCAACTGCACATACGGTTCACGTCCACGCTGTCGCGGCATGCTACCAGTGTTAAAGACTGCGATGGAGCTCCGTATGCCACGGCAAACTGGCTGACACTGACGGCGGCGGTGCACAAATGCTGCGCAGCTAGCGCCATTCGACGGCCAACACCGCGGTTCCTGGTGTGTCCGCTGTGCCGAGCGTGTGATCATTGCTTGTACAGCCCTCTCGCAGTGTCCGGAGCAAGTATGGTGGGTCTGACACACCGGTGTCAATGTGTTCTTTTTTCCATTTCCAGGAGTGTACATTTATAGGAATTTGCATGACAACGCGCTAAGCAAAATCGCCATGAACGCATGCACCAACATACTTTTTTGCGGTAAATTTTGTCCACAATAGTAGCCCAGATACTTCAATATTCCTCGCGTCAGATGCTGTAAAAGCAATGGTGACAACACTGTTGTTATTACACACTATTCTCTAGATCCGTCAGAGACATCCTGTGCACAAAGCCAGACAACAGTATTAAATAATGTACAAACAAAGCTATGCTTGCCAATGCAAGTACACTAACGTGAACTGTAGGCCTGAGAACTGTCGAGCACAAATTGTTCTGATTTTAACGGACAGCTAGAAGCTCTTTTAACGCAAATGTGTTTTTTTTTGTATTTGCTGAGTTAGAAAAGTAGCAAATTATCTCTGAGCTCCCACCAGATTCATACCTGAAACAGAAATGAGGTTGAGTAATAGGAACGATATTTCGGCTTTGCGTTCACACTGCGAGACGCCTGATTTAAAATTTTCCATAACATCAGTTCAAATACAGCACTCCTAGCTACTAGTGAAGACTAAATCGATAGTTGTCGTCCTGTCGTTTGTAGATAATGAGTAAAATACATGTGTGTCGACTCCCAATCTGATTTAGAACTTTCGATCACATCATTTCAAGTTCAAATATGCCGCTTCTTGCTAATGGCGAACACAAAATCGATAGTTAGCGTTCTCTACATTGTAGACAATAGCTGAAATAGGTGTGGGGTACGACTCACTGTCAGAATACAAATTTCCATCACGTTATTGTTCAAGCATGCGCCCCTTTCTCTACTGGTAAAAGAAATCGATATTTAACTATTCATGACTACAAAATAACAGCGATAGGTGTTGGATTCGAATCAGAATAAGTCAAAAATATTTCGTCCCGTCATTTCAGTTTCAGACAACTCACTACAGATGAATCATCGTAATAGCTAACATTGGATTGCGCTAAGTTAAAAATTCGATTCGGCCCTATATTCAAATTCAAATGGCTCTGAGCACTATGGGACTTAACATCTATGGTCATCAGTCCCCTAGAACTTAGAACTACTTAAACCTAACTAACCTAAGGACAGCACACAACACCCAGCCATCACGAGGCAGAGAAAATCCCTGACCCCGCCGGGAATCGAACCCGGGAACCCCTATATTCAAATCTCCATTCAACATAAAACTTACGTCATTCCAAGTTTTAACATGTGCACACGATGTTACTTGTTAATCAAACTACATTGTCCAGTCACATTAATGTGACCACTTGTTAGAAGCCTGAGTAATCACATTTTGCAGCACTCATCGCTACCAGACGTTCAGAGAAGGAGTCTTTGAACCTCTGGAAGGTACCGACGGGGGTGAGGAACCGTGCAGGCTCAGGTGCCATGGCCGGCTGCTCTAAGTTTATCGGCTGAGGATCTGTGGTGCGTACAGCCCGATCGAAGTGGTCCCACAGATTCTCGATTGGGTTTAAAATCGGTGAGTTTGGGGGCCGGTGCAGTACGGTAAACTCGTCCTGGTGATCTTCGGACCACACACGGACACTACGAGCTGCGTGACATGTTGCATTGTCCTGTTGGTAGATGCAGTCGTGCCGTAAACAAAACAAAAAAAACTGCATGTAGGAGTGGACATGGTCCCCAAGGATAGATGCATATTACTGTTGATCTATTGTGCCTTCCAGAATGACCCGGTGCATGGGGGCTTAGTTAAATAAAAAACTGCAAATTTTTTAGTAGCTGTTAGTCCGATTACGCAAGTCTCGTAAACGGCTGGCCCTGACTAGTTTTAGTACGCAATCTGACTGCTTAGAATGACAACAAAGAATGTGAGAAAATTTCTGTTAGCACAATTAATTAATTAAGTCCCCAGCAACTATAAAACCTACGAAACAACAAACACAAGTGTAGCTGTTCTGTATGTGGTAGTATGACTCAAAGCACATCTGGCACGGTTCTTCTTCAACAAGACAAGAATTTTTAAATATTGACGTGATAAAAGAAAATTAGAAATACTATAATTGTGCAAGAAAACCAAAATTACACTCTAATACAAGAACACAAGCCAGATGCTTTGTTGACTGAACCTGTAATGATGCATTATTTGAGACACACAAATAATAAAAGAACATAGGGTTTTATTACCTTCATATATATTGACGAAATGCACTCTGATCATTACAATATCTCCATTAGAATAACATCTGCTATCTCTCCCATCAAATAACTGCATAAAACATGGAACAACACTCTCCACTATCACATCTCACTCCGACTTCACGACAAGCAGTGTCCACCACAACTTTTCGGCAAGAACTGCCTGCCGCTACTTCTCAATAAGCACTGCCAGTGGAGGCGGCGGAACAAAACTCTCTGGCGCGATCTCTGGCGCTGTGGCTCAGTGTAGCCACCTTTCATATGCCCTTCCTCCACGGGCTAGAATTTGATGGTATTTTTGCCAGCATTGGTGGTGAAAATACCACCAAATTCGTCAAAAAAAATACAGACAAAAATAAAAGATAATATTAATACGTAAATATCATATAACTAGATAAAATTTTGGCTTTGCACTGACCTTACAATAGCCTAATATATAAAATACAGTAAGGAATACAAATTCTTTCATACATATGACTTTACATAATAGTTTACACAAATATCATGTGGTTAAACAATTCAATCGATAGCGTCAGCAATGACGAATATGAGCAGGTAAGAGTCTTATAACTTTTCACAAACAGTAATACACAAAAAATCAGTTTATACAAATATTCACATAAAATGCTTTCATAACAAGTAGTTGACAGTTCCAGCAGTAGCACCCAGCATTGTGGAACAGGTGCAGACTCCAACAGGTGACATCATTTCAGTAGAAGCAGTTCATCAGTGGCACCCAGCAATGTCGAGTAGGTGCAGACTCCAACAGGTGACATCATTTCAGTAGAAGCAGTCCATCAGTGGCACCCAGCAATGTCGAGTAGGTGCAGACTCCAACAGGTGATATCATTTCAGTAGAAGCAGTCCATCAGTGGCACCCAGCAATGTTGAGTAGGTGCAGACACCATCAAGTGACATCATTTCAGTAGAAGCAGTCCATCAGTGGCACCCAGCAATGTCGAGTAGGTGCAGACACCATCAGGTGACATCATTTCAGTAGAAGCAGTCCACCAGTGGCACCCAGCATTGTGGAATAGGTGCAGACTCCAACAGGTGACATCATTTCAGTAGAAGCAGTCCATCAGTGGCACCCAGCATTGTGGAACAGGTGCAGACAGCATCAGGTGACATCATTTCAGTAGAAGCAGTCCATCAGTGGCACCCAGCAATGTTGAGTAGGTGCAGACAGCATCCATCAGTGGCACCCAGCATTGTGGAACAGGTGCAGACTCCAACAGGTGACATCATTTCAGTAGAAGCAGTCCATCAGTGGCACCCAGCATTGTGGAACAGGTGCAGACAGCATCAGGTGACATCATTTCAGTAGAAGCAGCCCATCAGTGGCACCCAGCATTGTGGAACAGGTGCAGACAGCATCAGGTGACATCATTTCAGTAGAAGCAGCCCATCAGTGGCACCCAGCATTGTGGAACAGGTGCAGACAGCATCAGGTGACATCATTTCAGCAGAAGCAGTTCATCAGTGGCATCCAGGTGCAGACACCGACAAATGACATCATTTCCATAGAAGTAGCTCCATCTGTGCACCCAGTATTGTTGAGTAGGTGCAGAGAGCAACAAGTGACATCATTTCAATAAAAGCAGTTCCATCAGTTGCACCCAGCAATGATGAGCAGGTGCAGAGAGCAGTCCATCATATTCACTATCACTGATCACACTGTTCATCAGAGTTTATAAGCAGAAATTAAACATGTCCTAGTGGCACCAATCATGTAGAAAAAGTACAAGTAACAGTCCATAATATTTACTATCACTGATCACACTGTTCATCAGCAGAAATTAAACATGTCCTAGTGGCACCAATCATGTAGAAAAAGTACAAGTAACAGTCCATAATATTTACTATCACTGATCACACTGTTCATCAGCAGAAATTAAACATGTCCTAGTGGCACCAATCATGTAGAAAAAGTACAAGTAACAGTCCTTAATATTCACTATCAGCGGAAATTAAACATGTCCTAGTGGCACCAATCATGTAGAAAAAGTACAAGTAACAGTCCATAATATTCCCATCACTAATCAGACAGTTCAGGCATGAACAATAGTTTGAATCCACATACAAATGCTTTTACAATGCTCTTACACTAAACATACAAATTCTAAGAAACACACAAATGATATCAGATAATTGTCATATTACTATTACAAATACTCAAATATCAGTAAACCTATAATATTTATGAGTGTCAGTGCAAGCCACTACAAACAAATAAAATAATATTTAGGAGATAGGTGGGTAGGATTAGGAAAGGAAAACACACAAAACGCACTCACTCATCTTTCATCCACATTAAGTACTACTATGTAATTGAATAGTGTTAACTGTGTAAATGCAATTCCGTCAAAATTTCATGTTCATCATGTGTATCAAGTAGTAGTGGCAGCAATGTATAACAGTCAATAATAGTTAAGTCAACGTCATAGTCATCATGTCAAGACCAATGTTTGCCAAGCCAGATCAAATGTACTGTTACTGAACAACTGTCAGTGTGCCAAGATATGCAAATGCTTCCTCTCTCCAAAAAAAAGTACATACTGCTTAGTGATTTAACAAAGTGTGTGTAGACAATCTTCCTTCCACTTTAGTGTTCTAGTCTGCTATCTTCATCCTCCTTGTTCCATAGAGACCAACAAAAAAAATATGCGCCTCACTTACTTTACCTCTTATACACCAAAACTCCAATAATCATTAGCATCACATAATCTCAATACTTCAATAATACCTCTTCAATACGTCGACACATATAAACCTTATCGCCAATAACATTTCACTTCCATAACAACTCTTTCCTCTAGTCAGTCTCCTCGAACAAGTACAGATAAAATCCTAATGCAAACCTCATCATCCCATACAATCCGAAGACACGCTGTCAACACACAACCTCTGTGTAATCCATCTGAGCCAAATCTTCTACTCATTACGAATTATAAACAAAAGAAATGCATACATGACCTCTAACAGACTTAGTTCGAATAACTCTCAGTAATTAAGTACGATTACGGAGTGTGAATGATCATAATATTTCACAGTGTGTACACCACTTCAAGAATTATGGCAAATGGAAGCAAACATGTGGAGTATTTCTTGTGTCAAGTGTCACTTCCTATTTCAATTGCTCACGAAAAATGCATTGTAATAACTGTGTTGGTATGTCATGTCGTTAGCTTCCTTTCTATTAGCACAAATTTATACAGATTCCATAAAACCTCAGCTCATGTGACTTCTATGAAGTTTCTTGTACTAATGTCGTTCGTCGAATTATAGCAGTTCATTTTCTCATCTTAAAAATATAAGGCACTGAGCGTAAGCAAAACAAGCAATAGCGAGTAGATATACCAGTAGTGAACAGAATGTCAACAAGTGGATGCAGCACAATTCTTACAACGAAGCTCTGCCAAGCGAACAATCTCTTCAAGAATTATGGCAAACGGAAGCAAACATATGGAGTATTTCTTGTGTCAAGTGTCACTTCCTATTTCAATTGCTCACGAAAAATGCAGTGTAATAACTGTGTTGGTATGTCATGTCGTTAGCTTCCTTTCTATTAGCACAAATTTATACAGATTCCATAAAACCTCAGCTCATGTGACTTCTATGAAGTTTCTTGTACTAATGTCGTTCGTCGAATTATAGCAGTTCATTTTCTCATCTTAAAAATATAAGGCACTGAGCGTAAGCAAAACAAGCAATAGCGAGTAAATATACCAGTAGTGAACAGAATGTCAACAAGTGGATGCAGCACAAATCTTACAACGAGGCTCTGCCAAGCGAACAATCTGTAACTAATACCATAGTGTAACCTAAACTCTATGTTCATTCACAGTATATCAGCATTTCTATATACCAAATTAAAGAGTAGTTGTGACGACAAACAGAGATGTATAAATATGCAATCCATACGCATAGCAGCAAACATATATCTTACGTACTAAACAGGTCATTAGCATCATATCATCATAAGCAAATAAATGTTCATATGTAATCTTAATAAGTAAACATGAAGGCGCAAGCAGATAAATCACAAAGTATAACTTACATACCTAACCACATCAGCACAATTAATCAGGTGACAATTATAATTTAAATAAATAAGCACAGCAGGCACATAATAAAAAAATATGACATCAGTGAAAAAGCAGTGCAGCCAAGCTATGCATAATATACACAAGTAACAATCCAGTTCATTAATAATCATTGTCAAAATCAGTTAATGTACGCAAGCACGTCACTTCACAAGTAATTTCATAGCACATGTAATTAGCACAAAGTATGAATCACGTAATCGCGAACAGTAAATTACGTCTAAAGTACGTACCTAAGTGGAAATATGTTACCTGAAAAATAAACTCAGTTAATAATTACCTTTTTTAGTTTATTAGTTTCTTCTTGGAAATTACATTCTTCCTGAAAATTTCTCGATAGCAAGTCGTCTTAACGTCGGACACGCACAGAATTTACCTGAAGTTCTTAAATATCTTATAGAACCGTATCCCAAAAAATACTGAATGTGAATAACATAATTCATTAAGTCATTATAGCTTTATACTGATTTTATTCGGAGAAAGACTGTGTATTTGTTTACGGCTGTCAGTGCATTCGCACTGAGCGCTCGATCAGCTGTAGGCGCGTGACGTAGGAAGTGTTTGTTTGCGGTCAACGACTGCCTTGTGCGGCGCGCAGACTTGACTGTTGCTTTGAGTATATGCCGCCGCCGGGACACGGCGCGGTATCCTTGCATTCTCCGTGTGTTTACATACAACTGTTAGTTTCTCAAAAGTATGTCATTCTACAAAAATTTTTCAAAAGTATATCATTCCACAAAAATTTTAACGTTAGATATATGATGTATTCCCTTAGAGCGTCGTGATTTAAGAGTTTCTACTTCAACAGTGTTATCATGAATAATTTTGCGAATTCTATATGGACCGTTATAAAGCAGAAAAAATTTCCGACACAAGCCTTTTCCTTTGTGAGACAAACGATGAGACTTAATTAACACTTTCTGACCAACTGACAAAATTTTTAAACGACCAGGATGTTTGGCTGATTTCTCTCTTCTAGCAGCCGCAGATGCAATATTTTGCAAAGCCATGTTCACAACTTCAGAATGCCGCAGTTTCCGTGAAGGCGGAAAAGGAACGATTTCAGATATGCGATTTGTCGGTGCTTTGTTTTTTAATATCAGTATAGGCGGTAAAGAAGTTGAATCATTAGGGAGTTCATTCAGAATGTTTTGAAAAATATGAAGATACTGATCCCACGTTCTGTGATTCTGATGACAATAAAGACGACACAATTTATTGATTTCCTTCATCCATCTCTCTGAAGCGTTAGATTGGGGGTGAAAAAGTGAAATGAAAATTGGTTTAATTTTACGACGCCGTAGAGTACGAAGCCAAATTTTAGAACGAAACTGTGATCCATTATCTGATATAACCTTATCAACATGACCCACTTCTTTAAGAAAATGTTTGATGAAAGCGTTAGATACTGAACGAGCTGTTGCTTTGCGTAACGGTGTAAAACACACATATTTTGATGACAACTCCACTGCTACGAAAATGTATGCAAAACCATTAGTAGAACGAACCACTGGACCGAACAAATTAACTGCAGCCATGTCCTTTAATTTCGCTGGAATGATAGGAAACAATGGTGCTCTGTGAGAAATTGTTGGCGGCTTAGCCTTTTGACATAATTTGCATTTGGCCAGAACAGATCGAATACGTTTTTCCATATTACTGAAGTAGCAATTTTCCTGTAATTTATGGAAGCATTTTCTGGGACCAAAGTGTGCATAACTGAAATGCGTATACCAAATCAGCTTATTAACCCACTCATCAGGAATACAAACTAACCAAACAGAGTTGTCGACCGATTTTCGTTTGAAAAGAATGTCATTGCGAACTAAATAATGCTGTCTAATCGCTACACTTTCCTTTCTCCTACACTTCTCCTTAATGTCCTTCCAGATTGGATCCTTATTTTGCTCCTTAGCAATGTCCTGGAGCGAAGACGAAATAAAGTTCTCAAACGCAACACCTTGAATATACATCAAACAATAATTGTTTTCCTTGCAGTCCTCTTCAGCACTTTGTTTCAAACCCATAGGTGCACGTGATAAAGCATGAGTAACAATATTTGAAGAACCCTGTATGTAAACAATACTAAAATCAAATTCCTGTAGGTACAACGCCCATCGTGACAATCTACCATGAGTTAATTTTGTCGACATAAGAAATTCCAGAGCTCGATGATCGGTATAAACCTTAGTATGCCTACCGAACAAAAATGTGCGAAATTTTGTAAAAGCCCAAACAACTGCCAAAGCTTCAAGTTCCGTTATCGAATAATTCTTTTCTGATTTAGAAAGAACACGACTTCCAAATGCAATAGTGTTCTGGACTACAACGCCGTCTTCTTCTATCTCTTGAAATAAATGTGCACCTAGGCCTTTGTATGATGAGTCCGTCGCCAAACAAAAATCTTTAGATAAATCCGGATGTGAAAGAAGTGTAGCAGCAACTAAAGCATCACGAAGTTGTTCAAATCCTGACTGAGCTTCCTCATCCCAACACCAATTAGATTTCTTTCCAGATAGTTCACATAAACGAGGTGTGGCCAAAGCGTCCAATCTAACAAAGCGTCTAAGAAAATTACAGACACCAAGGAAACTACGAACATCACGTTTTGTGGTAGGAACAGCATAATTACGAATAGCGTCTAATTTTTCTGGATCAGGAAGAATACCTTCTGTAGAAATAATGTGACCGAGAAATCTCACCTGAGAACGACCAAATTCAGATTTTTCTAAGTTCACTGTAATGCCAACTCTTGCAAAAATACGTAATAATGAATCCAAAATTTTGTTGTGCTCACTCCAAGAACGTTTAGCAAGAAGAATATCGTCAACATATGAAGTAATATTGTCACGAAGATGAACAGGTAAAATTTCGTTTAAACTACAAATGAATGCTGCAGAAAATATAGTAAGTCCAAACGGTAAATTCCAAAGTCACTTTTGGGTAAAACAGTCATATCCGGTTATTGTTTATCTACTCTCTAGATAGATTGATAGTAGAAGAGTTGTTTTTGACAGATGCAAAGAATAGTAAAAGAGTAGGCAGCGGTACAGAAAACTAAAAGGGAAATAGCACCACTACAGCTCGGGGCCCTATGCTCGCTACGGCACATATTCACTTAGAGTAGTGAATCCCCTGAGGACATTAATAGCTGCACATAAACTTCAGTTTGTGACTTAGTGGCCAATTTGGCGGAAGTACGTACGTAAATTGATCTAACCATGCACATGGATGTATGTCATTCTTAGAATTGCGGAAGATCTTAAATTTCCGAACAGTCAAAAAGTGTTTATAGTCAAAGTTTTCGCCTCGTGACGACAAAGACCTACCGCGTCTTTCCCAGTCCCAATGTTGATTATTGTCAAGTTCGCGCGCCTGGCGCTCTCTTGTTGCATCTCGTAAATGAAATAAATTACTTTCTTCAAATCCTTCTGCTATTTGTGATTCTAAATTCCTTCTACTGTCTTTTCCTACGATTTTGCTTTCAATTTGTTTGACTTGCTTTCCTAATGCCTCAAATTCCCTTTTAACGCGTTCATTAAGTTTTCCGTGATTTTCAACATGCTTATTTATATTCTGGTACTCTTCGGTTTCTGCAAATGGTAATGGTGCTGTATCATCTGAATCTCTGTCCCCATTTAAACTAAGATTTGTCAATTCGTCTGAAATCTCCTCAACTCTTTCCGATAAATCACCTATTTGTTCTTTCTGTTTATTTACGTCTTCCGTAAGTGTCGCGACTCGGGTTTCCGTATTAACACATTTAGTAGTTAATTGTTCATACTGTTGTGTTAGGTTACTTATTCTGTCATTTGGTACAGATTCCTCTATTCTCTCAAATATTTCTTCCTTATCCTTTGCACGTTGTAAATTTAACTCTGAAAATTTCTGTACTATCACGCGATCTCTTTCTTCCTGTTCTCTATCCTGTTCCCTTTGTCTAATCTCTACTGCAATTAATCTATTATTGTGAGAATTCAAGATCGGTTGTACTTCTTCTCTGATTTCTTTCTTTAATTCATCTTTCATATTTTTGAAACATGTCCCTATTCGTGGGTCTAACCGTGTTTTCATTGTTTCCATCTCTGTTTTAATTGTTCCTATTTGTGAATCTAATTCAGATCCCAACTGTGATCCCAGTGAGTCTAACCGTGTTTCCATTGTTCCCATTTGTGAGTCTAACCGAGATCCCAAATTTAATATTGCACCCATCAACTGCTCCATATTAAATGGTTCAGAATTCTTTTCGCCACTAACATTTCCCACAAAACCAGCTTCGTTCGTCGTAGCTGTAAAGCGATCTGTGTTCGATACTATTCCAGAATCTTCTGTCGTTAATCTCGGATTCTGTGAATTTTCTAATTGAGAAAAATTTTGAAATAGTTCCGGACCATTTTCCCGACTTATTAAATTGTTTTCCACTTCATTATTCATGATACTGTTTTCCTCTGTTGGCGAGTTCGCCATGTTAACAATTTCGTCATTCTCACTATCCATCATTTTTGCCTTCTTCATCGATCGCGTAATCATTTACAAAACACAAAACTCGTCACTGTACGAAAATTACACACAATGACTCTTTATCTCCAACAACACCATTTACATGAAAAGTTTCCCTCAAACACGATTAATCGAACAATTGAAATAATTGCACTAATTTGTCAAACCCGTAGACAAGACAACACACAAACAAAATAAATTTTGAAAAATATCATTAGAAGAATGTCAATTACCAAATCTACACATGCAATATAGACTACAATTACTAAACTACAAATTACTGCAACGATACTACTGTCTACTATTTTTACAATCAGAAGAATTCCAAGGGACGATCCAAGGCAGCGGTCGCCACGTGCATGGGGGCTTAGTTAAATAAAAAAATGCAAATTTTTTAGTAGCTGTTAGTCCGATTACGCAAGTCTCGTAAACGGCTGGCCCTGACTAGTTTTAGTACGCAATCTGACTGCTTAGAATGACAACAAAGAATGTGAGAAAATTTCTGTTAGCACAATTAATTAATTAAGTCCCCAGCAACTATAAAACCTACGAAACAACAAACACAAGTGTAGCTGTTCTGTATGTGGTAGTATGACTCAACGCACATCTGGCACGGTTCTTCTTCAACAAGACAAGAATTTTTAAATATTGACGTGATAAAAGAAAATTAGAAATACTATAATTGTGCAAGAAAACCAAAATTACACTCTAATACAAGAACACAAGCCAGATGCTTTGTTGACTGAACCTGTAATGATGCATTATTTGAGACACACAAATAATAAAAGAACATAGGGTTTTATTACCTTCATATATATTGACGAAATGCACTCTGATCATTACAATATCTCCATTAGAATAACATCTGCTATCTCTCCCATCAAATAACTGCATAAAACATGGAACAACACTCTCCACTATCACATCTCACTCCGACTTCACGACAAGCAGTGTCCACCACAACTTTTCGGCAAGAACTGCCTGCCGCTACTTCTCAATAAGCACTGCCAGTGGAGGCGGCGGAACAAAACTCTCTGGCGCGATCTCTGGCGCTGTGGCTCAGTGTAGCCACCTTTCATATGCCCTTCCTCCACGGGCTAGAATTTGATGGTATTTTTGCCAGCATTGGTGGTGAAAATACCACCAAATTCGTCAAAAAAAATACAGACAAAAATAAAAGATAATATTAATACGTAAATATCATATAACTAGATAAAATTTTGGCTTTGCACTGACCTTACAATAGCCTAATATATAAAATACAGTAAGGAATACAAATTCTTTCATACATATGACTTTACATAATAGTTTACACAAATATCATGTGGTTAAACAATTCAATCGATAGCGTCAGCAATGACGAATATGAGCAGGTAAGAGTCTTATAACTTTTCACAAACAGTAATACACAAAAAATCAGTTTATACAAATATTCACATAAAATGCTTTCATAACAAGTAGTTGACAGTTCCAGCAGTAGCACCCAGCATTGTGGAACAGGTGCAGACTCCAACAGGTGACATCATTTCAGTAGAAGCAGTTCATCAGTGGCACCCAGCAATGTCGAGTAGGTGCAGACTCCAACAGGTGACATCATTTCAGTAGAAGCAGTCCATCAGTGGCACCCAGCAATGTCGAGTAGGTGCAGACTCCAACAGGTGATATCATTTCAGTAGAAGCAGTCCATCAGTGGCACCCAGCAATGTTGAGTAGGTGCAGACACCATCAAGTGACATCATTTCAGTAGAAGCAGTCCATCAGTGGCACCCAGCAATGTCGAGTAGGTGCAGACACCATCAGGTGACATCATTTCAGTAGAAGCAGTCCACCAGTGGCACCCAGCATTGTGGAATAGGTGCAGACTCCAACAGGTGACATCATTTCAGTAGAAGCAGTCCATCAGTGGCACCCAGCATTGTGGAACAGGTGCAGACAGCATCAGGTGACATCATTTCAGTAGAAGCAGTCCATCAGTGGCACCCAGCAATGTTGAGTAGGTGCAGACAGCATCCATCAGTGGCACCCAGCATTGTGGAACAGGTGCAGACTCCAACAGGTGACATCATTTCAGTAGAAGCAGTCCATCAGTGGCACCCAGCATTGTGGAACAGGTGCAGACAGCATCAGGTGACATCATTTCAGTAGAAGCAGCCCATCAGTGGCACCCAGCATTGTGGAACAGGTGCAGACAGCATCAGGTGACATCATTTCAGTAGAAGCAGCCCATCAGTGGCACCCAGCATTGTGGAACAGGTGCAGACAGCATCAGGTGACATCATTTCAGCAGAAGCAGTTCATCAGTGGCATCCAGGTGCAGACACCGACAAATGACATCATTTCCATAGAAGTAGCTCCATCTGTGCACCCAGTATTGTTGAGTAGGTGCAGAGAGCAACAAGTGACATCATTTCAATAAAAGCAGTTCCATCAGTTGCACCCAGCAATGATGAGCAGGTGCAGAGAGCAGTCCATCATATTCACTATCACTGATCACACTGTTCATCAGAGTTTATAAGCAGAAATTAAACATGTCCTAGTGGCACCAATCATGTAGAAAAAGTACAAGTAACAGTCCATAATATTTACTATCACTGATCACACTGTTCATCAGCAGAAATTAAACATGTCCTAGTGGCACCAATCATGTAGAAAAAGTACAAGTAACAGTCCATAATATTTACTATCACTGATCACACTGTTCATCAGCAGAAATTAAACATGTCCTAGTGGCACCAATCATGTAGAAAAAGTACAAGTAACAGTCCTTAATATTCACTATCAGCGGAAATTAAACATGTCCTAGTGGCACCAATCATGTAGAAAAAGTACAAGTAACAGTCCATAATATTCCCATCACTAATCAGACAGTTCAGGCATGAACAATAGTTTGAATCCACATACAAATGCTTTTACAATGCTCTTACACTAAACATACAAATTCTAAGAAACACACAAATGATATCAGATAATTGTCATATTACTATTACAAATACTCAAATATCAGTAAACCTATAATATTTATGAGTGTCAGTGCAAGCCACTACAAACAAATAAAATAATATTTAGGAGATAGGTGGGTAGGATTAGGAAAGGAAAACACACAAAACGCACTCACTCATCTTTCATCCACATTAAGTACTACTATGTAATTGAATAGTGTTAACTGTGTAAATGCAATTCCGTCAAAATTTCATGTTCATCATGTGTATCAAGTAGTAGTGGCAGCAATGTATAACAGTCAATAATAGTTAAGTCAACGTCATAGTCATCATGTCAAGACCAATGTTTGCCAAGCCAGATCAAATGTACTGTTACTGAACAACTGTCAGTGTGCCAAGATATGCAAATGCTTCCTCTCTCCAAAAAAAAGTACATACTGCTTAGTGATTTAACAAAGTGTGTGTAGACAATCTTCCTTCCACTTTAGTGTTCTAGTCTGCTATCTTCATCCTCCTTGTTCCATAGAGACCAACAAAAAAAATATGCGCCTCACTTACTTTACCTCTTATACACCAAAACTCCAATAATCATTAGCATCACATAATCTCAATACTTCAATAATACCTCTTCAATACGTCGACACATATAAACCTTATCGCCAATAACATTTCACTTCCATAACAACTCTTTCCTCTAGTCAGTCTCCTCGAACAAGTACAGATAAAATCCTAATGCAAACCTCATCATCCCATACAATCCGAAGACACGCTGTCAACACACAACCTCTGTGTAATCCATCTGAGCCAAATCTTCTACTCATTACGAATTATAAACAAAAGAAATGCATACATGACCTCTAACAGACTTAGTTCGAATAACTCTCAGTAATTAAGTACGATTACGGAGTGTGAATGATCATAATATTTCACAGTGTGTACACCACTTCAAGAATTATGGCAAATGGAAGCAAACATGTGGAGTATTTCTTGTGTCAAGTGTCACTTCCTATTTCAATTGCTCACGAAAAATGCATTGTAATAACTGTGTTGGTATGTCATGTCGTTAGCTTCCTTTCTATTAGCACAAATTTATACAGATTCCATAAAACCTCAGCTCATGTGACTTCTATGAAGTTTCTTGTACTAATGTCGTTCGTCGAATTATAGCAGTTCATTTTCTCATCTTAAAAATATAAGGCACTGAGCGTAAGCAAAACAAGCAATAGCGAGTAGATATACCAGTAGTGAACAGAATGTCAACAAGTGGATGCAGCACAATTCTTACAACGAAGCTCTGCCAAGCGAACAATCTCTTCAAGAATTATGGCAAACGGAAGCAAACATATGGAGTATTTCTTGTGTCAAGTGTCACTTCCTATTTCAATTGCTCACGAAAAATGCAGTGTAATAACTGTGTTGGTATGTCATGTCGTTAGCTTCCTTTCTATTAGCACAAATTTATACAGATTCCATAAAACCTCAGCTCATGTGACTTCTATGAAGTTTCTTGTACTAATGTCGTTCGTCGAATTATAGCAGTTCATTTTCTCATCTTAAAAATATAAGGCACTGAGCGTAAGCAAAACAAGCAATAGCGAGTAAATATACCAGTAGTGAACAGAATGTCAACAAGTGGATGCAGCACAAATCTTACAACGAGGCTCTGCCAAGCGAACAATCTGTAACTAATACCATAGTGTAACCTAAACTCTATGTTCATTCACAGTATATCAGCATTTCTATATACCAAATTAAAGAGTAGTTGTGACGACAAACAGAGATGTATAAATATGCAATCCATACGCATAGCAGCAAACATATATCTTACGTACTAAACAGGTCATTAGCATCATATCATCATAAGCAAATAAATGTTCATATGTAATCTTAATAAGTAAACATGAAGGCGCAAGCAGATAAATCACAAAGTATAACTTACATACCTAACCACATCAGCACAATTAATCAGGTGACAATTATAATTTAAATAAATAAGCACAGCAGGCACATAATAAAAAAATATGACATCAGTGAAAAAGCAGTGCAGCCAAGCTATGCATAATATACACAAGTAACAATCCAGTTCATTAATAATCATTGTCAAAATCAGTTAATGTACGCAAGCACGTCACTTCACAAGTAATTTCATAGCACATGTAATTAGCACAAAGTATGAATCACATAATCGCGAACAGTAAATTACGTCTAAAGTACGTACCTAAGTGGAAATATGTTACCTGAAAAATAAACTCAGTTAATAATTACCTTTTTTAGTTTATTAGTTTCTTCTTGGAAATTACATTCTTCCTGAAAATTTCTCGATAGCAAGTCGTCTTAACGTCGGACACGCACAGAATTTACCTGAAGTTCTTAAATATCTTATAGAACCGTATCCCAAAAAATACTGAATGTGAATAACATAATTCATTAAGTCATTATAGCTTTATACTGATTTTATTCGGAGAAAGACTGTGTATTTGTTTACGGCTGTCAGTGCATTCGCACTGAGCGCTCGATCAGCTGTAGGCGCGTGACGTAGGAAGTGTTTGTTTGCGGTCAACGACTGCCTTGTGCGGCGCGCAGACTTGACTGTTGCTTTGAGTATATGCCGCCGCCGGGACACGGCGCGGTATCCTTGCATTCTCCGTGTGTTTACATACAACTGTTAGTTTCTCAAAAGTATGTCATTCTACAAAAATTTTTCAAAAGTATATCATTCCACAAAAATTTTAACGTTAGATATATGATGTATTCCCTTAGAGCGTCGTGATTTAAGAGTTTCTACTTCAACAGTGTTATCATGAATAATTTTGCGAATTCTATATGGACCGTTATAAAGCAGAAAAAATTTCCGACACAAGCCTTTTCCTTTGTGAGACAAACGATGAGACTTAATTAACACTTTCTGACCAACTGACAAAATTTTTAAACGACCAGGATGTTTGGCTGATTTCTCTCTTCTAGCAGCCGCAGATGCAATATTTTGCAAAGCCATGTTCACAACTTCAGAATGCCGCAGTTTCCGTGAAGGCGGAAAAGGAACGATTTCAGATATGCGATTTGTCGGTGCTTTGTTTTTTAATATCAGTATAGGCGGTAAAGAAGTTGAATCATTAGGGAGTTCATTCAGAATGTTTTGAAAAATATGAAGATACTGATCCCACGTTCTGTGATTCTGATGACAATAAAGACGACACAATTTATTGATTTCCTTCATCCATCTCTCTGAAGCGTTAGATTGGGGGTGAAAAAGTGAAATGAAAATTGGTTTAATTTTACGACGCCGTAGAGTACGAAGCCAAATTTTAGAACGAAACTGTGATCCATTATCTGATATAACCTTATCAACATGACCCACTTCTTTAAGAAAATGTTTGATGAAAGCGTTAGATACTGAACGAGCTGTTGCTTTGCGTAACGGTGTAAAACACACATATTTTGATGACAACTCCACTGCTACGAAAATGTATGCAAAACCATTAGTAGAACGAACCACTGGACCGAACAAATTAACTGCAGCCATGTCCTTTAATTTCGCTGGAATGATAGGAAACAACGGTGCTCTGTGAGAAATTGTTGGCGGCTTAGCCTTTTGACATAATTTGCATTTGGCCAGAACAGATCGAATACGTTTTTCCATATTACTGAAGTAGCAATTTTCCTGTAATTTATGGAAGCATTTTCTGGGACCAAAGTGTGCATAACTGAAATGCGTATACCAAATCAGCTTATTAACCCACTCATCAGGAATACAAACTAACCAAACAGAGTTGTCGACCGATTTTCGTTTGAAAAGAATGTCATTGCGAACTAAATAATGCTGTCTAATCGCTACACTTTCCTTTCTCCTACACTTCTCCTTAATGTCCTTCCAGATTGGATCCTTATTTTGCTCCTTAGCAATGTCCTGGAGCGAAGACGAAATAAAGTTCTCAAACGCAACACCTTGAATATACATCAAACAATAATTGTTTTCCTTGCAGTCCTCTTCAGCACTTTGTTTCAAACCCATAGGTGCACGTGATAAAGCATGAGTAACAATATTTGAAGAACCCTGTATGTAAACAATACTAAAATCAAATTCCTGTAGGTACAACGCCCATCGTGACAATCTACCATGAGTTAATTTTGTCGACATAAGAAATTCCAGAGCTCGATGATCGGTATAAACCTTAGTATGCCTACCGAACAAAAATGTGCGAAATTTTGTAAAAGCCCAAACAACTGCCAAAGCTTCAAGTTCCGTTATCGAATAATTCTTTTCTGATTTAGAAAGAACACGACTTCCAAATGCAATAGTGTTCTGGACTACAACGCCGTCTTCTTCTATCTCTTGAAATAAATGTGCACCTAGGCCTTTGTATGATGAGTCCGTCGCCAAACAAAAATCTTTAGATAAATCCGGGTGTGAAAGAAGTGTAGCAGCAACTAAAGCATCACGAAGTTGTTCAAATCCTGACTGAGCTTCCTCATCCCAACACCAATTAGATTTCTTTCCAGATAGTTCACATAAACGAGGTGTGGCCAAAGCGTCCAATCTAACAAAGCGTCTAAGAAAATTACAGACACCAAGGAAACTACGAACATCACGTTTTGTGGTAGGAACAGCATAATTACGAATAGCGTCTAATTTTTCTGGATCAGGAAGAATACCTTCTGTAGAAATAATGTGACCGAGAAATCTCACCTGAGAACGACCAAATTCAGATTTTTCTAAGTTCACTGTAATGCCAACTCTTGCAAAAATACGTAATAATGAATCCAAAATTTTGTTGTGCTCACTCCAAGAACGTTTAGCAAGAAGAATATCGTCAACATATGAAGTAATATTGTCACGAAGATGAACAGGTAAAATTTCGTTTAAACTACAAATGAATGCTGCAGAAAATATAGTAAGTCCAAACGGTAAATTCCAAAGTCACTTTTGGGTAAAACAGTCATATCCGGTTATTGTTTATCTACTCTCTAGATAGATTGATAGTAGAAGAGTTGTTTTTGACAGATGCAAAGAATAGTAAAAGAGTAGGCAGCGGTACAGAAAACTAAAAGGGAAATAGCACCACTACAGCTCGGGGCCCTATGCTCGCTACGGCACATATTCACTTAGAGTAGTGAATCCCCTGAGGACATTAATAGCTGCACATAAACTTCAGTTTGTGACTTAGTGGCCAATTTGGCGGAAGTACGTACGTAAATTGATCTAACCATGCACATGGATGTATGTCATTCTTAGAATTGCGGAAGATCTTAAATTTCCGAACAGTCAAAAAGTGTTTATAGTCAAAGTTTTCGCCTCGTGACGACAAAGACCTACCGCGTCTTTCCCAGTCCCAATGTTGATTATTGTCAAGTTCGCGCGCCTGGCGCTCTCTTGTTGCATCTCGTAAATGAAATAAATTACTTTCTTCAAATCCTTCTGCTATTTGTGATTCTAAATTCCTTCTACTGTCTTTTCCTACGATTTTGCTTTCAATTTGTTTGACTTGCTTTCCTAATGCCTCAAATTCCCTTTTAACGCGTTCATTAAGTTTTCCGTGATTTTCAACATGCTTATTTATATTCTGGTACTCTTCGGTTTCTGCAAATGGTAATGGTGCTGTATCATCTGAATCTCTGTCCCCATTTAAACTAAGATTTGTCAATTCGTCTGAAATCTCCTCAACTCTTTCCGATAAATCACCTATTTGTTCTTTCTGTTTATTTACGTCTTCCGTAAGTGTCGCGACTCGGGTTTCCGTATTAACACATTTAGTAGTTAATTGTTCATACTGTTGTGTTAGGTTACTTATTCTGTCATTTGGTACAGATTCCTCTATTCTCTCAAATATTTCTTCCTTATCCTTTGCACGTTGTAAATTTAACTCTGAAAATTTCTGTACTATCACGCGATCTCTTTCTTCCTGTTCTCTATCCTGTTCCCTTTGTCTAATCTCTACTGCAATTAATCTATTATTGTGAGAATTCAAGATCGGTTGTACTTCTTCTCTGATTTCTTTCTTTAATTCATCTTTCATATTTTTGAAACATGTCCCTATTCGTGGGTCTAACCGTGTTTTCATTGTTTCCATCTCTGTTTTAATTGTTCCTATTTGTGAATCTAATTCAGATCCCAACTGTGATCCCAGTGAGTCTAACCGTGTTTCCATTGTTCCCATTTGTGAGTCTAACCGAGATCCCAAATTTAATATTGCACCCATCAACTGCTCCATATTAAATGGTTCAGAATTCTTTTCGCCACTAACATTTCCCACAAAACCAGCTTCGTTCGTCGTAGCTGTAAAGCGATCTGTGTTCGATACTATTCCAGAATCTTCTGTCGTTAATCTCGGATTCTGTGAATTTTCTAATTGAGAAAAATTTTGAAATAGTTCCGGACCATTTTCCCGACTTATTAAATTGTTTTCCACTTCATTATTCATGATACTGTTTTCCTCTGTTGGCGAGTTCGCCATGTTAACAATTTCGTCATTCTCACTATCCATCATTTTTGCCTTCTTCATCGATCGCGTAATCATTTACAAAACACAAAACTCGTCACTGTACGAAAATTACACACAATGACTCTTTATCTCCAACAACACCATTTACATGAAAAGTTTCCCTCAAACACGATTAATCGAACAATTGAAATAATTGCACTAATTTGTCAAACCCGTAGACAAGACAACACACAAAAAAAATAAATTTTGAAAAATATCATTAGAAGAATGTCAATTACCAAATCTACACATGCAATATAGACTACAATTACTAAACTACAAATTACTGCAACGATACTACTGTCTACTATTTTTACAATCAGAAGAATTCCAAGGGACGATCCAAGGCAGCGGTCGCCACGTGCATGGGGGCTTAGTTAAATAAAAAAATGCAAATTTTTTAGTAGCTGTTAGTCCGATTACGCAAGTCTCGTAAACGGCTGGCCCTGACTAGTTTTAGTACGCAATCTGACTGCTTAGAATGACAACAAAGAATGTGAGAAAATTTCTGTTAGCACAATTAATTAATTAAGTCCCCAGCAACTATAAAACCTACGAAACAACAAACACAAGTGTAGCTGTTCTGTATGTGGTAGTATGACTCAACGCACATCTGGCACGGTTCTTCTTCAACAAGACAAGAATTTTTAAATATTGACGTGATAAAAGAAAATTAGAAATACTATAATTGTGCAAGAAAACCAAAATTACACTCTAATACAAGAACACAAGCCAGATGCTTTGTTGACTGAACCTGTAATGATGCATTATTTGAGACACACAAATAATAAAAGAACATAGGGTTTTATTACCTTCATATATATTGACGAAATGCACTCTGATCATTACAATATCTCCATTAGAATAACATCTGCTATCTCTCCCATCAAATAACTGCATAAAACATGGAACAACACTCTCCACTATCACATCTCACTCCGACTTCACGACAAGCAGTGTCGGCAAGAACTGCCTGCCGCTACTTCTCAATAAGCACTGCCAGTGGAGGCGGCGGAACAAAACTCTCTGGCGCGATCTCTGGCGCTGTGGCTCAGTGTAGCTACCTTTCACCGGTCACTCAGCGAATTTTCGGTTTTAAAGAGAGTACTCTACTGCATTGGCTCCTTACTTAGCTTGCATTTATCATGAATCTCTTGCCCAACGTAAAGTCCCGAGCGACTGGAAAAAAGCGCAGGTGACGCCTGTATATGAGAAGGGTAGAAGGACGGATCCTCAAAATTACAGACCAATATCCTTAACATCGGTTTGTCGCAGGATTCTCGAACATATTCTCAGTTCGAATATAATGAATTTCCTTGAGACAGAGCCATGCATCAGCACGGCTTTAGAAAGCATCACGCCTGCGAAACGCAACTCGCCCTTTTTTCACATGATACCTTGCGAACCATGGATGAAGGGTATCAGACGGATGCCATATTCCTTGACTTCCCGAAAGCGTTTGACTCGGTGCTCCACTGCAGACTCCTAACTAAGGTACGAGCATGTGGGATTGGTTCCCAAATACGTGAGTGGCTCGAAGACTTCTCAAGTAATAGAAGCCAGTACATTATCCTCGGTGGTGAGTGTTCATCGGGGGTGAGGGTATCATCTGGAGTGCCCCAGGGAAGTGTGGTAGGTCCGCTGTTGTTTTCTATCTACATAAACGATATTTTGGACAGAGTGGATAGCAATGTGCGGCTGTTTGCTGATGATGCTACGATGTACGGGAAGGTGTCGTCGTTGAGTGCCTGTAGAAGGATACAAGATGATTTGGACAGGATTTGTGATTGGTGTAAAGAATGGCAGCTAACTCGAAATATAGATAAATGTAAAATAATGCAGATGAATAGGAAAAAGAATCACGTAATGTTTGAATACTCCATTAGTAGTGTAGCGCTTGACACAGTCACGTCGATTAAATATTTAGGGGTAACATTTCAGAGCGATATGAAGTGGGACAAGCATGTAATGGCAGCTGTGGGGAAGGCGGATAGTCGTCTTCGGTTCATTGGTAGAATTTTGGGAAGATGTGGTTCATCTGTAAAGGAGACCGCTTATAAAACACTAATACGACCTATTCTTGAGTACTGATCGATCGTTTGGGATCCCTATCAGGTCGGATTGAGGGAGGACATAGAAGCAATTCAGAGGCGGGCTGCTAGATTTGTTACTGGTAGGTTTGATCATCACGCGAGTGTTCGGAAATGCTTCAGGAACTCGGGTGGGCGTCTCTGGAGGAAAGGAGTCGTTCTTTTCGTGAATCGCTACTGAGGAAATTTAGAGAACCAGCATTTGAGGCTGATTGCAGTACAATTTTACTGCCGCCAACTTATATTTCGCGCAAAGACCACAAAGATAAGATAAGAGAGATTTGGGCTCGTACAGAGGCATATAGGCAGTAATTTTTTCCTCGTTCTGTTTGGGAGTGGAACAGGGAGAGAAGATGCTAGTTGTGGTACGAGGTACCCTCCACCACGCACCGTGTGGTGGATTGTGGAGTATGTATGTAGATATAGATGTAGATGAATGCCCTCCAGCGTTGACTATTCCGACGATTGCTGCAGTGCATTTGGTTTCAAAAGCTTTCGCGTCGTACACGCCAACGGCCATCTGTCCCACAGATCATTAAACGTGATTCATCTGAAAAGGCCACCTGTTGACGCTCAGTGGACGTACTGTTGCGTTATTATCGTGCGAAGTCCAGCTTTCCTCAGCCCATGAACAACACTCAGCATGGGATCATGAACCAGGCCCCTGCTGCGGAGGCCCATACGCAGCAACGTTCGCTGAAGAGTCGTAGAAGAGACACTGTTGAAGCCTCTTGGATCATCTAGGCGGTCAGTTGTTCAACAGCTGCATGTCTATTCGCCCGCACACATCTCCACAACGTCGTTCACCCCTGTCACCCATGACCTCTGATGCACAACAGTTGCCACGGCGCCAGTTTTTGATAGCGCCATTTTGCCGTGCACGATATACTTAAAGCACTGTGCCACGCGAACATTTTACAAACTTAGCCGTTTTGGAAATGTTTTCACACATGGCCCGCATGCCAATGATCATGCCCTTATGGACGTTCGATAAAACGCTTTGATTCTGCATATGGCAATGACTGCACTGTTTTCCATGTTTCCCCGACACACTTTACCAGGTGTTGAAGTATGAAACCGAATTTTGTTGCAATAATTTCACACCTGTTGTTTGAAACTGATAAACAATACAGGGTGTCCCACTCAGACCTCCCTGATTTCAAGGACCCAGCCGCCGGAGTGGCCGAGCGGTTCTAGGCGCTTCAGTCTGGAACCGCACGTCCGCTACGGTCGCAGGTTCGAATCCTGCCTCGGGCATGGATGTGTGTGATGTCCTTAGGTTAGTTAGGTTTAAGTAGTTCTAAGTTCTAGGGAACTGATGGCCTCAGATGTTAAGTCCCATAGTGCTCAGAGCCATTGAACCATTTTTTTTTTCAAGAGCCCAGGAGAGAAAAACCACAGTAGATACGACAATTAAAAATGCACCACATTGTAGAACATCTCAAAGAATTTATATTCCCACGTCAGAAATGCCAAGTATCATCGGCAGAGTGCAACATGGTCACATGAAGTGGACTCCATAGCAGCACGCGCAAGCAGTAGTGTGGTTTGTAGAAACAAAATCGCCGATTACTGTGCAAAGAAATTATCGTCGTGTGTATGAATGTGATTCACCTGATGTGAAAACAATTGAGGAATGGTAAAGGATGTTTCTGGCAACAGGAAATGTTCCGAAGCATTCTGGCGGTGCACGTTACGGAGTTCCTGAAGAGACAGTGGAGGACATCAAACAAACGTTTCTCAGAAGCCCACGTAAGTCAAGTCGTCAAGTATCTAGGCATCTTGATGTACCTCGATCAACAATGCATTGTGTAGTTCACCAGCGTCTTCGTATGTGCGCTAACAAAGTGCAAGTTCTGCAACATCTGACACCGAACGACAAACCACATCGACAATAATTTGCTGCAGATATGCTGCAGCGTATTGATATGGATGGCAGCTTCCTGGAAAGATGTTTATTCTCAGATGAGGTAACCTTTCATCTATCAGGAAGGGTTAATAGGCATAATGTTCGGATATCGGGATCGCAAGATCTGCATGTTGTCACTGAATGTGTTCGTGATAGCCCTAAACTAAACGTCTGGAGTGGGCTAATTCACGACAGGATTGTTGGACCGTTCTTCTTTGTGGAACAAACAGTGAATGGATCAGTGTATCTGGACTTGTTGGAGCAGTTGGTGTACCTTCAGATACAAGACTTGCAACCCAACATCATTTTTCAACAATATGTAGTAGCTCCGCCGCATTGGTCAACGGCTGTTCGAAAGTTCCTGGGTAGGAAATTTCCCAGTCCTTGGATCGGACGCGGAGGACCCATGGCCTGGCCACTTCGTTCACCCGACATAACGCCGCTTGATTTCTTCATGTGGGGATTCGTGAAGGACCGCGTGTATGCGACCAAAGTGGACGATATTCCTACGTTGCGACATCGTATCACTAATGCGATTGCAACAGTAACAGAGGAAATGTTACAAAGAACTAGGCAAGAATTTGAATATAGACTCGATATTCGTCGTGCTACAAATGGTTCACATGTAGAGGTGTACTGATGATAAATAAATAAATTCTTTGAGGTGCTCTACAATGTGGTGCATTTTTCATTGACGTATCTACTGTGATTTTTTTTCCCTGGGTCTTTGAAATCAGGGAGGTTTGAGTGGGACACCCTGTACTTTATTCAAAACAATCTCCATTGCTATTTATACATTTCTCCCACCTCTCCGGAAGGCTATGAATGCCACGCCAAAAAAAAAAAAAAAAAAAAAAAAAACATTTCTTCTTTTGAAGCGAACCAGTCAGCGAGCCATTTTCGTACATTTCCGTACGAATTGAAGCGTTTTTCGGCGAGAGCGCGTCCCAGTGTTGTAAATAGATGATAATCGGAGGGAGCGAAAGTCTGGAGAATATGCCGCGTGTCATAGTATATCCCAACTGAACGCCTCGATCGTTTCCCTGATCCGTTTTGCTGTGTGTGTTGGGGCGTTATCATGGAGCAATATGACTTTGTGTTGCCTTATTCCATATTCCGGTCGTTTTTCATGTAATGCTCGATTTAAATCGGTCATCTGTTGTTGGTAACGATCAATGTTAACAGTTTCACCAGGTTTTAGCTGCTCATAATAGATGACACCCTTCTGATCCCACGAAACACAGAGAATCGTCCTCTTTCCAAAGCGATTTGGTCTTGCAGTGGATGTCGATGGTTTGCCTGGATTCGCCCATGATTTACGACGCTTAGGGTTCTCAAAATAAATCCATTTTTCATCACCTCTCACTATTCGATAGAAAAACGACTTTCTTTTCTATCTGGCGGGCAGCATTTCACTAGTGGTCTTTCCATTTGCTTGCTGTCTTTCATTCAGTTCATGCGGAACCCATTTTTCCTCCCTCTGCACCTTTGCCATAGCTTTCAACTCAAGATAAACGGCTTTCTGCATCACATTCAACTGTTCCGCGAGTTTCTGTTGATTTTAAGTATCATCTTCATCCAATAAGATCTGCAATTCGTTGTCTTCCAACTTTTTCGGTGGTTCCCCGTGCTCCTCGTTTCTCACGTCAAAAGCTTCGATAATCATTCGATGCGATTCTGTAGCAGTTTTCTTCAAATGATAATATAAAACCAGTGCTGTCGCAAATCGTAGTTCGTAGGCAGCAAACTCGACATGTTTACGGGTTTGAAACAGATATCGATGTATGGATGGTTGGTTGGTTGGTTTGGGGGGAAGGAGACCAGACAGCGTGGTCATCGGTCTCATCGGATTAGGGGAGGATGGGGAAGGAAGTCGGCCGTGCCCTTTCAGAGGAACCATCCCGGCATTTGCCCGGAGTGATTTAGGGAAATCACGGAAAACCTAAATCAGGATGGCCGGACGCGGGATCGATGTATGGAACTTAGGTTACTGTGTGTTGACATTCGTCGTCAGCCATTACAGGAAGTAGATGACACTGCAGACGCGGTCTCACGGGCCCTATACTGACGGCTAGCACGTAGCACCATCTATAGCGAAATTCCGGTTTCATACTTCTACGCCTGGTATATATCACCCGCTGTTACCACCTGGATCCCGGTGGAGGTTCGAGTCCTCCCTCGGGCATGGGTGTGTGTGTTTGTCCTTACGATAATTTAGGTTAAGTAGCGTGTAAGCTTAGGGACTGATGACCTTAGCAGTTAAGTCCCATAAGATTTCACACACATTTGAACGTTTGTTACCACCTGCCGTGCTTATTGCACGCTGACTTCGAACGTTGGCGATGGTCGTATTAATGTGAATGGACTGTGTACACTGAGGTCATGGGATAGCACACATACAGATGGCGGCAGTATCGCATACACTAGGTATAAAAGGACTTTGCAATTGGTGCAGCTTTCATTTGTATTCAGGTGAAGGTGATTCATGTGAATAGGTTTCCGACGTGATAGTGGTGGCATGATGGGAATTAACAGACTTTGAACGCGGAATGGTGGTTGGAGCTAGGCTCATGGGACATTCCATTTCGGAAATCGTTAGGGAATACAATATTCCGAGGTCCACAGTGTCAAGAGCGTGTCGAAAATACCAAATTTCAGACATTACCTCTCACCAAGAACAACGCCTTGTGAGTTAACGAGAACTGCGTTCTCATTTAAATATATGGCCGAAAGAGTCAGCCTACAGGAATTGTGAAACGAACCCTGTCGTTCAGAACCGTGTGCCACAAAGAGCACAGATTCACCACGAGATGGGGAAACTCACAGGCGTCTATTGTCTATTGAGGCCTAAGCGCCGCAGTGTGCGAGTGAGACAGACGAGAACCTACGTCATAGGGAAACCTAGAGAGACGTAGCAGTGTTAAATTTGGCGCATCTAAAATCGGTCATAAAGGGTAACATTTATGGAAACTATTTAATTCTGTAGTAATGCAGAGAATTAAGCCACAGTAATTTTAATCTACCATCCTTCATACATTTTCATGATGATCCCAATAAAACTTGAATATTTATCATATCTATAATAGTTTAGGATTAACTGTTGAAGTGAAATTCACAAGTTTTATAACAAAGACCTGAATGCTAAAATCTGAACGTTTGAATCGATCTTAAAGATTGACATTTCATATAGAAGAGCATCATTAAAATGACAAATGTTATAAATATCAACTCTGTAACTTCATTTGTTTAAAACACATAGTAAATTTAAATTACTAGTATTTTAGGTTAAGCATCAGACCATCAATTCCTCCACACAAAACACATTTAAGAATGACAGCATGACACGTTATTGAATCATTAGGTAATAGAAAATTTGTTGTAAAGTTTAGTGCATAATAGGTACTTTTTTCTTTATTTATTTATCACAAAGCACATTGGTGCAAGGTTACTGGCTAGGGCATTTAAAGCTAAGAAGGAAATTGTATTGGTTTTATGTAAAAGAATTTAACGTTTTTTATGTAATGGGTATTATTGTTACTTTATTTAGAACGTGAAAGTGGTCAAGCTTTAATTATTTAAATATGTTAAAATGTAAAATAATGTAGAATAAGCTGTAGCCAATCAGATGGACGGCTTCAGGAAAGGGAACTTATCCAGTTAGTTGACAGAGGGAATGCTGGTGCAGACGCAGAAGTTCGGCTGGAGACACCAAAGGGTACGGTTCAGATTGAGACGCGAAAGCAAACAGGCGGTCTTTAGGCAGCTAGGAAGTAAAACGACTTAGAAAGTTTCGCGTTGTGTGGTATCGCAGGACTTAGTCTCTGAGCGGTGAGCAGCCGCGCGCCTGGTGTGAACTCTTAACTTTTCGCCTAGATAACTTGTATTTCGCTATGAGATTGTGAATGATCGAACTGTGTCAAATGGATATGCATTCGAGTGTAACAGTAACTCTAAATACGACCACTTTCGCTATTAGTTTGCTTTCTGAATAAACATTATTCTAACCGAATCGCAACTGTGTGGCCTACATCATTTATGGGTCGTTAATGTGGTGCTACAGAAGAATGCTGAAGATTAGATGGGTAGATCACATAACTAATGAGGAGGTATTGAATAGGATTGGGGAGAAGAGGAGTTCGTGGCACAACTTGACTAGAAGAAGGGATCGGTTGGTAGGACACATTCTGAGACATCAAGGTATCACCAATTTGTTATTGGAGGACAGCGTGGAGGGTAAAAATCGTAGAGGGAGACCAAGAGATGAATACACTAAGCAGATTCAGAAGGATGTAGGTTGCAGTAGGTACTGGGAGATGAAGAAGCCTGCACAGGATAGAGCAGTATGGAGAGCTGCATCAAACCAGTCTCAGGACAGAAGACCACAACAACAACAATTTAGCTCTCGATATTATTATTACTGTTATTATATGGTATGTTAACTTCGTATTTCGCAAACTTGCCATCTGCCAGACAATTTAACCAAAGGGTTACAAGTATAATGCGACAAGTGCGGTTTAACCACTAGACGAGTTTGAGCCAAGACATTTCGTCGAAGAGAAACCGCACGGGAGCCCGAACATCTTTGGGATGTTAGCTCGCAGCCTTCACTTTACTACCGAAAGAAGCGGCGTTAGCGTAAAGTTGACAGTGCTAAGAGAAAGTAACACTGCGTGAAATAATCGCAGAAACTATTGTGGGACGTTCGACGTACGTATCCGTTAGGACAGAGTGGCGACATTTAGCGTTAATGGACTACGACAGCAGACGACCGATGCGAGTGTCTTTGCTAACAGCACGATATCGCCTACAGCGCCTCTCCTGGGCTCGTCACAGTATCCACCCTAGATGAATGGAAAACCGTGGCTGGGTCAGGTGAGTCCCGATTTCAGTTGGTAAGAGCTGATGGTAGGGTTCGAGTGTGGCGCAGACTCCACGAAACCATGGACCCAAGTCGTCAACAAGCTGGTGGTGGCTCCATAATGGTGTGGGCTGCGTTTATATGGAGTTGACTGCGTTCTCTTGTGCAATTGAACAGATGGTACACTGGAAACGATTATGTTCTGCTACTTGGAGACCATTTGCAGCCGTTCATGGACTTCATGTACTCAAACAACGGTGGAATTTTTATGGATGACAATGCGCCAAGTCATTGGGCCACAACTGTTTGCATTTGGTTTGGAGAACATTCTGGGCAGCTCGAGCGAATGATGTGACCACCAAGGTCCCCCTACATGAATACCATCGAACATTTATTGGACTTAAACGAGAGGTTAGTTCGGGAACAAAATCCTGCACCGGCAACATTTTCGGAATTATGGACGTTTACAGACGCAGCATGGCTCGGTATTTCTGCAGAGAACTTCCAACGACTTGCTGAGTCGATGAAACGTCAGGGTGTGCACTACGCCACGCAAAAGGAGGTACGTAATCTTTGTCACCTCAGTGTGTACTGTAATGAATATTGCTTCCTCGGAACTTTTGTAAGTCAGCTGAAATATTAGGTTCCGTATAAATCTTCGCCAGACTTGGCTTAATTTCCATATTTGAAGTGTATGTTTCAAATCTGAAGATATTTTTAGACATACTTGGTTGCGAAAACACTATTTTTCTGATAAAATATTTTTTATTATTCGTATCGACACGTTTCGTAGTAAAGATGTAGAGCCATGAAAATTATAAATCACGATTGCCACCTTAAGAGATCCCAAAACCAATTTAGAGTAAATACAAAATTATTATGTTTCAGTTTTCATGCAAACAAAATTTCTGTCTTCATTTGTGACTTTCATAATTTTACAGTTGATAATTAAATGGGTCGTATGAAATTACAGGAAGCTGCTGTTTTTCGTATTGTCAAAATTTGCAACCTTTGTTGTTAACCATTGGGCTATAAATCTTCACGTAAATAATTATTTCTAGAAAACATTATATTAATTAAATCTGAAAAACAATTTCAAGTAAGACAGTGATGTTAATATTAATTTGAACTACATCCTGTTCTAGAAGGTACTGTAAGGTCGAATCGTAATTAGTAACATATTTTTGGCGCGAAATGCATCAGGTAGCCTCAGATAGCATTAGAGTAGCGTTGGAGCAGAGTGGAGCAGCTATGGAGTTTGGTACATGCTGATCTCTGCAAGAATGTTGCACAATGTATTTGTAAGAAGTGCTGTTGTAAAAAGTGTGTCAAGAACATAGTAATAAATGAAAACTGTTTAAAAGCAACATAATATTCCAGTGACTTATTATTTGAAAAAATTTCAGGACCAAATATTATAGGAGTTTATATAGGCACAAAGAAGCCAGCCCAGACACTCAGACTGACTTTGCAAGATAAGTAGTATTTATCTGCAAATACAATGTTTCTGCTCTTACTAAATTATTTATTGATACTATAAAACCGTAAATACAACGTAGCAAATTTGCTTCGTTACATCTATGAAAAATAAGTAGAAGAGAGTTGCATTATAATATTCAACATACAGTTGATGGGTGTGAGTCCCGATCGAGTATATAAAATGTCATTTTATTTCATGTTCAGAATTCCTGATACTGTCCAAAAGTTAGATATTTTACATTTCTTTATATCTAGGGAACAATGATGATTAGTGCTGTGTTCTATAACAATATTATCAGGCTTATTCTCATATGGGGGAGCGGTGGTTGATAATATCGAAAATAATTAATAGCACTGAAAAAGGTTTAATTAAAATTATCGATATATAATCTCTCATCAGAATAACGCCTGCAGCAAAGTAGCGTCTCAGGGAAATCAAAGCGGGATCAACGCGGCTGCTTTTATTTCTAAATTCTACTACATAAACCATGTGCGGGGAGTGTTAGTTCGCTTGTTATGTCTTCTGCTCTCTGAATAAATCTACGTAGCTGCGGCGTGCGATATAGCTGGCATTTTAGATTAGATTAGATTTACTTTCATTCCAATTGATCCGTAGTGAGGAGGTCCTCCAGGATGTAGAACATGTCAGAAAAACAACAATACGTGACAAATATTTACAACTCAAACAAATAAGCTAATGTACTATTCACAGGTCCCAAGTGCCATGGTCGTCATTTTTTAATGAACGCTATATGAAAGAATCATTTTACAAATACTAATGCACTGAATTTAAAATAAAAAAGTATTTTATTTATAAGGTAATAAACGTGTAATACAACTACTAAATACTTATTTCCGTGTTATATGCTACGGAAGGGACCAGGGAGTTATGCTAAATTGCAAGAGACTACAGTTTATTTGTACGGGATAGACTTACGATGAAACTTATACTGAGGTCTAGGTAAATCTTTGCCGTAAGGTCACGGATTAAGAATATCTGAGAAATTGTGCCTGGGAGAGAAAGTAGCGCTCAGCATTAAACTCTATTACATGCCGAATAACGGATAACAGGATCTGTGGACTATACGAAAGGACGTTAAATTAAATATAAGAACGGAATTGGACACTCATCTTTGTGAAAGTAAAAGCGTACAAAGTTTGAATGACTGTACCGAAGTATAGTAATGGACCATAGTCGTTGCTATAATATCTTTGAGCGACGAACTGTAAAAATCACGCACATTTTAGTTGCCGTAATTTCTGAGGGTAATTGTAGGATCAACCCTCCTTTTAACTATATACAAAACGAAATCATTCATGATCATTTAAATGTTGTTAATGTTGTTAATAAAAAACTAAAGTGATTTAGTATTTTAAACATAGCTGCGCAACAGCAACGGTTCCACGTAATAAGACTAAAAACAGCCGACCAGTTGCAATGGATAAAGTAATCTTTACCTAGGTTTCGACAGATTTAAATCTGTCTTCTTCAGAAGGCGGCAGTATTACATTAATATGGAATGATGTATCATCGTCGTTTTTACAAATATCTGCATAGATCCATTAGTCCAAATTAAAATATAGCCCTGAAAATAGGGTTTGTCATGTAAATAAAATTAGTACATGGATGTTGCAGAGCTCACATGCGACTCTGCATGTGAGCTCTGCAACATCCATGTACTAATTTTATTTACATGACAAACCCTATTTTCAGGGCTATATTTTAATTTGGACTAATGGATCTATGCAGATATTTGTAAAAACGACGATGATACATCATTCCATATTAATGTAATATTGCCGCCTTCTGAAGAAGACAGATTTAAATCTGTCGAAACCTAGGTAAAGATTACTTTATCCATTGCAACTGGTCGGCTGTTTTTAGTCTTATAAAGTGATTTACTCAATAGTGTCTGTATTACTCACCGTAATCATAGGCCAGCTGCAGACTGTATCTCTGGATGACGGGAAGTTCGATTACGAAATATTACGAAGCGTAAACTGTGACTTAAAAGCTATTTAACATTTAACATAAGTAGTAACGTCGGAAACAGGAAGTTGAAATAATAACTAAAATCCAAGGACGTTATTAGCTATATTGTCTTCAGTAACGCAGCAACAAATGAAGGGTGATCGACTGTGCAAAAAGTCAACATTAATTATTATTATGAAAACCCGAAATTTAGTCACCGTTTTCATACCCATCAGGTGGTAATTCCAGATTGTCAACCAATTATGGAACACACACACATCATGGCACCCTATAATTATTGTATGGAATTATACACACACATATATGCAAGCGTATACTGTATAGACAGATACTCAAAACCTCTGCCTACCACCCACATTAAAGGCACACATTCCCCCAATCCTCCTCATTAACTTCACCTGAGAGCCTCATTGGGGGTGTTACGTGTGGAGGTGATAGAGGTGGTACTTCGTATTTGTTAAGCAGTCGTAGAAACTCTGCACCAGCGCTAAAAACATACCAACATCAGATACCTTGCTATCAGGCATCTATCTACGATAATAATGGCACATATTCCGTTGCTCCAAATGGCTTTTACGATAAGCTAGGACTCATGCAAGCTAGTATACATGAAAGAACAAAAGCACTCAGCTTATGTATATAAACACTCACACACACACATATCTGGGATGGCATGGGTAGCATCTCAATACATGACTAATACCCACATGCCATCCATCTGATGAAGCAAAGAGTGATGGCAGATGATGAACAACGGATTCTGAAACAGCGAGAAGAAAAATAAGAACACTGGCTACGTAGGAAATAAAATACAGACACTCATGCATGTATGGAGATATGATGCATACCAGGATCGATTACATCCAGTCACTGACTCATAATTGTAGAACTCGTCGAAAAATTATCAACCAAACCTAAAAACAAAATAACAGACAATAAGCACCAAAATTTATTTAGACAAATGCATGACATAACTACTACTTAAAATAAATATCTTCATTTTGCATTAACTCCACATACAATGATTCATCGATATGGGGTGATAATGGGCTCCCTTCATCATCAGAACCATCCTCAAAGTGGGAATGCTTACTAGCTCCATCACCATCAGCATGTACTGAGCGTTTCATGGCTGATCAGACTGAAATTGATGGGATCTGTCCAGTGCCGATTATATATGGACGCTGGTCACAATACACATGAATCCAGTTGTATGTGCAGGTGCACCGAGAGAAGTTATTTCTGCAGAAATCATCAGGTAAGCTTCCGCTTCCAGCAGTGTATTTCTGTGGAAATCGCTGCGTGGTGCTTCTGACATATGTTCCGTTAGATTTTTTTTTCTTCTTTGCATGTGTGTTGCTGATTCTGGTGAGATCAAAAGATATTACACATCACCACGACCATGCTGAAATCAATTCTGGTGAAACAATGATGCCACGCATTTTTCGTAGTTGAATGTACATTTGTGAAAAGAATGATGTAATGCATTTCCACGATCGTGTGTAGCAAATTTTCGATTCTGGTAAAACAATGATGTCATACATTTCCGTAACTGTCACAAATATGTGAACTGAAAATCGAGAAGCCCACTGCTGCAGTGCAATTTCAGTGCAGTCAGAATCTGAAACTGGGGTGTGCTGCATCATCGGACTGCATAGGGTCAGCCGAACCGCGTCTGCTTGAGCCTGCTGATCCAAGAAAAAGAGTTCACTTTCCAGATGCTGTGTGCACATCAGTTCACGTATTTGACAACTGGCATTTTACTGTCTATGGAGAGGCTGTGAAGGGCCCAAAGATGCAAGCAGCAGTCGACTCCTATCTCTTCTAATGGTGTATAGACGAAATCTCTAATATTATTTCTCCATTTCTTCATGAGGACTACTGACAGCATACGTTTAATAGTTACCTGAAACGAATGAGTGTTTAAGTGGAAAAACTTGAAGCGAATAGATAAATACAAAACTTTTAAAAAATTTATTTAATGGTAAACCAGTTCAATAATAGTTGTACATTTTCTGAAGTGTTCATAAACTTACGTTGTCTATATCTCTTCTTCTTCCACTGGTTGAGGACAGGACATCCATGTGTTTTGAGAGTCTGAATAGATGCATTTTTATAAAGATCTTGAAACCAGGACATCTTCTCACGACCTTTGGCATAAACTGTGCTGTCTCTATTATTATAATTTTGGAGCGATAAAACCACACCTTCGTACTACACGCCACCACCATCTCAGCATGCGGCATGCTAAAATTGTAATCAAACACACCACTGCTTTTTGAGTTTAAGCACACCACATGGACCTAAACGATTTGGGTGAAGCGATAATTATGGAATAACACGTTAACACTTGTTCTGTGTTAGATAACGCAATGAACGAAACATCCTTAAACACGTTGTACAATTTTTGCTAGCGGTCAGTAGTTAAAAAGACAGTTATATAGCAATTATGCATACATTGTGGTTCCTGCACAGAAGTTTGCGATTATTAGAACTCACTACGTACGTCCATATTTCCAGTTGCATTGCTTTGAAGAATATGTAACCACTATGTGTGATACATTCTTAAATTTTAATTTTAAAAACCAACAGCCTCAGTTGCAAAGTTTACCTAGATTCACCTAGGTTTCAGTCGGGATAACCCAACCTTCTTCATAATAATAGTAACTACCGTTTGTCCATAGTGAACATCGTCAAGCTAAAACTACAAACCCATCAATTATCGTCAGACTGTAAAAACTTATCTGAAACTGCCTCGGCCACACTTCGCATCCGCCATGCGGCAGCCACGAATGCTGTACTGGAACTGACCGTAGCGTTATGAAGCCCGCCTAGGCGGACACAATACCTTGCGCCTTCGCATAAACTTTGTGATGGGTACTTTTGTTGGTACAAGATGCCAACCTAACTCCTGACCTTGAATTCACTAGCAAAGTGAAATAACGGAAAGATACAGCTGAGGAAAAGGGCGTATATGTTATCCTGTGCAGAACGTACTTAGATGGACTGTCTTAACATTTATGAAGTATTTGCTGGTCACGATATGAGGAAGACATCACGTGCTTACAACGTATGGCCTGTCTAGGAAAATTTTGTGCTTAAGCACGAAGTTTAACCACCTAAAAAGAACTTAATAGTGGGAAGGATAATATAAAGCTAACATCGCCATTATTATGACTAGGTCTAAAAATTTTTTGAGACGTAAATGTTAAGCATTTGCTTAGCTATGGTTACAACGCATGAAAATCCTATTGACTTAGCACACAAATGGTCATGAATAAACTTATGAACAAGTCTACATCTAATCTGTAACAGCCGGAAATACGGGCCATATAAAATATATGGTCATTATTCAAGATTAGTATATTTGACCTGAAATTGTCTAGAATGTAGTCAAAATAAAGTAATGCACGTGCCTGATGAGCTTCATGACGAAGTTATGGTTATGGTTATGAGTTACAGAAAACACTAAAGTATGAGATAATGTGGCGGCAGTACGGTACTCAATTTGTCTTCATGGAGGTGATCCACACAGATACCTCCATTTTTAGACCTAGTCATAATAATGACGATGTTAGCTTTATATTATCCTTTCCACTCGTAAGTTCTTTTTAGGTGGTTAAACTTCGTGCTTAAGCACAAAATTTTCCTAGATAGGCCATACGTTATAAGCACGCGATGTCTTCCTCATATCGTGACCAGCGAATACTTCATTAAAGTTAAGACAATCCATCTAAGTACGTTCTGCTCAGGATAACATATACGCCCTTTTCCTCAGCTGCACCTTTCCGTTATTTCACTTTATTAGTAAATTCAAGGTCAGGAGTTAGGTTGGCATCTTGTCCCAACAAAAGTACCCATCACACAGTTTATGCGAAGGGGCAAGGTATTGTGTCCCCTAGGCGGGTCTCATGATGCTACGGTCAGTTCCAGTACAGCATTCGTGGCTGCCGCATCGCGGATGCGAAGTGAGGCCGAGGCAGTTTCAGATAAGTTTTTAAAATCTGACGATAATTTGTGGATTTGTAGTTTTAGCTTGACGATGTCCACTATGCACAAACGGTAGTTACTTTTATTACGAAGAAGGTTGGGTTATCCCGACTGAAACCTAGGTAAGTCTAGGTAACTTTGCAACTGAGGCTGTTGGTTTTTAAAATTAAAATTAATATTTATACAGTTGCTGACAGGGCCGCGAAATGTTGAAAATATTTAAATCTTTAATGTTCTGTGGGCTGGGTGTACAGTTGAAACGATCATCAGTATCATCGTAAGCAGGGTAAAAATTTGTGCATATGTCATAAAATATAAGTGTAGGCTTCTACCGCTGTTGTCATACTTTGTAAAACTTTTCTGTCCACTACGGACATGCTTTCTCTCACCATCATCCTATACAGAAGCAATCCACCCTGCACACTTTAACCAAGAGGACCCTCAGGATTAGCGACGAAGAATATCTAAAGGCTGAACTACAGAATCTCAGGTCAATTTTTGGAGCCAGAAGTTATTCGATGAAGATGACAGATGAAACTGTAGCGACAAAGGATGAAGGTAACATTCAAATGCATAAGTTATCAGAAAAAAATGCCTTCTACCATTTGTTCAAGGGGTCATTGAACGTGTGGGCAAAATTCTCCGCCGAACAAACGTCAAGTCGATTTTTCGAAGCAGCAACAGAATAAAAAATGTTCGTGCCTCAACGAAAGATGCAGTTGAGATGCTAAGTACTTCTGGAGTTTACGAAATCAGGTGCTGGAGCAAACTACTGTATGTAGTCGAGACAGCGTGATTGATCACCACACTCATATCTGAACACGAAAGATCCGACTAAGACAGCACACCAAGTCATCGGCGGCAGAACACCAGGATTAGCGTGGCAAACAGAATTTCGAGAAGACCGCGTGCTGGAGAAGGTTAGCGACGTTATATAAATAGCTATGCCACCCGCCAACATGAATAGAGAGGACGTGTACAGATTTCCGGCATCCCGGCTGCCAGCAATAACAGCTCTAACGAACGGCAGTTCAGGCAGAGCAGCACACACAGGTGCACGGGAGGCCACCGTGGCTGCAGGCGAACAGAGTACTGGCACGCCTCAGCCGGATCCAGGCAGCAAGTAAACTGCGCTACGTCATAACTGCCATCCGTTTCTCGTTAGCCTATTTCCGCCAACGGCAAGGAATTAAGCAGACACCGATCAAAAACGGCTGTTTCCACCAATGGAGAGAAATAATGTAAACACCAATAAAGAAAGTGTAACACACCTCCTCCTCATCTTTAATACTCTATCAGGTTATGATAACAGCCTCTTCTGCTAGTGTATAATAACCAAAACTTTTATCATTCAGCAGTTAGAAAAAATGCCCTGCACAAGGTCATTTGAAATAGAGACCGCAATCTCTGAGACTTTTACACACTGTTAATGCAATCACATACTCAGAATAATGTTATTGACAATGCGGTCATGTACCCCGAAGAATTTTACTGAGTATGCCATACAGTAGCCCATACGCGTTTTTGTCCCAGTCAAGCTATAATTTATTGTATAGAAAAAAATGGGATTTTAGATAATCTCTAGCGTTTGTTAGTTACCGGTTACCAGATACACTTGAGTCCTCTTTAAGATTCCCCTTCCTGCCTATTTGCAGCACCAGAATAATAAAATGAGGTGTTTCCAGCTGAACAAGGTCTTAGTTGTCCATGCTTAGCGAGATAACTTTGGAAGGAATGGATACGGAAACAGCTCACATGAATGGAAATTTAAGATGAACCCCGGGATTGAGTGTACATAAAAGTTTCAGATTCTCTTCATCTGATAGACATATATATGGCACTTCCCACACCCATTTTCCCAGCGCAATTCATGCTCTTCTTCTCTTTCTCCTATATTGTACAGTGTACAAGTTATTATCAGTAGCACTTCGAACTAGAATCAGCTCCTGTTTAGCATTCTTAATGATATGCTCATTATCTTCAAACAAGCCCATTCACATTCTGAGTGGGATCCACATTCTAAATGAATAGTCAATCAATCCATCTGTGAACCACCCGGCTTTTTGTAAGGCATTCAGAGTTTATGTTGACGTATAGCGTATTTTTTGAGAGTCGATGTGATTCCAACGTTTCTGGCGCGGTTGATTTCGATGTCATTAAGTTCGTATCTTATTTCTTGAAACAGGAAGGTCAGTACATTACGTGTAATGTACGATGTTACTCCTGTTGCTGGAGTCTTCTTTGACGTAAATATTCGTCCTAAATACAGTACTCTCTTGCTTTGGATTGTTAAACTATCTTGATTGTGAATAAGAATTCTTATCTCGTCGTTATTATTAAACGTTGGTGAAGCAAAAGGTTTGTGGGGAAATATTCCTGACTAATGATACTCTCGTGAAATTGAACTGCACTTGTTATATTGAGCGACGTCATTGCAAGGTTTCATCCTATGCATTTAAGAAACTTGCAATTCTTTTGTGTTGCTGCATTCTGACCCGCTACAAGGTGCTCTTGCGATGGTTGTGTACGTTGTTTCTATGCTGCTTCAAATGAAGATACGTTATAATTTCCTCACCACGATTAGATTCGCATTATGACCTATGATGTTCAGCTCAAGATGGTCTAATGTCTGAACAGTCAGTGGGAGGTATGTGGGATTGCTAGCCACCTCCACACTTTTCTAAGCTGTATCCACTGTCGGAAGGCATCTGTATATGGAAAGGACTAATCTATCGTTAAGGTGTTAATTCTTTACAATGTTACATTCAGCATAAATTGTAAATTTTATTCTCCAGTGTTTGACCCATTGACAAACCTAGTAGCGACCCTACTGAACCCTCGTGGCTTAAGTACATTGTCTCTTCTGTTGTGAATTGTTCTTGTTTTAAAACTATTAATGCTTGCACATAATTCGAACTCTTTAACAAATCGTTTTATATATGCATGTAAATCGTCAATATTCTTGAATCCACGAAGTATCATCATAATTTCATCACTTGCTAGTCGCAGTTCCTTGCTTGCCTTGGTAACATCAGCTATGCTATTCTATAGTGCTAGACTGGTCAATGCAATACTAGACTCCTCCTAGCTTAGACCTCTTGGAGGAAAATAGTCCAATATAGACGAAAATTCTTTTAAAGTTAGATTTTACATGTCATCTAAACCTCAACTGACGTAGCGACGTGCATATAGCTTGTTTTTATGCACTTGTCAGGAGAAACATTAGAGACTGATAGCTGCATAGATATGAATTGAAGTATTGGTAGCGTCGGAAACTGTACAACACCTGGCTTTTGCCAGTAAACTAACGACGTAATCATTTTTGTGGCCTTAAATCGTCAAATGAATCAAAGTAGTGCGTGGTATTCCAGTTTTCTAAACATACTAGTATGCAACCCAGTGAGTACCAATCCTCCCGCAGCATCTAAGTTGACAATACTGTATTCTTTAGATGTTCACATCGGTTTTGGCGATGTATTCTGCATTAACACGCCGCGAAATGTCAGGATTTTAATTCCTATGACGATTTTAAGGAGATATATGTTTTCAAGCAGTATGTCCACTAGTATCATTTTGAGATTTTCTTTTATGAATAGCCCAAACCTTTTCCTGTGTGGTTTTAAATACTGTCCTTTATCGATAGTGATGGCTTCCATATTATGTCTTTTAGCCTCCTACAGCTGTTTTTCTGCGTTTTGTGTAGTCTTTACTATGTGAGTTGCAGTTGCGTTTCGCCCTGCTAATGAAATAATCACTGACAGCCCGATAAATAACGAAATTGAAGACGGAACTATTCTACCAGATATATTACGTAATGGCAGAATCCGAGACGTTTTAACAGCGCTCTTTCTTCCTCCTTTCTGCTTCAAGCCAACTTTCGCCGGTGCCACCGTTGACTGGATGCAATACGAAAATATCTCACAGATTTTTTCTTCTTCTATAGTGTACGATGTGCTGCATTCGTAATATGCATGAAATTTATTCCAGCAACCAGTTTAAGTTCGGCATGCACTGCCTTATCAACTACAAATGTAACAATGTGTTGTCATACCAATGTTCTTTCTTTGACGTATCTGCTTGACTGTAACAGCTAATATTCGGTCCGAACCGCGACAGAGCTTGTTTGTGGCTTAAGCAATATCGTGCTCCTTGCAGGTATCGTCTAGCATATTAATTGCCTTATTAACATGAGTTAGATCCTTTCCCAGCTTCATTCCAGGTGCACAGAAGTTTATCCAGTGATATGAAGTTCAACTGGCAGGTTATCAAGAATACCATCCTCACATACGCTGATGTGTTTACTAGCACTTATGTTGTACTACTTCATGGTCCTATTACACAGGGTGATTTTTTCCACCGTGTACAAACTCTAGGGATTTTTCGATGAGGGGATATGGAGCGAAAAAGGTCTAATGAACTTATGTCCGGAAATGCATGGATTCCATACGTTGTTACAGAGACTGCGGTCTAATACGTGCTGTACCACACAACCACAGTTGGAGCATGTTTTGAAAATGGTTTCTATGTGCCTCAACGCATGCGTGTATGGGCCGTAAAAACCACGAAGTAGCAAGACATAAGTGCTAGATAACACATCAGTATATGTCAGGATGGTATTCTTGATAACCTGCCACTTGAACTTCATCTCACACGTTCACATGGGCCAGGCTGCATCCGGACAGTGTCAAAGGCAGCATGAATACGCTACACCAGTGTCTCGACGTCTGGAATGGGCTGTACATACATGATACTTTTGAGGTGGTCCCATAACCAGATGTCGCACCGGTTGAAATGCACCCCCTCGTCCCATCCATAGACCAGGGAAGACATGATTGAGATGCGTCCGGACGTTAAGGACGAAGTCGGCTGGAGCACCATCATGTAGCAGCCACGTAACCCAAGTAACCGCTCGACTCATCAATGGCACTTCTTCTAGCAGGGGGGTAAAGTCACCAGCAGAAAACGTCGGTAGTTCCAGCCTCTTAGGCGATGTGGAAGGAAGTCTGTGCCGGCCCACACATTCCGGCTGCACTGATGCTGATGATTCGCTATCACCACACCATGAGAGTTCCGCATACTGTTCCACGGATGACTGTTATGAAAGTTGAAGATACCACTCCGTGTAAAGAGGGCCTCATCGTGAATAGAATGCACAACACAAATCCCGGAATTGTGGTTGCCTGGTGAAGAAACCAGTGAGAAAACTGCACACGCCGTAAGTGATAAGTGTCGTGACAATTGTCATGGAAAATGTTCCACGCGGTCGTCTGTCTTACCCTGTACTGGCAGGCTAACTGCCTGGTGCTGAAACAGAGGTCTCGTTCCACAGTGTTAATCATATTTTCCTCCAAGTCTGGTATTCGAACGATTCGTTGTAAGTAGGCTGTTTATGTTTTCTTATTGGCAACGTTACGTAGCGCTCTGTATGAAAATCACTGGCTGTGCTGTGTGCAGTCTGTGGCTGGTTTGCATTGTTGTAATACTCGCCATTGTAGCGTTGGGCAGTTGGCCGTTACAGCGCGTAGCGTTGCGCAGTTGGAGGTGAGCCGCCAGCAGTGGTGGATGTGGGGAGAGAAATGGCGGAGTTTTGAAATTTGTAAGACTGGATGTCATGAACTGCTATATACATTATGACTTTTGGACACTATTGAGGTAAATACATTGTTTGTTCTCTATAAAAATCTTTCATTTGCTAACTATGCCTATTAGTAGTTAGTGCCTTCCGTAGTTTGAATCTTTTATTTAGCTGGTAGTAGTGGCGCTCGCTGTATTGCTGTAGCTTGAGTAACGAAGATTTTTGTGAGGTAAGTGATTTGTGAAAGGTATAGGTTAATGTTAGTCAGCGCCATTCTTTTGTAGGAATTTTTGAAAGTCAGATTGCGTTGCACTAAAAAACATTGTGTGTCACTTTAGTGAATGTTTGAGTACGTTCAGTTTTGCTCAGCTGTTTGAAAAGCAAATAATGTAAGAGGTTTATCATCACAGTAATTTAGAAATTGTTCTAAGGGGACGTTTCATCGTTTATGTCCTTCACGATTTCCTGCTTCCTGAAACGACTCTGCCTCAGACAAACGGCGAAACACTGTTGCAAACATTGAGTGCTGTGGTTGTTGTTGGAGGGGATAGGTCTCCTGATACAACATTGCTGCCCGCCGCCAGTTGCTATTTCCCTTTCGGCAAGCTCTCGATTCGAATTTGGATCCGTTGTGTACAACGGTATATCACATCGATTACAAGGTGAGTCAGCAAGACAAGTTAATCGGACACAATATTACCAATTACTATGGGAAGAGCGGGCGCTAGGACATGACGAATGAAGAAGAGTACCACCCTACAGGAGGAAACCATGTATACTGTAACTGTGGCCGCATGGTACAACGCGCTAGACCGCAGTCTCTCTTCAAATGGCTCTGAGCACTATGGGCTTAACAAATGGTTCAAATGGCTCTGAGCACTATGGGACTTCTGATGTCATCAGTCCCCTAGAACTTAGAACTATTTAAACCTAACCAACCTAAGGACATCATACACATCCATGCCCAAGACAGGATTCGAACCTGCGACCGTAGCGGTCGCGCGGTTCCAGACTGTAGCGCCTAGAACCGCTCGTCCACACCGGCCGGCCCGCAGTCTCTGTAACAAAGTATGGTTGATTAAGTAGTCTCTAGCATTTCAGGACGTAAGTCCAGTAGATCATTTTTGTTCCATATCCTCTCACTGATCAATCCCTAGAGTTTTTGCGAGGTGGAAAAAATCACCCTGTATAGCAAATCATCAGTGTTAACCTAATTGCTGTGCTTAGATATGAAGCCAGGCCATTTCACTAAAGCCTAACTCCGTCGACATTTTATGACCTGCTCTACAGGAAACACGTTCAGTTCAGAGCTTTTCTATAATTACTTTGTCTAAATATTTCCTGCAGTTTCTGTGCTCTCTCTGTCTTTTAACATGTAAGTCCGTGGGGGGGGGGGGGGGGGGGGGTTGCGCAGTAAATTCTGGAGAAATTTTGTATGTTTGTCTGTTGACCATATGTGTAGGTAAGACTTCTCAAACATAGCTTTGTGTTCAGAAATATGAACCCGTATCACCTACTTTGAACTTCTGCTTGTGTGGATCCACCATCTTAACATGATTGAACACTGTATTTAGAAACCCATTATCGTGGACATATCTATAGACCCCATGTTAATTGTGTGATGAGCCGTTTAATTATATAGCCTAAGCCAAAAAAGACACACCACAAAGGAATTATCCGAATGGGACAGAAATCGATAGATGTGATGTAAATTACAGACAAACAATTGAGTACAATTTGAGAAAAATTGGATGATTTATTCAGGAGAAAGAGCTTCACAAATAGAGCAAGTCAGTAACGCATTGGTCCACAGCTGGCCCTTATGCAAGCAGTTATTCGGCTTGGAGTTGATTTATAGAGATGTTTGATGTACGTTTGATACCACATTCTGTCCAACTGGCGCATTAGATTGTCAGAATTCAAAGGTGATTGGAGCGTCCTGCCCATAATGCTCCAAATGTCCTCCGTTGGGGAGAGATCCGGCGAACTTGTGGGCCACGGTAGGGTTTGGCAAGCACGAAGACAAGCAGTAGAAGCTCTCGCTGTGTGCAGGCGGGCACTATCTTGCTGAAGTGTAAGCCCAGGATAGGTCGCCATGCAGGGTAACAAAACGGGGCGCAGAATATCGTACCGCAGTGCTGGAAAGATGCCGCGGATGACAACCAAAAGGGTCCTGCTATGAAATGAAGTGCCACTTCACCTCAGACCATCACTCCTGGTTGTCAGGCTGTACAGTGGGCGACAGTCGGGTTGGCATCCCATCACTGCCCGAGACGTCCCCAGACACGTCTTCAGTCTCGAATCTCATAACTGGAACAGAATTGTCTTCAGTGATGAGATCTGCTTCGAACTGTGTCGGAAGTTCCATGCGGCTTTTCGCGGATGATGCTGTAGTATACAGAGAAGTTGCAGCATTAGAAAATTGTAGCGAAATGCAGGAAGATCTGCAGCGGATAGGCACTTGGTGCAGGGAGTGGCAACTGACCCTTAACATAGACAAATGTAATGTATTGCGAATACATATAAAGAATGATCCTTTATTGTATGATTATATGATAGCGGAACAAACACTGGTAGCAGTTACTTCTGTAAAATATCTGGGAGTATGCGTGCGGAACGATTTGAAGTGGAATGATCATATAAAATTAATTGTTGGTAAGGCGGGTACCAGGTTGAGATTCATTGGGAGAGTCCTTAGAAAATGTAGTCCATCAACAAAGGAGGTGGCTTACAAAACACTCGTTCGACCTATACTTGAGTATTGCTCATCAGTGTGGGATCCGTACCAGATCGGGTTGATGGAGGAGATAGAGAAGATCCAAAGAAGAGCGGCGCGTTTCGTCACAGGGTTATTTGGTAACCGTGATAGCGTTACGGAGATGTTTAACAAACTCAAGTGGCAGACCCTGCAAGAGAGGCGCTCTGCATCGCGGTGTAGCTTGCTCGCCAGGTTTCGAGAGGGTGCGTTTCTGGATGAGGTATCGAATATATTGCTTCCCCCTACTTATACCTCCCGAGGAGATCACGAATGTAAAATTAGAGAGATTAGAGCGCGCACAGAGGCTTTCAGACAGTCGTTCTTCCCGCGAACCATACGCGACTGGAACAGGAAAGGGAGATAATGACAGTGGCACGTAAAGTGCCCTCCGCCACACACCGTTGGGTGGCTTGCGGAGTATAAATGTAGATGTAGATGTAGATGTAGAACTGAGTCCTGATACCCAGCGAAGACGCGGCTGCAGACGTCCCGGATAACAGGTGCTACCTGGAATAAGCTGGTGTAAATGCACGCAGTTGGGTGTGCTTATCGCTGATTGGCTGTCATTTTGGGCCGTAGCTCCACATCGGTGCATTTCCGACCTATGGTTTTCTTGAAGGTACACCTCTGCTGAGTGGTCATCATGGATGTCTGCCATGTGAGGGACGGGATTTGATCCCCGGTACTGCCAGGGATTTTTCCGTGGTGGGACAGCTGGAACGGGTGCACTCAGCCTCTTGAGGCCGAGAAGCTATTTGGCCTAATAGTAGCAGTTCCAAAATCGGATCTATGTAGAAGTAGATGTAGAAACTCGACAACGAGCAGGAGAGCGACGTGTCGACCACACGCCCCTCCATACTACACCCGATGATGTCATCGGCAGAGGATGACGCAGCAGTCGATCGGGCCCAATTGGTTTTTTGAAGATTTTGCTCGATTAGACGTCCCCTACTCTGCTCTGACGTTACTGTCAGGTTGTTCTTCTCGGCCGCCTATTTAGCTGCATTTATTGCGCGACGCGGGCGCGTCGCTTGACGATGTTGAGAGAGGGTAATGGGCCGTCCGAGTTGCAGAGCCCGGCGGGGCCCCCGGTGAGCACCCGGGCTGTAAACAGAGGCGGTAGCGCCAGCGGGGTCGCGAGGTCGCCGCGTATTGATTGCATCTGGGTCAGGGCCCGCCCACGCGCCGCGTCGTGCGAGCCATACAGTTGCACCTGCGAGCTGAGCTGTCGTGTCGCTCTGTGTCAGGTCGCGACGGTCCCACTGTGCGTCGCCCGCGCCGGCAGCCCATCTGGCGAGCGCCGCCAACCGCCGCCCACCACCGCCCAACGCCGCCCTCGCCGCCGGCGCTACCTCTGTCCGCCTTCATGAGGACGCGTCACAGCGCCTCGGGAGAGCACCGTTCCATTCTTTTGTCCCTTTCTTTCCTTTTTTACGGCGCTCGTTTAACGCGCGCTTACACCTCAGCGGCTGTGCAGACTATTTCTCGGCTGGCGCTGTTACTGCGAGGATGGCGAAACGTTCGCTACGACGCAAGTGCATCCACAGCCTCGCCCACATTCATGGTCCGCTGCACAGCCTTAAAACATACAGTCTCGGCACTCACTGTTGCGGATGCTGCAAACGTTTGACAGGTGGGGCGACGCAGCGCTTCAAGCGCCGAGAAAGCCGGCCATCTTTCAAAATCACATACACTGCAACAACAGAGTTAGTTTTTCATGCTATTTCCGCTTAATTTACGAAATACGCTGTCGGAAAAAACCACAACACCAAGAAATAATTAATGTAGAGTAATTAAATTTCTGGAATAATAATTGGCAAAATACGAGGGTTGGAACTTTAATACTAGCAACCATTCATTTACAGCTCGTACAAAATAGATACGTGTTTCAAAGTTTTACTGGCCTTCAAAGTAATCACTACCATTGTGTATAACCTGTTGCCAGTGTTGGCCGGCCGGGGTGGCCGAGCGGTTCTAAGCGCTATAGATTGGAACCGCGCGACCGCTACGGTCGCAGGTTCGAATCCTGCCTCGGGCATGGATGTGTGTGATGTCCTTAGGTTAGATAGGTTTAAGTAGTTCTAAGTTCTAGGGGACTGATGACCTCAGCAGTTGAGTCCCATAGTGCTCAGAACCATTTGAACCATTTTTTTGTTGCCAGTGTTGTGGAAGATGTAGGATACTCTTAGCAGTGCCAGTTGTGTTGACAGTTGGAGCGGCGCAGTCTACTGCCCGACGAATTTGTGGCAGTTCTGAAGTGAATGCTGTGAAGTATTTCCTTCAGTTTAGAAATAGATTTGAACTCACGAGGGCTTAAGTCAGGGGAGTGCAGTAGGTGGTATAGCACTTAGCAGCCCCATTAGTCAAACATCTCAGTAACAGCTTGCACTGCACGTGCTTGAGCGTTGTCCTGCAAAGTGATGGTCGGGTCCTGCAGAAAGTGTCATCACTTCTGTCCCTAAGCTGGTCGTAGGTTCTGTTCCAAAAATGAACAGCAAAAAAATGGCTCTGAGCACTATGGGACTTAACTTCTGAGGTCATCAGTCCCGTAGAACTTAGAACTAGTTAAACCTAACTAACCTAAGAACATCACACACATCCATGCCCGAGGCAGGATTCGAAACTGCGACCGTAGCGGTCGCGCGGTTCCAGACTAAAGCGCCGAGAACCGCTCGGCGACAGCGACCGGCCGAAGGGAACATGTCGACTGTCTGTAGAGCATGTTGGATTACACAACGGTATGTGGGCGAGAATTATCCAGTTGGAAAGCAGCCTCTGAAATACTGTTCACGAATGGCAGCACAATACGTCGACTTGCCAGACTGACGTACAATTTTGCAGTCAGGATGCGTGGGATAAACACGAGAGTGCTCCTGCTGTCATCGCACCACAGACCGTAACTCCAGGTGCAGGTCCAGTGTGGATAACACGAAGACAAGTTGGCTGCAGGTCCTCGACTGGCCTTCTTCTAACCAAAAAAGGCCGTCACTGGCAGACAACCTTTCATAGGACAACACAACAGACCTCCATGCTGCCCTCCAATGAGCTCTCGCTTGACACCATTGACGTCGCAGATGGTGGTGTTTCTGGGTCAGTGAGGAATTCTACGGCGCATCTCACTCGGAGCTGTCCTTGAAGTAATCGATTTGTAACAGTTCGTTGTGTCACTGTGGTGCCAACTGCTGCTCAAATTGGTGCTGCAGATGCAGTACGACGCACCATACGCCGAACACGATGGACTTCTCCTCGGTAGTGCCACGTGGCCATCTGAAGCCCAGTCTTCTTGTTACTGTACAATCTCGTGACCACTGCTGTCACCAGCCACGTACATTGGTTACATTCCTGCCAAGCTTTTCTGTAGTACCGCTGAAGGAACACCCAGCTTCTCATAGCCCTGTTACACGACCTCGTTCCAACTCAGTGAAATGTTGATAATGGCGTCTTTGTCATCGTAAAGGCATTCTTGAAAATCATCAATTAACCACGCCCAACCTCAAAAGTAACTAATGCTCATGACCATTACGGCGTGTATGTACAGCAAACCTGATTTCCGTCCTCATAGTGGCGCTATTAGCGCCACTCTTATACTGCTGGCGCAAAATTTGAATAGGCATCATCTTTGAGATGTAGAAGCACGTCTACCTACTTTCGTGTATGTCGCATAACCCGGTCTTGGTGTTGCGATTTCTTTTCCGTCAGTGTAGTTATTATATTTTTACCTCCAAAGATGCTGGCGTTGGACAACATTATGGAAGCACCACAAGAAATGCGTGCTCAACATAAACACATGACAGCTGGTTGCGCTCTTGTATTTCGCCACGATCAGCATCTGTACAATGTCCTCAGTTCGTCAGTCGTGGTCAAAACAGATTTCTACGTAGTTGTGACTGCATTATATCGGAGCTAAGCGAATTCAAAAATGGTTCAAATGGCTCTGAGCACTATGGGATTTAACATCTATGGTCATCAGTCCCCTAGAACTTAGAACAACGTAAACCTAACTAACCTAAGGACGTCACACAACACCCAGTCATCACGAGGCAGAGAAAATCCCTGACCCCGCCGGGAATCGAACCCGGGAACCCGGGCGCGGGAAGCGAGAACGCTACCACATGACCACGAGCTGCGGATTAAGCGAATTCGAAAGCGGAAAAATGGTTGGTGCTCGTATGGTGAGTGCTTCCGTAATCAAGATAGCCAAAGTGTCTGGAATTTCAAGATGCACCATATCGAAGATTTATACCCCATTCAGGAAAAACGGAAAGATATGTTCCCCTAATTCACAACTCGGACGAAAGTGTGTGTTGAGTGGTTGTGATGGAGGGTCATTGAAGAGGATTGTGACAAAAAATAAAAGGACAGCTGCAACTGACGCTGCAGAAGTGAATGTCGCACTCGCGAGCCCAGTCAGCAACAAAACAACACGAAGGGAGCTCCGTAAGCAAGGAATAGAAGGGCGAGCTGCAATTACAAACCCTCTCATCAGTTATGCAGATGCCCATAACGGAAAAAGTGAAACCGAAGCCACAGAATCTGGTCAGTGCAGCAACAGAAGAAAACAATTTGGTCGGATGAGTCGCTATTCATAGTGTTTCCAACTTCTGGCCGAGTTTACATCTGAAGAGGGAGATAATGTTGGCGGTTCGGTGATGATTTGGGCAACCATATAGTATTCCATGGATACCATGGTTACTCTACAAGGTCGCATTACTGACAAGGATTATTGACCATTTTGGCCGATCAGGTGCATCCCATGGTTCAGTGTTTGTTCGCCAGTGGTGATTCCGTGACGTCAAGGTCCCCGTTCACGCAGCTGACGTCGTCCAGGACTGGTTTTGTGAGCGCGAGGATGAACTGTCGCATCTCCCCTGGCCAACACAGTCACCAGATCTCAATGTTATTGAGCCTTTGTGGTCTATTTTGGAGAGAAGGGAGCGTGATGGTTATGCACCTCCATTATCATTATCTGAACTTGACCTTATTTCGCGGAAGATTGGTAAAACATTGCCTTCAAAACCATACAGGACCTATATTTATCCATTCCGAGACGACTTGGAGGTGTTTTGAAACCAGGGCGCTTCAGTCCGGAACCACGCGACTGCTACGGTCGCAGGTTCGAATCCTGCCTCGGGCATGGATGTGTGTGATGTCCTTAGGTTAGTTAGCTTTAAGTAGTTCTAAGCTCTAGGGGACAGATGACCTCAGATGTTAAGTCCCATAGTGCTCAGAGCCATTTGAATCATTAGAGCGTTTCCTACACGTATTAGACATGGTAATGTGTTGGGTTTTTGGAAATTTCATATTTATGTCCGTCTCCTGTAGTCCGATTATAATACTGTAGATATTAAGAGACATGAATGAATGTAAAATCGCCAAATACAGAGCTAAAACGCACGAATCAAAGCTATAATATATTCAGGGAGAGTTACCTGCGAAATTTAATATTATTACAGCTTACCCCATTGAAACAAAGAGAATATAAACAAACTATTTCACGTGTAAGACACATGGACGTGTACTTCTATGTGTAAAGAGGAGCAACACTCTGTCATTTAGTCGTGTTTTGTAACCACGAGGACGCTGATTTTCCTTATGTAGCGTGAGGTGCTTCGAATAAACATGAGAAATATGTTGTAAATACGCTGATTATATTACAGTTCACTTCAACGTACAAATTACGTCAGTAGTTCTGAAGCAATTATTCTGCACCTGAAAAGATAACCGGTAACGCAGCCAAATTATTGAACTGAAAGTCTTATTCAGTAGATAAAATACACGAAATAATTCAGTGCTTAAGTAACAGTACACCGACTTTCATTACAGTTAGCTTTCGGGAGAGAAAATGCCTATGAAGAAAATTGAATCCCACTGCAAGACATACACCCTGAAGCGTGATTGTGATAATAAAGAAATTGAATCGCAGAAGTAAAATAGAAGTAAGGCCTTACTTTATTCAGTGATAATCACTGATTGGAAGTACTGTACGGGGTAAGGCCAAAATGAGATAAAATCTACAAGAAAAGAATATCCCATTTTGGAGAGAAAGACATATAATAAATTATTCCTTGTTATTACTTATAGGAAATGAACTGTCGTATCGATTCTTATGTTATTTTATTTTCGACAGACAGGTGGAGTCAGTGGTGAATGTGATTAGCTCCAGATGTCGTACTAAAGGTAGACTAAGAGTCTGTGTTGTAAAATGAAAAAAAAGCGGCATTATTTAAAAAAATTAAGAAATGCACAAAAAATTTGATTTCGTGGCAGTTGAAAAAGTTGCAGTTTTGTTTCCCTCTCTGTCAATACAATTATATTGTGGCAACGGTGGTCTAGTGGGTAGAGTGCTGGACTCTGGCCATGAAGTCCCGGCTTCAGCCCTGATAGGGATGGGGATTTTTCCTCTTTACAGGCCCTGCAGGACGGCTCCAGGGTTCAGTTAGCGTGCTATCGAATGAGTACCAGGGATCTTTCCCCGGTGTAAAAGAGGGCTGACACCCTCCACTTCGAAGTGCTGCTGCGAAGAATGGCCGCACTCAAACTGCAGTCAGGCCAGTAGCTCGGTCAAAGACTTGCTCTTTTTCTTTTTCCATTAACCCTCGACCTATGTGGGCAGAGGGTAGGAGTGGCGAGGGGCATCGGGGATGGGCTGGCAGCGGTAGAAAAGACCCGCTATTCAGCCAGTAGAATTTAACGCTAACTTAGATGCTAAAAAGAGAAAAAGAAACAAGGAGACATATATCCTGTGAATTTAAAATTATTCGAAAAGGTGACGTGAAGTAGAAATATATAAATAATATCATTCTGATTACATGCATTTTTAAGACCAGTTATAAAAATGTGGACAGACAGCACAGTTAAAAACAATTGATAAACGCCTGAAGAACACTGAACACTTGAAAAAAGCATTTGAAAAATACTGAACACAACAGATGATACACTGACGATGAAAACCGGAACACCGTGCACTTTCACTAAAACTGAAGGACTGCCCTGGGACAGTAGATTGTAGAGAAAATTAAGGGTAGGTATGGAGGGAGATAGGAGAATACTGGTGATAAAGACTGAGAACCGGAAGAGTTTGTGACAAGACAGGGCTGGCTGTGGGGGCAAAGAAAGAGCGGTAACTGGTGTTGGGATCTATAGATTGGGAGAGGAAAAGGGGGTGGGGAGGGGCGACAAGTAAGGGAAAAGGAGGACGTATGGGGAGATCGTGAATAGGAGGGAGCACTTAGAGGGGGGAGGGGTGATAGCGTAGGGTGGATTCAGAGCCGGTAGGCTGGGTAGATGTTGGCGTGGAGTTCGTGGTCCGGGAGAAGGAGGCGGTTGAAATTTCTTTGGAAGAGGATGTGGAGGGAGTGCGAGTGAAGGGTCGATGAGATGCCAGAGACTTGCGCCACAGATTTTATTTTATGTGCTTATGTAACTAATCAGTGACCCCCCCCCCCCCCCACACACACACACATAATTATTTACCATTGTTTCAATTACGTTTAGGGGCTTTAGAGAACATAAAAATGATCAACGGGGCATCCAGTTTTTGCCGTTTCTAAAATTTATTGTGCTGTGCGCTCCCTTGTATGAAAACCATTATGCAGAGAATTATAAACAATGCGATCCGCACTCGGCAGTTCCTTCAGCTAAGAATTCGGCATGCTGGCCGCTTAGCGCGCTGCTATCGCCGTGGACAGCATAAACGAGCACGAGCGTCGCGACTGTATTTATCAGACTGTGCCCCGCAGTTTGAAGTGTCACACAATAGGCGGCCAGCACCACGAGCTGCAGTCTGCAACAGTTCTGCATTCGTTTTAGCGCAGGTGGTTTTTACGCTTCGTACTAAACTCTTTGAGAGAACGAGGGTAGAAAATGGCACTGTCATAAAGTTCTTTTCACACTTGTTTTGCAACCACATAAATGGCGTCGACTTCACAGCATGGCACCGCAGCGATTTCACATTTATCCAACACAACACGACTGTTCGTAGCTCACTTCATTTCGCTCCTTCTGAGTCTGAGCACAGTTTCCTGGAACTTTGACAAACGCTAACGTGGTTTTTTTACCGTCGTAGAAAGAGAAGAAGCAACAGGATTAATTTAATGGTTTAAACAGAAAACTTCATGCGTAACAGAGATGGCTATGAAACTGAGGAAACTTTACCGATAGCTGCACAAGAATGTGAGGATATTTCAGCCAACAATGTGAGAAATACAATGAGTGGTGTTTTTCGACGTCAACTAGGTCTGCAAATTGACAATTTTCAAAAATATAGTGTGTTGCTATGCCAATTAACGAAAATGTGTGAATGAAATTCTACAATAAACTATTTTTAAGTGTTTAAACAACTAAACTTACTTATTCATTTATTTCCCTGTCGTTCATATTCTGAAATGAATGATCCATTCGAAGTAATGATCCCCAGATTTTGAACGAGGTTACATGTTCTGCAGTCTTCGCTGTCAAGTTTCTGTGCAAGTTTGTTCCCAAACAGTTCAGGCTGGATTTGTAAGTCCTATCATGTCAAGATATATTTAGCGTCCTACTTGCTTCACATTTACGCAGGTGGAATGTCCACACTTGAGTCTTTGATGTGGTAGGCTTCAACAAGTTCTCAGCACTCGTTGCTGGTGCGATGCTGCGCTGCACGCTAGACCTCCAGAAGCCTCTTATCTCTGTACAACTACTGCAGCCAACATCCTTTTGGACATGCCTACTTTAATGAAGACTCAGTCTCTCTCTTCAACTTTTACCCCTACAGTTCGTTCCATTGTGAAATTGACAGTTCCAAGATACCTCAAGATGAGTCCTGTCCAACCGATCGCTTCTTTTAGTCAAGGTGTGTCATACATTTCTTTTTTGCCCAATTCGATTCAGTACCTACTCATTAGTTATTCTATCTACCCATCAAATTTTCAACATCCTTCTGTAGTACCACACTCCCAAAGCTCAGAGTCTCTTGTTGTCTAAACTGCTTATCGAGCAGGTTTCACTTCTGTACAAGGCTACTTTCAGGAAAGACTTCCTAAAATTTAAATTTTCATTTAATTTCTGATTCTCAGAAACATTCTTCTTGCGGCTGACAGTCTGCATTTTATATCTTCTCTACTTCACCCGTCATCAGTTATTTTGCTGCCCAAGTAGCAGATCTCAGCGACTTCTTTTAGTGTCTCATTTACAAATGTAATCATTTTTATTCTGATCCTAGCGAATGTGCTTGGAATTATCGTGGGTAAAAGTCCAACTACTTACGAATTTCTATGATTTTTATCACTCAAATAATTTGCGTAAGATAAACAGGGTGTCTCAGGAGAAAAGATCAACGTTGTAGCCGTTACCTACAAGTCACTCGAAGCAAAAGAATTCATACAACAAAGAACCATCGCATCCAGTCACAATCGCGATTTTACTTAAAAACACGGTGCATCTCGTGCCCCGGGGCGCGTCTTCAGGTGCTCTGACAGCCTTCGTCAATTTTTTTCTCCAAATTTAGGTTAGTTCAAATGTTCAAATGTGTGTGAAATCTTATGGGACTTAACTGCTAAGGTCATCAGTCCCTAAGCTTACACACAACTTAACCTAAATTATCCTAAGGACAAACACACACACCCATGCCCGAGGGAGGACTCGAACCTCCGCCGGGACCAGCCCCACAGTCCAGGAATGCAGCCCCAGACCGCTCGGCTGATCCCGCGCGGCTTAGGTTAGTTCTTGTTCTGGTAAGATTACATTGGTATATTACACAGTGGCCTTTTTAAACTGGGAAACTCGAGAAGTACTTGCAGACTTGATTAATGCCACCATCATCACTGTCTTCAAGAAAGACTAACATAGTGTATGTGGCAACTACCCTGGAATATTCCTATTGTCAGTTGCAGATAAAATTCTCGCAAGAATTCTATTAAATCGGCTCTAGATTATTTCAGAGAAGATGTTATCTGAATTTCAGTGCTGATTCCGAACTTCCAGAGGCAGAAGAAAAGTGCTAGACAACTCTAGAAAAATGTGGACAGCATTAGAAGCCTCTATATTTAGTTTTCTATGATCTGGAAAAGTCTTGATTCAGTGTACCTATTTCTGCCATCTCGATGTCCGGAACACTGTGTACAACTGGTTCAGGCTCTATATGATGTCATGTCTTGGCAGGTTCTTCGCAGTAACTACGCGTCGTTCTCGTTTCCAATTACTCAGTATTTAAAACAAGGCTGTGTGCTTGCTTCAACGCTTTTTGCGCTGTACATGGCTGTCACGCTGTATGAATCATCTGCAAACAGATTTCGACTTAATATCTGCTTAGTACAAAAACTGGCACCGCGCTCTTAATGTAACATGCAGTTCACGAAGCGCAAAAATGTGGTGACTTTTAACTACGATGTTAAAGAGTCCCAACTTGAACCAGTCTTGTCGACAAACATGTTGGAATGAAAATATGTAGAACAATGAAGTGTAACGGCCACATAATCTCAGTTCTACGAGGGCTATTTTATTCAGCCTTCCATCAGTCGTAAAATGAAAACCACAGAGAAAAGCAAAAACGTTTTATTTGCAACATTTAACTACAACTTCCAACTACTTCTCTACATAGTCGCCGCTCCGACTGAAACATTTGTCCTAGCGTAGTAACAAATTTTCAATGCCCTCGTCATAGAAGACAGCTATTTGTGATTTCCACCTACTCCCTACGCTAGTCAAATGGCTCTAAGCACTATGGAACTTAACATCTCAGATCGTCAGTCCCCTAGACTTAGAACTACTTAAACCTAACTAACCTAAGGACAGGGACCGATGACCGTAGCAGTCTGGTCCCTTCAATCCCACAAACCAACCAACCAACCTAAGGACATCACATACATCCATGCCCGATGCAGGATTCGAACCTGCGACAGTAGTAGCAGCGTGGTTCCGGACTGAAGCGCCTAGAACCGCTCGTCCACCGCGGCCGGCTCCTACGCTAGTCCGCAGCTCGTTATCTGTGTCAAAATGCTATCCTCACAGCGAGCGGTTCATGTGAGCAGAGAGAGCCAAGTACGGGCAGTATGATGGATGATCATCACTACCCATCGAAAACACTGCAGGAGCGTCTTTGTTGCTCATGCAGTGTGCGTCCGAGAATTGTCGTGGAAAAGAAAATGAATGGCAGTTATGTTATTTGCATTGCATGAAGTCAGGCAGAATCCCTCAGCAGGAGTTCACGCTTGGCGGGAGGTACTATTTTCTAGGCTCACTGTGGGCTCAGAACTGAAAAGATAGACGGGCGTAGTAGATAAACTGTGCGACACATCTGCCCAGGACTTCATCGGATTTCCTCTGTGGCTTTGATTTCGCGACAGATCGGTGGCTGAAAACGAAACAGCTCTCGTAGGTAAAGCGAATAGAAGGATACAATTCATTGGTGAGTTACTGGGAAACTACATAAGAAGTTACGTGCAAAACACCTGTACGTCCTATACTTCAATACTGTTAAAGTATATGGGTCACATTTGTGATCAGACTAATAGTGGTCGCGAAGAGCCCCCCCTCCCACCCCCCAAAAAATAAATAAACTGTGCGAATGTCACAGGTTTGTTGCACTGGAGTCAAAGTGTACCAGAGGAGCAGAAAGATCATATCTCGCAGATACTCGAAGGAAGATGCTTTACGTCTCACCAGAACCTGCTTAGAAAATTTCAAGACCCGTTTTTCACTGCAGAAACTAGGATCATTCTTCAGCCCCTACGTATAGAGATAAAGCGGAAAATATTAAAATATTAAGCAGATAACAGATCGCACCCCCCCTCCCCATAAACCATGGGGAGGCTTGCGTGCCTCAGCGATACAGATAGCCGTACCGTAGGTGCAACCACAATGGAGGGGTATCTGTTGAGAGGCCAGACAAACGTGTGGTTCCTGAAGAGGGGCAGCAGCCTTTTCAGTAGTTGCAAGGGCAACAGTCTGGATGGTTGACTGATCTGGCCTTGTAACAATAACCAAAACGGCCTTGCTGTGCTGGTACTGTGAACGGCTAAAAGCAAGGGGAAACTACAGCCGTAATTTTTCGCGAGGGCATGCAGCTTTACTGTATGGTTAAATGATTATGGCGTCCTGTTGGGTAAAATATTCCGGAGGTAAAATAGTCCCCCATTCGGATCTCCGTGTGGGGACTACTTAGAAGGACGTTATTATCAGGAGAAAGAAAACTGGCGTTCTACGGATCAGAGCGTGGAATGTCAGATTCCTTAATCGGGCAGGTAGGTTAGAACATTTAAAAAGGGGAATGGATAGGTTAAGGTTAGATAGAGTGGGAATTCGTGAAGTTCGGTGGCACGAGGAACAAGACTTCTGGTCAGATGAATACAGGGTTATAAATACAAAATAAAATAGGGGTAATGCAGGACTAGGTTTAATAATGAATAGGAAAATAGGAATGCGGGCAAGCTACTACAAACAGCATAGTGAACGCATTGTTGTGGCCAAGATAGATACGAAGCCAACGACTAATACAGTAGTTTGTATGTCAACTAGCTCCGCAGATGACGAGGAGACTGATGAAATGTATGATGAGATATAAGAAATTATTCAACTGGTGAAGGGAGACGAAAATTTAATAGTCACGGGTGACTGGAATTCTATAGTAGGAAAAGGTAGAGAAGGAAACGTAGTAGGTGAATATGGAATGGAGGCAAGGAATTTTGCACAGAGCATAACTTAATCATAGCTAACACTTGATTCAAGAATCATGAAAGAAGGTTGTATACACGTAAGAAGCCTTGAGATGCCGGAAGGTTTCAGATAGATTATATAATGGTAAGACAGAGATTTAGGAACCAGGTTTTAAATTGTAAGACATTTCCAGCGGCAGATGTGGGCTATGACCACAATCTATTGGTTACGAACTGTAGATTAAAACTGAAGAAACTGAAAAAAGGTGAGAATTTAAGGAGATGGGACCTGGATAAACGGACAGAACCAGAGGTTGTAGAGAGTTTCAGGGAGAGCATTAGGGAACGATTGACAAGAATGGGGGAAAGAAATACAGTAGAAGAAGAATGGGTAGCTTTGAGAGATGAAATAGTGAAGGTAGCAGAGGATTATCGTTCAAATGGCTCTGAGCACTATGGGACTTAACATAGGTGGTCATCAGTCCCCTAGAACTTAGAACTACTTAAACCTAACTAACCTAAGGACATCACACACATCCATGCCCGAGGCAGGATTCGAACCTGCGACCGTAGCGGTCACGCGGTTCCTGACTGAAGGGCCTAGAACCACACGGCCACACCGGCCAGCGCAGAGGGTTAAGTAGGTAAAAAGACGTGGAGTAATAAAAAACCTTGGGTAACAGAAGAGATATTGAGTTTAACTGATGAAAGGAGAAAATACAAAAATGGAGTAAATGAAGTAGGCAAAAAGGAATACAAACGTCTCAAAAATGAGATCGACAGGAGGTGCAAAATGACTAAGCAGGGAATGCTAGAGGACAAATGTAAGGATGTAGGGGTAAGATGGATACTACCTATAGGAAAACTAAAGACAGCTTTGGAGAAAAGAGAACCACTTGCATGAATATCAAGAGCAATGTTCAAGGGCGATGTTCTTGAGGACAATATTATGGAAATGGAAGAGGACGAAGATGAGGTGGGAGATATGATACTGCGTGAAGAGTTTGACAGAGCACTGAAAGACCTAAGTCGAAGCAAGGCCCCTGGAGTAGACAACATTCCGTTAGAATTGTAAGATGGCAAGAACTATGCCCCTTACATGAAGTCATTAAAGATCACCTAACTCACGTTGAGCGAACAGTAGGGCTGAACAAAAATGACTGACAAGGCACAATGCATCTTGTAGAGGGTATAGTATGGACGTATTATGTCAGGTGATGGTTTTAAAGTAATTCACACAACATGAAAACTTTGTGGAAACGCGTCAATTTACTGGAGGCTGGTTTATCGCAGGGAAGTATTCAGAACTGACCGTGGCCGGCAGGGGAGCGGTGAAGGGAAGCGACAACAGGCCGCTTAGGACGGCTCAGACTCCGAGAAAGTGGTAACGGGGCCCGGCCTCCAGCTGCCTTAAGATGAGTGACAGTGAGTGGGTGATTTACCCCATGCTGGTGTACCAGGAAACAGATGGAGAACTTGTACACCTGTTGATAAATGTCCGTCACTCCATTTTCAGTGAAACATGCAAGAAAGCCACGCAAAGCTATGGTGGAGCGGTCAACAGAGGTCAAAATATGCGCGTTCGTGACTATAGCAACTTCATGCTGAATTCACGGTCCGCAGAGGCTGAAGTAAATCAGGTAAAGAGCGACAGAATGAAATACGCCGGCCTCCGATGGGAACGTAGGACCAAGGAATCTGAAGTACTCTCCTGGGAGTAAGAATTCCGGAAAAATTGGTGTTTGTGCAGACGCTAACCTTGATGGGTGACCTGGGAGGAGCTAAATAGCAGAAGTTGAGAGTAAGGGAAATTGTGTGGGAATTTGTTCACTTGCCAGAGCAGGCATTGGTCGGCGCTTGGAAGCGACGCATAATTAACGCGACTTGCGCTGCAATTAGCGTAAGTGAGTTTGTTGGAGGGGAAACCGAGGCAAAGAGCGGACTGGGAGGAGTCTCCATAGAGGTCTTCCATTCCCAGCTTGCCTAGAGTGCAGACGTGGCGTTCTTTACTCAGCTTGCCTGAGAGAGAGTGAGCATCTCTGCAGTTTAGGACTTAGCAAACGGAACGATTGAGCTTGGAGATAGAAAGTTTTCGTTCAGCTATGTTCTAAGTAAGATAGCTAGAAGTGAATAGACGAGCGTAGCATTGCAGCACCACGAGGTCGGCCGACGTCCGCAAACGACGACGCCCCACCACGCTAAATTCGGTGATATTGCGCCTGCTCCAACCACTGATTAATTTGTTGGATCACATCGGCAAAGTTTCCATGAGGGTTTCATGGGCCGTGTATTGTAGAATCTTCTCGCACTTCCCATTACGCCTGGGTCAGTCGATAGGAATTACTTTTGATTTATCGCGCTTTACTGCACGCAAACGCAATTTATTACCACTGCCTGTTAGGAGGGTCATGTATAGTGATGATTGAAGATCGTGAGTTAAAATAAATCTGAGCTAATCGATTGCATCTGTTTTCAATCAAGTAGTTGAAATCCCAAGTCACTTTCTTAATTAATTTTATGTTCAACATTCGCATTTGGTGTTCAATAGCTGAATATAACATCAATGTCCACCCCTTTTTAATTAAAAGGGATCAATTCTGAATTAATCAATGTCAACACTGCCACCGCAGTTCAATCAGGAGTCACAGGGCCTTATTACTTTCTTTGCGTTATCCGACATTGCGGCAGTTTTGCACTCTCTGTTGATCTGTTAGTCAATTACCTGGGGTGAACACACACCAAAACCAGATAAGTGACGGGTGGGGTGTTACATATTGCTGACCAATGCCAGGATACGATACTTCGGGATTTGCTAGGAAGTAGTCTTTTCCATGTGATCCATTACTTAGCAAATTTTAATTGAAAAACGAGTAGCATTAGTTACCGTAAGTTACATTGTCTTCTTCATGTGCTGTCCTTTCAAATTGACATTTATAGGTGCCTGTGCAATGTATTTGTGATTTGTTGGAGTACTTGTGATGTGCAGTGCCGCAATCAGCCGATGCTGAGCACACAGAACACAATCATTGGTACTAGCCCTTTTGGGGGAATGCTTCATGAACTGTTTGTCGGGTCACTGCTCACACCCAGTGTATCAATTTTGTGTCCTGATATATGTTTTGCGTTATCTAATTATTGAGAGTAAAGGGTACCTGGGTTTTGAGTTTTCGTGTAACATAAAAGTGCAAATGATAACGAGGGGAAAAGCCAAGACAACGGCAGAATATAATCAGATTGTTACTCGGAAGAACACGGGTGATAGTAGGGAAAGCTCTACCGATGAGCGTGACGATCGCGAATTGCAACTTCCTGAAACTGCGTCTCACGACTGGTTTAGTCCGCTGAATAGCAAGGACGTTGATTCAGACAGTGATACTGAGGGCTCGGGGGACGCAGGGAGTACAGGATTTATCCATAAGTATGGAAGATCCAGCCTAAGAAGCTAGAGTGTGTTGAAACAAAACGGTGTCCGACCACTATCAAACGATTCATTCGCAAGTGATCCGACGAGGGTGCGGAGACGGTACTTGTCTAGATATGGAAGGGTTCCTCAGAACAGAGGAGAAGAGTCGCATTTTCAACCACAAAAGAACGAGGATCAAAATGCGGCTACTCTCAAAAATATTACGGACCTTTTGCAACAGATGCAAACGGTCAACTTAGAACAGAGCGACAACCTTAATGGCCAAATTAAAAAGGCGAATTCGGAGCTGAAAGAGCAGAGCGCCAACCTTAATGCCGAAATTAAAAAGGCGAATTCGGAGTTGAAAGAGCAAGTAAAATAGGAGGTAAAGAATCTCGGCGTCAAAATAGAGAAAGAGATTGCCATCATCAAACGAACGGCAATTGAAGCCAAATTAATTGCGAAAGGTGCAAGGTAAATAGCGAAAGAAACTCGGGACTCCACGCAAAGCACGGCAAAAGTAGGAAGGGTCATGTTATCAAGGCTACAAAGCCGAATAAAACGTATCGAAGAAAAGCAACAAGAGCAACCGGACATAGGGCCTAACGAGATATTGAAAGAGGAGGTGGCGATATTAAAAAGAAATTTAGAGAACGAGGTAAAACGTCTCATTACAGAGACATCAGGAAAGGAGAAGGGTGTAATTACTGCGTCGACTGAACCGACACTTGTCGGAACACAGATAACCGCTTCACGGTGTGACAAAGTTGACACTATAAGCGACGGGAGCCAGGCCTTGATTCACAGCTCTAAGGCAACGACCGAGGTAAACACGGACGGCACGTAGCTGTCCATTGAGCACAATTGCTGCCGGCTGATTAGATGTACCGAACAACTGTTGAACATACAGAGGGAGAGAGGAGACGTTAGCGTGTCGGAACGAATTAGTCCAAGTCCCGAAGTTCATACGAATCGTTAGAACGAGCGAAATGATAACTGGAATGATGACCGGTTTGACTACAAGCATTTTGTATCAGTCCAAAAGTTCCATCACTACAAGGACGAAGGTAATAGGTTGCATCCAAAAACTTTTATGGGACAATTCGAGTTATCTCTGCCCTCACACTGGCCATTGATGTACCAGCTGCATTTTGTGTGCTCCCATATGGAGGGCGCGACCGCTGAGTACATGAGAAATGTAGCGAAGACGAGAGCCTCGTTCGAAGAATTCAAAAATGCATTCTTCGGCAAGTATTGGTCTAAACAAACCCAAGAAAGAATCAAACAAGAAATTATGATGTCCAGAGATATGGAAGGGGCAGGGTACCAGAGTCCGGTCAATTTTTTTTGAAAATATGACAAAAAGGAACCAGCACCTAAACAACCCATGTAGCGGTGCGGAAATCGTCAGATTATGCTACATTAAACTTCCCATCTCGTATCAACAATCACTTGCCGGTCGTTGTCGTAGCGATACTGAGGTATTTAAGTGCATTCTGCGCGAACTGTAATTCGCATTTCAAGAGGAACAGGCCGGGAGAAACGCCGACAGCGTGAACAAAATAACAACCGTCGCAATAACGGACCCCAGTGGGATAGTAGGACAGTACCGAACTACAACGGCCACAATCAAGATAAGAGTAATGGGAACTCGAAAAGAAGGTACACGGAAGAAGAGCCACACTCTTCGGTACAACATAATAAATCACAAAGGCCTTGGGGTGGTAATCAGCAATCGGGAAGGAACAGGAATAATGGTTACCAAAATAACAACCAGGAAGAGGTCGAAGTCCGCCCTCCGAAGCCTGGTCCATCCCACCTTCACGGGCAGGATTACGAGTGACTAGACCAGAGCGCGGACGTAGTAAATATTGGCTTAGAATAAGGATTTTTTCTAAAGTCTTGTTTGTTTGTGTATGTACTGATCTTAGTGGTAGAATGTCTCGTTTATATGTGCCTATATTTTGTGTTTTTATTATTAATAATGATATCTTGCCTCTCGATGTTGAGAAAAGTGAAGTGCACTAGATTATTTTGTAAAAACACATGATTAAAGAATGGAAAACAAGTATTTCTGGACGTACCCCTAGAAAAAGATAGATTAGAAACTCTGTAAATTACAGGAAGGTTCACCGTATTGTATCTCCGTCATTGGAGAACATATTCAAGATGGCCAGTCCCGTAGGTCGTTACGAGGACGCACCGACGCATCTTGTTTGCCCCTGAATACGTAAGAGGTGGACAGCTATGCGCAGTTGCGTGAATTAGCGCACCCAATGTATGTTAAAATAAACCGGATGTAATCATTTACAGAGCGAACAGCAGCATTGATACGCCAGAAATACTTGATACCAAGATAGTGCAACAACTGCGAGTGTGAGCAGTGAGCTATATTTGTGTTGTGCCATTGTGACATTGCTAATCCGAAACATGTTCACAGGCCTTATAAAACCATTCGTGACAAAAGGGGAAAACGGGAAGAAAACAGAGGAGAGAAGAGGTGTCGCAATAGAACACGATAAAGAACGCTATCCAAACTTCCAACAAAAATCTTGGCAAGACTGACTCATGTCTAAGTTTGTTGTGTTTTATACATGTTCGCAGGCACAATAAGACGGACGTCTGCCACATACGGAATTCAGAAGAAAAAACAAGATTAGAGATAAAAAGTAGTAAATAGTAAATATGTAGTCGGGTTGGCCAACACCGTGTTAGTCGTAGGAATTGGTAGTTAGAAATGGTGATTGGATCCTGTCCAGATAATCTTGATTCCCTATCCCTTGATTGTGTGTGTGTGTGTGTGTGTGTGTGTGTGAACGACTGTGAAGCAAGTGGTCTTGTACATTTTTATGTTTATATATAAAAAAAGTTCTGTTACATTTCTATTTTAATTGATCCTGAAGTTGATTTACAAACAAGTAAAATTATTCCTTTTGTAATGAAACAAGTTCATTGTCTTCAAAAAAAAGTATGGTACTGATGGTTAAACATGAGCACTTTCCATGTACTAAAATTAGTTGTCTCAGTGTGTTAAGATGGCGTAACTGAGCAAGAGGGAGTTGAAGCTACGACACCTGGCACACCACACACGAGCTGACAAGGAATGAGGACGACAGCAATGAGGGGAGCACACAGCTGACGATGGTGATGGCATGCAAACCACACCCTGAATCGACGGGGACGGTGGTCAACTCAGCAGCGAAGGAGAGGTGACATCCAGCACCTCTGTGTACGACAAAGAGGTCGGTCCTGGTCTCTGTACACGGTGCGGATCGAGGGCAGCAATGAAGAGGTCCAAGAAGGTTTCTATATTTGTTGCTCGCCACATCAGGTGGAGCGACAGACCAGCTGAGCTTTTGTGCCTAAGACACCAACTCTGAAGGCCTGTGCAAAAAATAGGCTCTTGTTTGATCACGGTCCCTCCCTTGCCCTAAAACGTCTATAGAAGGAGCAATGACCTGTGGCTGAGCCGCGAGAGGTCACCGATCATAGATGCACCGATGGGGTCTTGCGCCTGTCGGACGAGATGTCAACAACAAGCTCTTAGGTGAGAGCCATCCTGCCTGAAGAAGATGCGGGTGCCTGTGGCGCCATCTCGGTAATCGACGTTGCTCTATTCTCAGCCGTTAGCCATCCCTCAACTTGCTAGTCAGAACTAATGTCACTTCCATTCCTGCAAGAAACTTGTGCCATGTGTGTGAGTGTGTCAGTGTGGATTCAAATGAATAACATGCACCTCAACGAAAGTAAAGTACTCATTTGTTCTGTTTATGAATTATGTTATAAGAAGGTTATGATTTTATAAATGTTTGTTAAAACGTCCTATATTTGTTATGCCACGTCTCTTTTTGTTAGAATAAGATTTCATACTTATACCTTGTTACAAATACACAACAGTGGTTGCTCAGTACACAATGATTCTTGTCATTTTGGTTGTGTTTATATATATATATATATATATATATATATATATATATATATATATTATATGTGTGTGTGTGTGTGTGTGTGTGTGTGTGTGTGTGTGTGTGTGTACACAATGCAGACACTGGACTGGGCCACACCTTCTCGAATTGTGTAAAGATGACACACCATGCACAATATAAACGTCCAGAGACAGTGAGACACAAAAAAAACCTTTATTTATAAAATGTCAAACAGGCGTTCACATATAATTGAACGAGAGCAACCACTAACAACTTCACAAAATGTTACACTAATATTGTTCATGTATGTTTTTAGTAATTTAAGTCGAGTAGGGATGGATAACTGAGTTTGAATGGACCTTAAGTTATAATTGCAGGTCTTGCCATTCAAATGACAAGCACAGAGGGGCTTACACATGTGTATTTCCCCTTTGCGACATGTGTCCTTGTAATATAATTGTAGTTTTCTTTTGAGTACTCTGACCAATAATTGTCTCAGGAATCGGCAGAGATTAAAGTAAAATGAAGTCTAAATAATGACCACGTCTTTAACAGTAAATCCAGTCATTGAAGGCAGGAACCCTAGGAATTAGTGGGAGTTTGCATCAGAGACAAGGCAGTGGTAATCAATCGCCTGTAACTAATCACACAAATAGATTAAATTACCAGTTATGGAGATATTAATTTTGTACCACAGGTGGTAACACCATAGGAGTCATAACCTGTACTACAAAATTGATTTGAAGAGAGAGGCTATGTAAGATGGCAAGAACTATGTCCCTTACATGAAGTAATTAAAGATCACCTAACTCACATTCAGCGAACAGTAGGGCTGAACAAAAATGACTGACAAGGCACAATGCATCTTGTAGAGGGTATAGTATGGACGTATTATGTCCGGTGATGGTTTTAAAATAATTCACACAACATGAAAACTTTGTGGAAACGCGTCGATTTACTGGAGGCTGGTTTATCCCAAGGAAGTATTCAGAACTGACCGTGGCCGGCAGGGGAGTGGTGAAGGGAAGCGACAACATGCCGCTTAGGACGGCTCAGGCTCTGAGAAAGTGGTAACGGGGCCCGGCCTCAAGCTGCCTTAAGATGAGTGACAGTGAGTGGGTGATTGACCCCATGCTGGTGTACCAGGAAACAGATGGAGAACTTGTACACCTGTTGATAAATGTCCGTCACTCCGTTTTCAGTGAAACATGCAAGAAAGCCGCGCAAAGCTATGGTGGAGCGGTCAACAGAGGTCAAAATATGCGCGTTCGTGACTATAGCAACTTCACGCTGAATTCATGGTCCGCAGAGGCTGAAGTAAATCAGGTAAAGAGCGACAGAATGAAATACGCCGGTCTCCGATGGGAACGTAGGACCAAGGAATTTGAAGTACTCTCCTGGGAGTAAGAATTCCGGAAAAATTTGTGTTTGTGCAGACGCTAACCTTGATGGGTGGCCTGGAGGAGCTAAATAGCAGAAGTTGAGAGGAAGGGAAATTTTGTGGGAATTTGTTCACTTGCCAGAGCAGGCATTGGTCGGCGCTGGGAAGCGACGCATAATTAATGCGACTTGCGCTGCAATTGTCATAAGTGAGTTTGCTGGAGGGGAACCGAGGCAAAGAGCGGACTGGGAGGAGTCTCCATAAAGGTCTTCCATTCCCAGCTTGCCTAGAGTGCAGACGTGGCGTTCTTTACTCAGCTTGCCTGAGAGAGAGTGAGCATCTCTGCAGTTTAGGACTTAGCAAACGGAACGATTGAGCGTGGAGATAGAAAGTTTTCGTTCAGCTATGTACTGAGCAAGATAGAAGTGAATAGATGAGTGCAGCCTTGTAGCACCACGACGTTGGCCGACGTCTGCACAACGACGACGCCCCACCACGCTGAATTCGGTGAGATTGCGCCTGCTCCGACCGCTGATTAATTTGTTGGATCACATCGGCAAAGTTTCCATGAGGGTTTCATGGGCCGTGTATTGTAGAATTCTTCTCGCACTTCCCATTACGCCTGGGTCAGTCGAAAGGAATTACTTTTGATTTATCGTGCTTTACTCCACGCAAACGCAATTTATTACCACTGCCTGTTAGGAGGGTCATGTAATGTGATGATTGAAGGTAGTGAGTTAAAATAAATCTGGGCTAATCGACTGCATCTGTTTTCAATCAAGTAGTTGAAATCCGAAGTCACTTTCTTGATTAATTTTATGTTCAACATTTGCATCTGGTGTTCAATAGCTGAATATAACATCAATGTCCACCCCTTTTTAATTAAAAGGGATCAATTCTGAATCAATCAATGTCAACACTGCTACCGCAGTTCAATCAGGAGTCACAGGGCCTTATTACTTTCTTTGCGTTATCCGACATTGCGGCAGTTTTGTACTCTCTGTTGATCTGTTAGTCAATTACCTGGGGTGAACACACACCAAAAACAGGTAAGTGACGGGTGGGGTATTACAGAACTACTGACAGCCCTGGGAGAGCCAGGCCTAACAAAACTCTACCATCTAGTGAGCAAGATGTATGAGACAGGGGAAATACCCTCAAATTTAAAGAAGAATATTATAATTCCAATCCCAAAGAAAGCAGGTGTTGACAGAAAATTACCGAACTATCAGTTTAATAAGCCAGGGCTGCAAAATACTAACACGAATTCTTCACAGACGAATGGAAAAACTGGTAGAAGCCGACCTCGGGGAATATCGGTTTGGATTCCGTAGAAATGTTGGAACACGTGAGGCAATACTGACCCTACGACTCACCTTGGAAAATGGATTAAAGTAAGGCAAACCTACGTTTCTAGCATTTGTAGACTCAGAGAAAGCTTTGAAAATGTTGACTGGAATACTCTCTTTCAAATTCTGAAGGTTGCAGGGGCAAAATACAGTGCTCGAAAGGCTATTTACGATTTGTACAGAGACCATATGGCAGTTATAAGAGTCGAGGGGCATGAAAGGGAAGCAGGGGTTGGGAAGGGAGTGAGACAGGGTTGTAGCCTGTCCCCGATGTTATTCAATCTGTATATTGAGGAAACAGTAAATAAAACAAAAGAAAAATTCGGAGAAGAAATAAAAACTTTGAGGTTCGCCGATGACATAATTCTGTCAGAGACAGCAAAGGACCTGGAAGAGCAGCTGAACGGAATGGACAGTGTCTTGAAAGGAAGATATAAGATGTACATCAACAACAGCAAAACGAGGATAATGGAATGCAGTCGATTTAAATCGGGTGATGCTGCGGGAATTACATTAGGAAATGAGACACTTAAAGTAGTAGATGAGTTTTGCTATTTGGGGAGCAAAATAATTGATGATGGTCGAAGTAGAGCGGATATAAAATGTAGACTGGCAATGGCAAGGAAAGCGTTTCTGAACAAGAGAAATTTGTTAACATCAAGTATAGATTTAAGTGTGAGGAAGTCGTTTCTGAAAGTATTTGTATGGAGTGTAGCCATGTATGGAAGTGAAACGTGGACGATAAATAGTTTAGAGAATAAGAGAATAGAAGCTTTCGAAATGTGGCGCTACAGAAGAATGCTGAAGATTAGATGGGTAGATCACATAACTAATGAGGAGGTGTTGAATAGAATTGGGGAGAAGAGGAGTTTGTGGCACAACTTGACAAAAAGAAGGGACCGGTTGGCAGGACATGTTCTGAGGCATCAAGGTATCACAAATTTAGCATTGGAGGGTAGCGTGGAGGGTAAAAATCGTAGAGGGAGACTAGGAGATGAATACACTAAACAGATTCAGAAGGATGTAGGTTGCAGTAGGTACTGGGAGATGAAGAAGCCTGCACAGGATAGAGTAGAATGGAGAGCTGCATCAAACCAGTCTCTGGACTGAAGACCACAACAACAACAGATCGCACAAAGAGAATCACTCTTCCTATCTTCTATCTGTAAATGGAAACGGGAAGGAATTCCAATGTTTCATACAGTAAAAAATATCGTCTGCTTCATACTGGTTCTCAGAGTATACATGTAGGTGTAGACAAGAAGCCACTACCACCAAATTGGAGTCTTTCAACGATCTCCGTGTGACTGTATCGTCTACCACTTCTTCTAGAGATGAATAGATGACAAAAATCATTTTGCTAACTGGTGTGCGATTTATTTGTAAACACCAAATCACTCCATTCATTCACAGTCCAACTTCGTTGCTGCTGATTACGTGCCTGTGTCCACCTTGCTGACGTTATGGGGTGGAGGGGGGGGGGGGGGAGGGGGGGGATTCGTCCCATGTTGTC